>NC_060119.1:583537341-583874841 GCF_021461395.2 Schistocerca americana | reverse complement strand
AGACCAGTAAATTTACACTCCTGGAAATGGAAAATAGAACACATTGACACCGGTGTGTCAGACCCACCATACTTGCTCCGGACACTACGAGAGGGCTGTACAAGCAATGATCACACGCACGGCACAGCGGACACACCAGGAACCGCGGTGTTGGCCGTCGAATGGCGCTAGCTGCGCAGCATTTGTGCACCGCCGCCGTCAGTGTCAGCCAGTTTGCCGTGGCATACGGAGCTCCATCGCAGTCTTTAACACTGGTAGCATGCTGCGACAGCGTGGACGTGAACCGTATGTGCAGTTGACGGACTTTGAGCGAGGGCGTATAGTGGGCATGCGGGAGGCCGGGTGGACGTACCGCCGAATTGCTCAACACGTGGGGCGTGAGGTCTCCACAGTACATCGATGTTGTCGCCAGTGGTCGGCGGAAGGTGCACGTGCCCGTCGACCTGGGACCGGACCGCAGCGACGCACGGATGCACGCCAAGACCGTAGGATCCTACGCAGTGCCGTAGGGGACCGCACCGCCACTTCCCAGCAAATTAGGGACACTGTTGCTCCTGGGGTATCGGCGAGGACCATTCGCAACCGTCTCCATGAAGCTGGGCTACGGTCCCGCACACCGTTAGGCCGTCTTCCGCTCACGCCCCAACATCGTGCAGCCCGCCTCCAGTGGTGTCGCGACAGGCGTGAATGGAGGGACGAATGGAGACGTGTCGTCTTCAGCGATGAAAGTCGCTTCTGCCTTGGTGCCAATGATGGTCGTATGCGTGTTTTGCGCCGTGCAGGTGAGCGCCACAATCAGGACTGCATACGACCGAGGCACACAGGGCCAACATCCGGCATCATGGTGTGGGGAGCGATCTCCTACACTGGCCGTACACCACTGGTGATCGTCGAGGGGACACTGAATAGTGCACGGTACATCCAAACCGTCATCGAACCCATCGTTCTACCATTCCTAGACCGGCAAGGGAACTTGCTGTTCCAACAGGACAATGCACGTCCGCATGTATCCCGTGCCACCCAACGTGCTCTAGAAGGTGTAAGTCAACTACCCTGGCCAGCAAGATCTCCGGATCTGTCCCCCATTGAGCATGTTTGGGACTGGATGAAGCGTCGTCTCACGCGGTCTGCACGTCCAGCACGAACGCTGGTCCAACTGAGGCGCCAGGTGGAAATGGCATGGCAAGCCGTTCCACAGGACTACATCCAGCATCTCTACGATCGTCTCCATGGGAGAATAGCAGCCTGCATTGCTGCGAAAGGTGGATATACACTGTACTAGTGCCGACATTGTGCATGCTCTGTTGCCTGTGTCTATGTGCCTGTGGTTCTGTCAGTGTGATCATGTGATGTATCTGACCCCAGGAATGTGTCAATAAAGTTTCCCCTTCCTGGGACAATGAATTCACGGTGTTCTTATTTCAATTTCCAGGAGTGTATAAACAAGCGTTGTGGCTCTTGTGAAGTCGTCAGTCGTTTACTCAGCACAAATATAAGACAGCAAATATTGAATTAACCGATCGGAGGATCTAGTTTCTTCGGTAATTACCACACAGCTCATAATTTGGCTCATATAGATAAACTTTCAGATACGGAAGTAAAGTTCAATAATGACTGTTTACATAACCACAGTGCAAATGGACAGAATACACAACTCAGGTTATGGAAACACTGTGCGATTAAGAGTCCAGTCTCGGAAATTGACATCGGCCGGGAGAGCGGTGTGCTGACCACACGCCCCTCCATAACCGCAACCAGTGACGCCTGTGGGCTGAGGACGACACGGTGGCCAGTAGGTACAGTTGGGCCTTCATGACCTGCTCGGGAGGAGTTTAGTTTAGTTTTATGCGATTAAGAAGCGTAATTTATCCAAGCAACGCCTTATACCAGTAGCGTGCAGCAAACAGATTTCAAATTTATGGTGTTTATAATGACACCTCGCAGACCGAATTAAGTTTAAGATTCATTAACAGAACTACAGGAGCATAGCTTGTTTCAGTGGCTTTAAGTCAAAACATGTAAAATGTACGTACCAAGCCCGACCATATAAAACTCATTTTAAAGGCACGAAAAACGGATTTAAATATGTACAGCAGCATAGAAGGGTAGAACTCAGGCACTGCTGAGCCAGAAAGTGAAGTAGTCCAGTCACAACAGGGAACGGTTTCCAACAAAAAAGTAAATGCAAAAGCTCAGTATTTCGGAGTACAGAGCTTGAAACGGTTCACGCGCTAGAATGGACGCCGTCTGTAACAGCAGCAGGCTGGTTGTCACTGCGTGATGCCACAGGACAGGACACAGCCAAACCCAGGCCTAACCATCGACGGACAGTAACGCGGCCCCACACTGTTCCAGGGCAGGCTGCACTCTGAGACCGCCGTAGCCGTAGCACGCTCGGTACACGTTCATACCGTCCTCTCCCGAACGCGCTCGTAACTCCCTCCAACCTCTCTGGGAACCGACGTGTCATCCCGTCTTAGCCCGCTGCATGTGGCCAGTCACGCCACGGCAAAGCAGACGAAGGCGAAGAGCTAGCGCCAGAGGTGAAGAGAAGGCGCCGCGGCTCAAATACGTTCACAACAGTGAAGAAGCCGGTAATACGCAATAATCGAAACGTGTAACACCGCACATAAACTAGCGCAGCAAACCTCATCTGCTAAAGTACTGTGATGTGGTTGACTTCGGTGCGGGAACAGCTCAGTTTACCAACGTTAGGCAGCTTTCAGAGGTGCTTGTCGGCCACCTGGCCACCTTTTCATCACTAAACCTTTCTGTAATACTGCTGTGTATCACTGATAACGTGCAGCTAGCTTCGCCGGTACACAGTAGTCTATACAGAACCGACCAATACCGATTGCATACTTGAGAAAAGTGAGCTATAGAGGGCATAATGTTGCCACCACCGGTTACTGTGAGCGAATGCAAACAAGACACACAGCGCATGCCGTCGACATTTCTATTGTTGAACACTAGCTTCAGTGCAATACACGGAGAGAGCTAACTGTGGCAAGAAATGAGACCTCTAGCAATCACTCTGTAAGTCTATAGGCTGGTTGTTGGCGATGTAAACTTGGATGTAACGACAATGAGGCGCATTAAAGTTATTAATTGACATAAGAAATAGCGAAAGTTACTGTTTATCTGAGACACCCTGCTAAACCCGCAGAATAGGATAGGTACTTTAATTTGTGGAAAGGGACCAAAATAAGCGGTTGTCAGTTACACTCAAACATACAACTTTATTTATTTGACCCAACATTATAAGAGCCAAGAAAATTTAAAAAAAACACAGCTTTAATTTATGGAACTTAATTATCAGCTGAATGCGCCATACAGTCTCATGCCTTAAGGGCAAGACCACTTTAATTTAAAATCGGCTGAAAGTGAATAACTTAAGACTCAAACCAAAATCAGAAATTTTAAAGGCATAAGGCCTCATCTTAAGTCACTTCTATCAATTAGTTTGAATGCCCAAACAATCTCACACCTAAAAAGTAAAACAACTTTATTTTAAAAATCGGATGAAGGCCCAACACTTAAGACTCAAACTAAAATAAACTTTTGAAGGGTCAACGGCTTTACCTTAAAACAGTTCTTTAAATTAGGCTGAAGCCGCCAACAATCTTATGCCTTAAGGGCGAAACAACCTTAATTCAAAAATCGGCTATAAGCCATACAAATACAAACAACAAGAACAAATAAGAAAAGGCAGTACACCCAACGGCGCTCAGAAGTTTCCGTGGGTTGCCTGGAATTCAAAGACTAACTCTCGCTTGGGTGATGAGACAGGCAGTCGGCCCAACCATTCTCGATCCGACGACAACCCAACCGGCAGACAGTCAACGGACCCACTGACAAGATAACTTTTGCTCCACCCGATCAGCACACAACAGGGAGTTCAATGGAACAACGCAGAAGATATTGGCTCACCAAACCAATTACACATTGGCCAGCCGTACTGGCCGAGTGGCTCTAGGCGCAGGTCGCAGGTTCGAATCCTGCCTCAGGCATGGATATGTGTGTGATGTCCTTAGGTTAGGTAGGTTTAAGTAGTTCCAAGTTTAGGGGACTGATGACCTCAGATGTTAAGTCTCATAGTGCTTGGAGCCATTTGAATTTGAATATTTCTTGTGGGTATTTTCTCATGTGTGTATACGTATTTCAAATTCTTCAAGCATATTCACTGCAAAGACTTTGGTATTCTGTGCATAATCTGGAGTGTATTTTCGATCGCATCAGCACTGTGCTTTTCATTTTTCAAAGGTAGAAAGAAGCTAGAGTGATTATTTTCACTCCCTCTAATGTGTTCCTTGTATATCACGTTATAATTTCTTCTTGTTTGGCCAATGTAAAAACTGTTACAACTGCCACATGTGATTTTATATAGTCCTTGGTTATCATATTTCGATGTGGAACGTAATTTTATTGAGAGGTTTATTATTGGTTCGAATGACTAGTTCAATATTTGTGGCTTTGAAAAGTGCATTAATTGTGTTGGAGATTTTATCAAGGTAGACTGCTAGTACGTATCTTACTTTCTGTGTAGGTGATGTTTCTCGTGTTGGCCATACTGTATCTCGCTGGGCATTGTGTTCTGCTTTGGTGCTTTACACGTGCAGTATAATTTTATTATTATGTTGGGGACGAACTCATTTCTATAGGCTGTACAACTAAGTGTGGTAAGTTCATTCTGAATTGCCGTTTTTTTAATGGTACTTTATCTAATCTATAAATCCTTTAATGGTAAGATGCTAGCTTTTGAGCCATAGGACAATAGAAATTAGCTTTATAATGTTGTCAGGAGTGGAATTCTTCTTTACTGGAATTTTAGAACAAAAATGGATACATCGGAAGTAACATAAGCAACAACCAAAGTCAATCGTAACAAATTTTAGTTAATCACTATGCATCTGCATGATCTTTGTAAACATATAGCGTCGTAAGAGTGGAACTGTCAGACTACTGCACACCTAATTTACATGTTATTTTCAACATATTTACTTCATTTACTATCTTATCAAAACAGTGACAGTTATAAAACAGCTCACTAACGACGTAGTATGGATGTCACATAACTCCAGACATGAGTGTAATATAGATATTTAAATATAAATAACAACGACATTGATGCATGTTGTCACGGAAATTGTATTTGCAGTTAATTGACAATGATGATAAATGCTGAAACAGTCTGTTCGGAATAAAGATTAGTTGTTATAAGCAGATATTTTGGTGCATCTATTTTAATAATCATGCCATTATAACAAACCTATTACGCTGCTTGGTCTAAACAAGAAATTTTTGACGATATAGTCTTGTGAGTGTTAGGAATAAGTATAAGTCACCATCAACCAGGAACACAGCTTGGCGTGACGCAGTCACCTGGAAGCAACACATTGGAATTTTAGCACAAGTGGAAGTAGAAAACAAACAGACTGCTGTTGCTTCATCCGAGTGATGTAGTTCAGCAGAGATACGTTTGTATCACAGACTGCATCGACGACGCTTGTACGCAAGGTGCCACAGACTGTTACATAGCCAGTAAAATCAAACATGACATTTATCAATGGGTCATCTTTCTAACCGGATTCTTACTCAGATTGGAGGAGCTTGAAGCAGAAATCTTCTATGTACCGATTACGCGGATACACATGTAGACACATCGAATCATCAGTGAAATAACTGTACACTTGGACTTGTATACACCTCAATCACACAAACAGATCTCGGAACAGTAATGACACCCAAAGCCCCAAAACACCCACAGCAGAGACGCCAAGATTAAGACCAGAATACAATACAACGACATGTAGACTTTGCATTAAGCCAGTTCGCTTCTCTGATGGATATTTATGGAGGTTCTACACATAGTCGACACATTCAAGTACCTGTAAAAGACAGCTCACCAATACGCAGGAGAGCTCACCAATATGCAGGAGAATACAAATAAATCAGAGGTACAAACAACACCAATAACAGTTAAATCAACACTGCATTGGACCTGGCGTAACAAACGTAATTGATTATGATGACACTAAGATAAACCTATGTATCATTAAGCTGGAAAATACGTTGGTTTCCAAAATTAAAGCAACAAGCTAAAACGTTGCAAGTGGCGTGTATTTTGCACAAAACAGTATAAACAGGAGATATTAAGATAGAAACAATAAAAAGAATACAGAGCTTAAAGAACTGCATAATGCTAGACAAAAAATGTTTCTTTGTTTTTTTTTCCAACTTAACGGATTTGTATAAACATTCTGACAACTGGGTAATGCGCTCAATATGGGATGTGAGCACCTCTGGCAGTAATACGGGCCTGACAACGATGGGACATGCTTTGAATGATGTTCTGTCACTTTACTCCTTTTCAAGTTCGTCAGACATCAGCAAAAACACCTTGTGAGTGCATTAGAGTCATTAGAATAAATTACTGGGGATAGGAGGGGACCCTTGTTCTATGACAGAGCACATTGCTGTTCAGCTGTACAAAATTTGTTTAATTTCTATATTGTTGTCAAAGAAGCACACTGATTTACATAGATTGTGACATGACAGTGCCAGATCAGTTGTCAAGTATTACGTCCTGATTAGCAGAAATAACACTGAATACAATAATATCATATTGAAATAGAAGGTTCTGTACAAGACTTTTCTTACTTATAGACCGTGAAGCACTGTCTGAGCTGGTCAATATTACGACAAATCATCCGATTCTGGTTCTAACTTCGGTACTATTTAGGAAGACAATCAAGTCTACTGAGGATGGTTAGTTTTTGTGAGAAGATGAGCAAAGGATTCCTCAAGATTGCTCATGTTCACAGTTGTAGTTCTACTACCAGTTTTGGTCCTCCATTCCTTAATTACTCAGTGTATATCTGCTCTTCACCACAAGCCTTCTTATTCTTTAATTTCTTTATGGTTTGTTGTGTTTCATTTACTGATAGGGTGCTAACTTGTACATCGACTATATCAGGTTATTCAAAGTTAAGGTAAGACTGTGGATCATTGCAGTTTAGAAATTGTGAAATTTATGTCTTCCATATTTTTTTGTATTGGTCAGTATTTTCCAATGCTGATACTTTATGAACTGTTCTCTTTTAGTAAACTTACCCAATTATTTTTAATAGTTCGGTAAATTTGCCTTGCTCTGTGGTGCTTGAAATCAGCGTATGCTTCTTTTATCATATTGTTGTAGTATTCCCTTTTATCATGTCTTAGTGTTCGTTGTGTTTCCTGGCGAATATTGTAATATCTTTCCCTCAGTGTTATATTCTTCCTTTCTGTAATCCACACTTTTTTCCTCTCCAGAACTTTTTCTTGGCACTTTTTGTTAAATCAAATTTTGTTAGGTCGTTTCCTTAGTCCTACAATTTGGGAACGTATATCCTGAATACTTTACTTCAGGTGTCTCCATACGATTTTGATATGTTGATCCCTGTAGGACAGTCTAGTTTTTGTTAGGTTGCTTCCCATTTGTTTGGTAAAGTTTTCTTTTGTAGATTCTTCAGCCAGGTTTCTTAAGTTTTATCGAGTGATTTCCGTTTAATTTTCATTTATTTTTCTTTTTAATTTTATTTTCTTTTTTGACATGATTAACAAATGATCAGCATCACAATCAGCTCCCCTAAACATTCTACTATCTTTAATACTCTTCTGGAATCTGTTTTGGATAGCTGCATAGTCAGTCTGATTCATTACTTCTGAATCTGGTGATATTAGTGTCCCTAAGTGAATGTCTTTATGCTGAAATATTGTGCTGCTTAGGCTGAGATGATTTGTTATAGCAAAGTTCGTAAGCCAAACCCCATTATCCTAACTTTTCTCGTGTAAACTAAAATTGCCAATGGCTGGTTGTAAATTTCCTCCTTTCCTACTTTGGCATTAAAATCTCCTAATACTACAATACTTTTACATTATGTCTGCTTATTGAATTGTACAGGGGGTCCAATTTACTGTAGAATTCTTCTTTCATATCATTACACTTATGTTCTGTGAGTGCATGTGCAATATAAATGTAATATCTTACCACTGAGTCCTGTGATGTATGATATTCGATTACTGACATGCTGGAATTCCCATATTGAGCCATTTGTATATTTATGAATGTAGAATCCAGTTCCAAATTCATGGCGTTGGCCGCAGTCTCCATACACTATAGTCCCATTTCCTAATTTCAGTGAGGCGGCTCCTTGCTATCTTACTTCTTGGATTGCTACCACCTGTACCCTGTATTTCTGTAGTTCATTTATTAGTATCTGGAAACATCCATGGCGGTATAGACTTCTGATATGCCCAGAACCAAAAGAGAAATCCTTGTAGCTTTGCTAACTTTTGTTCCAGTAGAGTCTGTGCTGTTTCCAACGCATGCTTTGAGTCTCCTGACCGGTGAGCATTTGTACTTGAATGGGTTGGTAGCCCTCAGCACAACCCCCAACATGGAGGACCAGGAGCCTTGATTTTGGGGAGCTCTACACCTAAGAGCGTTGCCTTCACCATGGCTTGGCGAACCTCTCCTGCCCATGCTAGTTTCGGTCCACCGCAGTTATTGTTTTTCCCCGGAAACCTCCACATCTGTAGAGCTTTCCCCTATCTGCCACCTGGGAAGGCGCCCGTTGAGGGACTAACAAACTCCACACGGACTAATATAAGCAACAAGCTAGTGAGTACGGGGATTGTAGGCTCGAAGTTTAAGTGCGCTGGTCATGCACACAATAGTACAACATAACAGCACGTATGCAACATATATAATTACATCTAGTTACAGTTACACAAATAGTGTAATGGGTACACCTTACATAAGCATTTAAGACACGTAATAAGTAGTAGAATTTCCTAATGCAGTAGACATAAATGCACACAGAGTCACTCATGATGTATTTCATTTAGTGATGTAAGAAGACATAATTTTGTACGCTACTTCAGGCTCTATGTTCCTGGAGAAACCCTTCCACCAGAAGTAGCAACATGAATCATAATTTGTATGTTACAGTTTACTTCAAGAGTAAAAATAAATTTCCTTTCGTCCCTTTCCTATCTTTCCATTATTTTCTTCCAAATTGCTAACATTTATTATTTTAACATTCCGTTTCCTACATCTAATTTAATTTTCTTTTCAACTCATTGTTATTACCCTTATTCCATTGCTCAAAACAAATTTTGCTAGTAATGTGGAACAGTATTCTATTACAGGTAAAACTGTGTTATGTACGACCTGCTTCTTAAATTATCAGGCAGCAGGTCTTAAAATATACAGTAAATTAAATGAAATAAATGCACGACAGCTGTCTCGCCGCCGGGTTTGGATAGCGCCGTTTTGCCGTACACGATATTCTTAAACCAAAGTGGCCCGTGAACTGTTTACAAACTGACCGTTTCAGAAATACACCCTTGGACCGAAAGCCAATGATCATGCCTTTCTTGAATGTCAGAAAAATCGCTCCGTTTCCGCGTTGCAACAACTGCACGTTTTCTCGTGTCGTCCTCATGTGGTTTTTATACCCTCCACTGCTACTGGTGCCACTTCACGTCTGTGAGTGATTATTGCACTTTGAAGTCTAAATAGGCGGTTGTCACATTAATGTGACTGGGCATTGTATGCAAGTACACTGTAGAGACTGGCACTTTTACAGTTTCTGAGTAGCTGCAAACTCATTCTGCGATTTGCCTCCAGAATGTGACCAAAGATTTTGAACTGTGCTTGCTTAGATAAAATAAAAAAAAAAAAATGAGAGCGTCAATAACACAAGACATAACCACATTCATGCTTGTCGTTTAGCGACTCTTTATTATTTCGTAAGTTATAGGTTTTGACCAAGTATCTCCCAAACAGCACTTCAAATCGTACAGCAACACTGTTAGGACTCAGGACAATTTAAATACAAGAGGTTCACGAACTTATGACCAACGGATATGTATTTGTTAGTAACGATCAGACAAGCAATATTTAGAAAGAAGCGCTAGCTAACATACAGCTATAATTGGACATGCAGGTTCGTATCAGGAGTGGTTTTACTTATCCTCTGAGATATATACATAAGTTCACAATCCTGTTAGGTCTCATCGCGATGTGATCGTGTATTGCTTCGATACTGTAAATTAAATATTGTATCTAGCTGGCAATTTCTCAAAATGTTACTTCCCGAAATGTTATTAATAAACGCTACAAAGTACGTAAAAACCTTAGAAGTCCTGTAATCTAAGGCTATAAATAAAGTATCTCTGTACCCGGTTAAATTTAAAATCCTCAAAAAAATGAAAAAATGAGGAGGCACAGACACTTGGAGGTGAGCCTCTGTCACAGGATACAATCACTGACACATGATAAAGACGCGTTAAGTTTCAGAGGGCTCCATACGACACAGAAGTCTGTTTAAACATGAAATAGACATGCCAGGGTTTTACTAACGGCGATAGACGACTAGTGATCTCTGGACCGGCGAGTTGAGCGTATTCGTTTTGCTGTACCTTAAAACTGAACAATAATATCTCCCAACTAATTCATTGATATAAACAAAACTCATGCGCACTCTGAAACGCTCAAATGAACGTACGGGCAGGGCATCAATTTAATTTGCGACAGGGAAAACGAAATTCAAAACTTAAACAAAGTTCTGGAGTTCTCCGACGTCTTGTACATTGTATGCTTACTGTAGTGTTTATTGCAGCATCAAACACTAGAAAACTAGCTAAACTCTGCCCGAACAGACCACGGAGGGCCAACGGTACCGACCGTCCACCGTGGTATCTTCAGCCGACAGGTGTGACTCGATGCGCATATGGGGGTTCATGTGGTCAACACACTGAACTCACGGTCGTACGCTACTTCTCAGTCAACTAGCTCCTCAGCTTGCCTCACAAGGGCTGAGTGCACCCTACTTGCCAACAGTACTCGGCAGACCGGATGGTCACTCACCCAAATGCTAAACCAGTCCGATAGCGTTAAACGTCGTTGATCTGAAGGGAACCGGTGTTACCACTGCGGTAAGGCTGTTGGCAGAGAATTAGCCTTTACTCAGTTAAAATTACGTTTCCCTGTTACAAGATGATTCCACCTTTCGCCAGTTTTTAAATTTTTGTCTTTGTGTCTCATAAAAAATAACTGAACCACAGATATCTGAACACCGGTGATTCTCAGATGTAATTCTTCATCTTCTTTGGAAATATCCACCCACATTATTACTACTTATTTTCATCGAAATACAATATTTTTAAAATACAAATTATTGTAACTCACCGTCCGCGATGTAACACCAAAGACACTGGAACTGCATTTGGAAAGAACAGAGTTCGGCATCCCGTCCGACCACCAGAATTTTGGTTTTCCATAGTTTCCGTACATCTGTGAAGCAAAACCTGGACCGGTTACCCTGAAAAATTTTCCTCCGGTTTTACATCTCATCGTTGCCCAAAACAGGCTAGTGAACCGTTTCAGGGGTCCATAAAAACGGAATCCTCATAGGATCATTTTGTTGACCATCGTTATGTACGTCGGTCTGTCTGTCTGACTGTTAAAAGCCCTTTCTCTCATTAAGAGAGAGACGTATCTAGAAATTTATGTCATATATCTAGGTCTCTGGTCCCTTGGCAGTAAAAAATTGAATTGAACTTTGTAAGTCAATGCCATCAAAAGAAACGTTCATTTATGTCAAATACTTCGATGCACGCAAACTCACTCATCAGAAGCTATAGGATACGTCCTGTTCACCTAGAGTAATGAACATTGCCAAGAAGCAAGATTTCACACACAAGTAAAGGAAAAATTCCGAATTTTTTTAAACTGTAAAATGTTTTTGTCAAATGTTATTCGACTTCAAACGTAATATTGAAATATTCTTGGAATTCTTGGAATTCCTGGGAGCGATATCTTGTCAGTATCACCCTCGATAACAGGAAAAAATCGTACAGATTCTCGATTCTCTGGATGGACGAACTGTCTATATAGGTATTTAAGTCTTGTACGAAACGCTCAGAGCACGAACCCTACTCGCGCGTGGCCGATTTTAATGTTTCGTACCTCAACTGGTAAAAACGGAACCCGTATGGGATCACTTTGTTCTCCGTCCGTCTGCATACCTGTCCGTCCTCTTGTTGAAAAACCCTTTTTTCAAGAACGAGTAAACGTATCAATATTAAATCTAGATCCCATGCTAAGGTCTATATTTCTCCGGTGGTGTCAAAACCTTACGCATCTAAGATACGGCCATTTACGAGAGCAAACTAACTTATCAGAACTTGCAGCAAGCAGTATTTCGCAATACTTTGTACTTTGTACGGAATCTCACAGCCCAAGTCCTACGGCACTCGGCCGACTTTTTTAATTACCTCGTCACAGATGACATGTTAAAAACTAATCTTGCATCATTCTAATCGCCAACATACATCACGTCCGTTACCAGAGTCGACTTGTCCATTACATATGGGCTTACATGATTGGATCGTCATTTTACCATCTTCATTACAATACTATGTTGTGTTGTGTCGCGTCTTGTAATGAATGTATGTATGTGGTCTAGGGGTGGGGTATTTGATAAATTATCAAAATTTCCTTAATTCCATTTCCGAAGGGAGCCACTATGGGCTGCGATAATGAAGTTGCCAACGCCTTCGTCATACTGAGAATCAGTGGGAAAGGAGACAATGGAACTGCAACTGGCATACAAAATTTACAACCGAGACCAGGGCATCTGCGAGACAAATCGCGGAAAGCTCCGATGTGAAGTCTTTGATCTGATATGCTGGTCTGAGACTTCGATGGTCAAGCATTCCGACACTCATCATCGATTTTAAATAACTGATAACTACTGTGGCTTTCTGGGCCTCTAGTTTGTTTAGTCTCAGCTCATTTAACATTTTCTCCTTCTTGCGCTGATTATGTTATCCGTAAGTTATGTGCACATTAGTTCCCAGTACAGGTGAGTGATATAGTTACGGCATATCAGAGTAGAAAGAGTTACGCTTCTATCCCCAGAAACCGCCGTGATGGTGGATCTAAGATTCACAGCCGAAGTAACACATCGGAAAGTTTGCTATTTCTTAAACTTACCCAAAAATTTACGGAATATTGTATCCGCTGAGAAAACTGCAGTAAGTCTGCCGGCCTCATGTCTGACCGATAGAATACCTCTGGGAAGAGCTGAGATCAATTCCAGCCCAGTGGCAATGCGTAGGACATCAAGAGCCGTACGCAATGGCTGTGGGCCAACCTGATTCACTACATATGGCAGACTTACGGCTCCATTTCTGACAAAAATAGTGCCTTCTTTCCAAACTATGCTCACAACGGAAAAAGAGGGCGTTTGTACTTAGTCGGCGTTATTCTTCGAACGTCCTTTCCTAAATTGCGATTTTTCCGTTTCCCATCAGTCCCTAAACTCTGTTCTATTTCGTCCCCCAAGTTTCTTAATCAGTCACTGTTGTTTCAGAAAAATCTGCCATTAAACTTATCCTGTTATTTTCTGATCGGAAAAGGAATGCGAAGCGTGAACGGTAGAATTACTTACATGTGCATAAGAAATGTCACCACCATCACACTACACTATTAACGATGATTTGACGTCACAACTTCTCCATTAGGTTTCATATTTTAAACTAACATCATAATTTATGAAGTTTAAAATTTTGGTACTCTTAAATTATTAGAAATATTTGTCGCGTCGAAATTTTTGTAGGATACTATGTGTGTAGACATTGAAAGAAAGTAAAAAAGTAATTTATTGTGTAGGAATTTAGATTTTGTCAGGAGAAATTGCTGTTAAGATCTCTCGTATACACTGATTGACACGAGTCATGGGATAGTGATGTGCACTTTTAGAAATGGCGGCAGTATAGCGTACAAGAGGTATGAAAGGGCGATGCATTGATGGAGCTGTCATTTGTACTTAGGTGATTCATAGCCACACAACGGGAATAAACAGACTATGAACGCGGAATGGTACTTGGTGCTAGACGCATGGGACGTTCTATTTCGGTAATCGTTGGGGAATTCAGTGAGATCCTCAATGTGAAGCGTATGCCGAGAAAACCAAATTTCAGGCATTACTTTTCACCACGAACTATATAGTGGCCAACGCCTTCACTTAACGAACGAGAGGGGTTGCGTTCGCGTAGAGTTGTTAGTGCTAACAGACATGCCACACTGTGTGAAATAACCGCAGAAATCAACGTTTACGTTAGGACAGTGCTGCAAAATCTGGCATCAATCGGCTATGGCTGCAGACGACCGACGCGAGTGCCTTTCTTAACAGCATGGCGTCAACGGCAGCGCCTGTCTTGGAAGCGTGACCATTTCGATAGGACCCTAGACGACTGGAAAACTGTGATCGGCTCACATGAGTCCCAATTTCGGATACCTGGAGCCCCATTCTCGTCATTCATGTGTTCCATGTTCCCAAAAAACCATGGCAATTTTATGGATGACAATTCGGTATGACACAGGGCCACAGTTGTTTGCTATTGATTTGAGGAACATTGTGGACAGTTCGGGCGAATGCTTTGGCCACCCACATCAACCGACACGGAACGCCTCAAACACCAATAGCACATAATGAAGAGGCCAGCTCGTGCACAAAATCCTTCACCGGCAACACTTTCGCATTTATGGAGAGCTATAGAGACAACATGGGTAAATATTTCTGCAGAGAATTTCTAACGACTTACTGAGTCCATGCTACGTCGCGTTCTGCTCTACCCCGGGAAAAAGGAGGTCCGACACGAATTGGAGGTATCCCATGAGTTATTTTACCTCAGTGTATATTTCTCATCGTCCTCAAAAACATATACCTGAATTATCACAGTAACGTGCACCTATTGCTACTTGGGTGACATTTAACGTATTATTTCATTTTATACGGCTATGCTTATACTTGTATCACTGGAACAACTTCCTAGTTCCGGCACGTATTGATCACATTTTTGCAACAGATTGCATGGGGCATTGCACCGGACATCCTGTGTCACGTTATTTGATAATTTCAGGACCTATCTGTACGTTATCTGTACACTTATGCTATCAAAACAAGTTAAGGAAATGAGCGATACTGCAACGAAAGATTCACCTCTCGAGTTGTTGTTTACTGTATTCTTTTTTACTCGTCCTGAAGTGGATCATATACTCATGTCAGACGGCTCTGCCGTAGAACTGCCTACAAAATTTGCAAATTACTCATAAAAGTATTTTTTCTTATCTGACACAAATGTTGTGTTAAACTGTGTCCGAAATTGAGTTTGTGTTATTTGATCTTTTCACTTTGAGAATCATTAGTGCTTTTGACTCTTACGTTGAGTTAGTTGGATAAAGAATAAATTGCTGACGGCAAGGTAAAATTTGTCCTTTCTTAATACTTCGAGGATCGAATCTTATGAAGTTTCTTAAATAGATGAAGTATTTACCACCTAAACGTTACTGATACGACAGCGCACAGGGCTCAGGTTATAAGACAGAAAACGTTTTCGGTGCCGAGTTTACCTAGAGGCCATTACGAAGTTTCCCCCTGTCCCGAGGGAGTCGTATCAAGCGTTCAGTGTGGTGGGACCGGATTTGAGCCAGCGGCTGCTACTGCCAAGTTTTTTACCGGTCAGACCCTTCTCCTTCCCCTGTCCTACAGAAATGTTAGGGTCGACCATAGACTGCTCGGAGAGGTAAAACATTTGTCAAAGTTTAAGTAATATGTTAAATTTCGATTACACTGTGAAATGCAGTGTTTTAAAGGCTGTCAGCACAACTAAATGCCTCTAGATTACAACTAGGAACAAGTCAAGAACGACTCAAATTGGAACGATTATATGTACAATGTTGTGGAGAAGGCGAAACAAAGACTGTGATTAATTGACAGAGCACCCATAATATGCTAGAGATCTATTAAATGGACTGCCTGCACTACGTCGTCCTTTCTTTTGTGCTGTACTGTTGCGTGGTATAGAATACTTACCAGATAGGACTTACAGAGGACATCAAAAAAGCTTAAGCGTGGCAGCTGCTTTTGTATTATCATGAAGTGGAGGAGAGAGTGTCATGGATATGATACCCGAGTTTCGGTGGCACTGATTTTGAAAAGGTCGTATTTCGCTGCGGCGAGATCTTTTCACAGCATTTCTGTCACCAACTTCCATCTCCAGTTGTGAAAATATTTTGTTGACACGCCACACCTATAAAGAGATGAAGGATCACATTCATAAAATAAGAAAATACAGGTGTTGCAAAACAAGTCAAATCACTTAAGAAATGCAAGTCTTCCGGTCCAGATGGCATACCAATCACGTTCCTTTCAAAATATGCAAACACAATAGCACCTTTCTTAGCAATGATATACAACCGCTCACTTGACGAAAGATCTGTTCCTACAGACTGGAAAGTAGCACAGGTCACACCAATTACACTGAATTACAGAACCATATCACTGACCTCAATTTGCAATAGGATTTTCGTGCATATACTGTACTCGAACATTATGAATCACCTTGAAGAAAATGACTTATTGATACATAACCAACACAGAGTCAGAAAATATCGTTCTTGTGCAACATACCTAGCTCTTTATTCCCATGAAGTAATGAGTGCTGTCGACAAAGGGTTTCAGATCGATTCCATATTCCTAGATTTCCAGAAGGCTTTTGATACCGTTCCTCACAAGCGACTATTAATCAAATTGAGTGCGTATGGAATATCGTCTCAGTTGTGTGACTGGATTCGTGATTTCCTCTCAAAGAGGTCACAGTTCGTATTGATAGACGGTAAATCATCGAGTAGAACAGAAGTGATATCTGGCGTCTCGCAAGGTACAGTCATAGGCCCTCTGCCGTTCCTGATTTACATATTTGATCTAGGTGATAATCTGAGTAGCTCCCCTTAGATTGTTTGCAGATGACGCTGTAATTTACCGTCTAGTAAAATCATCAGACGATCAGTTGCCGGCCGGAGTGGCCGTGCGGTTCTAGGCGCTACAGTCTGGAGCCGAGCGACCGCTACGGTCGCGGGTTCGAATCCTGCCTCGGGCATGGATGTGTGTGATGTCCTTAGGTTAGTTAGGTTTAATTAGTTCTAAGTTCTAGGCGACTGATGACCACAGAAGTTAAGTCGCATAGTGCTCAGAGCCATTTGAACGATCAGTTCCAATTACAAAATGACCTAGAGGGGATTTCTGTATGGCGCGGAAAGTGGCAATTGGCACTAAACAAAGAAAAGTGTGAGGTCATCCACGTGGGTACTGAAAGAAATCAGATAAATGTATACAATAAATCGCACAAATCTAAGGGCTGTCAATTTGACTAAATACCTAGGTATTATAATTACGAGCAACTAAAATTCGAAAGCCCACATAGATAATGTTGTGGAGAAGGCGAAACAAAGACTGTGGTTTGTTATCAGAACACTTGGGATATGCGATAAACCCACTAAAGGGAAAGCCTACATTACACTTGTCCGTCCTCTGCTGGAATACTGCTGCTCGTTATGGCATCTTCAGCAGGTAGGATTGACGGAGGACATCGAAAAAGTGCAAAGAAGGGCAGCTCGTTTCGTGTTATCGCCCAATAAATGGTGAGAGTGTCACTGACATGATACGCGAGTTGGGGTGGCAGTCACTGAAACAAAGGCGGTTTTCTTTGCGGCGAGATGTATTTACGAAATTTCAATAACCAACTTTCTCTTCCGGATGCGAAAATATTTTGTTCAAACCCACGTACGTAGAGAGAAATGAGCATCGTAATAAAATAAGATAGAATCAGAGATCGAACGGAAAGATGTAGGTGTTCCTTTTTCCCACACGCCATTCGAGAATGGAATGGTAGATAAGTAGTATGAAAATGGTTCGACGAACCCTCTGCCAGGCACTTAAGTGTGAATTGCAGAGTAACAATGTAGATGTAGAATTCGCACGGGAAGGTTGAAGTATTAATTTTTCCCGAGATGTAATCTGAGGATGGCTCAATGGACTCTCTGCCAAGCACTAAACATGTCTGGAGATAATTAAATAGTAGGTACAACATCAGCCACATTTAAAGCTCAAGTAATAATTTATCATCCTTGTCTCAAACGTTCCAGCCGGCCGAAGTGGCCGTGCGGTTAAAGGCGCTGCAGTCTGGAACCGCAAGACCGCTACGGTCGCAGGTTCGAATCCTGCCTCGGGCATGGATGTTTGTGATGTCCTTAGGTTAGTTAGGTTAAACTAGTTCTAAGTTCTAGGGGACTAATGACCTTAGCAGTTGAGTCCCATAGTGCTCAGAGCCATTTGAACCATTTTCAAACGATCCAGGAGAAAGCTACTGCTAAGCTCCTTCCAGTTTCATAATCAGTACATAGACGTTTTGTATGTAATGAAGAGGATATAACTCCTATTTTTACATTATGAGCTCGCATCTACCTGCATTTATTTTCGGTAAGTAACCGAGCCCAAACGTATTTACTTAATCAGATAGCTCATTTTACATATTACACTGATATGATCTTCTTAGTTAAGGCAGTGTTGTCCAGACATGTTGGTCCACGGTTTCATTGGGAGTCTGAGGCTATACTACGGTTCCTTACAAAAATGTTCGTTCTACCGCAAATAAAAACATGTGCTCCACCGATTTACTGACTTTTGATACTAGTATGCTGCTATCAACCAGTTATTCAAAAAGATATCTGAAATTAGACTCACTCCTCCGTTTTGATACTAGTATGCTGCTATCAACCAGTTATTCAAAAAGATATCTGAAATTAGACTCACTCCTCCGTTTTGATACTAGTATGCTGCTATCAACCACTTATTCAAAAAGATACCTGAAATTAGACTCACTCCTCCGCCCTCTTTGACACGGCCGATAGCATAACGGGGATGATTCCTAATAGCGGTAGTCTCCTGCCGCTACTGCTGATGAAACGGAAACGGAAGCCAGGACCGATGCAGATTTGCAAGGCTGCGGAAGATACATGTACTGTTGGTGTTCGACGCACACTTATTATACAGTACGTGTTGTATGTACTATATAACGCATATCACGCTGCTACCTAGGGACATACATTGCCAGACAAGAAAAGTGAAGGACCCAGAAGACCTGGTCAGGTGTCAATGAAACATCGTAAAAGTACACTCCAATGGCAGACATATTATTTATTTATCTTATGGCAACAACAGGAAACAATGTCAGGTACATCAAGTTGAATTTTATATGTATACCTAGTTAAGTATTTACATATAGCTTAGATTTACATTTTGGCACAAATTTTATACACATTTTTAAATTGTGAAAATTACTAACTCTGTATTACTGACTACTTTAACTGATATAATCGCAAGTTAAAAAAGTTAAAATTTAATCATAGTTCAATATCTAATGACTGAAGCGAACTAACAGCAGACGGAGTAGCATTAATAAATTCGCTATAAGTCCAGTATACTCCCTCTGAAGACAGTCTCTAACGATATATTGAACAGTTTGTTCTTGGGCCCAACAATCACAAGCTGGAGAATCTCGGAGGCCCCATTTGTGCGTCATAGTGTTTCACCTGGAGAGGCCAGTTCTTCTTCTGTTCAGCCTTGTCCGCTCAATTCTCTGCAGATGAAATCCTGACAGGCTGGCAGGTGTGTCTTGGATACCTTGATGTGCTGTTGTTGCATGATTTCCACCTCTTGCACAGTGGTCGGGGGAGCGTAGCTTAGGACTGTATGAATTGGGAGGTCATGTGGATAGGTGGTGCAGTTTCCTCCATTCTAGATATGTAGCTAATTACATATGTAACTAATTAGAACTGCAATCCTCTGTGGCAGGTAGAGCAGCAACCGGAGTATATTTTGACATGCCCGCTTAACCCGCTGGGCAGAACAGGTGATTAGGATTGTGGAAAGGGCCTAATAATGTTGGGGCCAGTTTCACCTTCCAGCTGTAATTTATTGTAATTTCATAACACTTTTACAACCAAAGCGTCACAAAGCTGGACCTTTGCCGAATGCAACTCTTTCACGGCTGAAAGCCGCCAAACAAGAAATCTTAACAAATCAACAAGTAAAAATCCAATTAAGACAGGAATAAAATAATTAAAAAACATCACAGCAAAACAGATAGAATAAACATATGCAAGGTGCAATGGCAAAGGCTGAAGGCCACAATTAAGTTTCGAAAACTTTAGAATATATTACCATAGAAAACAGGTCCGGGCTGCGCTCTAGACGCGTTCCAACTGCTGGCCGACCGGAACTCGCGACCCGAACTCCTCACGACAGACAACGAACAGGAAGTCGTAGCAGTCGAGCAAAGATGCTACGAGAGGGCATACATCGATACGCGCTGCTAGCGCCGCTCACGATCAAGCAAAGCAGCAACTCAGTGACAGTAGTAACTTAAATTAACGTAGTGAGGTGGAAGTACGTAAAAAACAGGGTGTAAAATACACGATGGGCGGCAAATGAGCCACGCATGGCTCATGTTTGTGTTGTTCGTGTTTTGTGCCGTTACCAGACATCGTAGGGCATTTAAGGGTCGCGAACATTTTCAGTGATCACTGTGAAAGACACCGACTTTCCACGTACTCGTTTGAGACGAATTTGCGCTCAACAGAGTTTAATGGGAACCTAATTGTGTGTCCCCATTTGGTCGGATGAACGGACCTTGCAAAATCGAGATATTTGATTCATTAAGATGTGACAGTGGCCCGCCGTTCCACTGCATGGGAACCTGCGGGCAGGCACACTCGTCGTCATCGTTCCGGTCGACCACGTTTACCCACCACTGGATAGCGTCGCGTGTTGTGCACCAAGCACATCATATCCTCTTCGCCTTTGCGCCTGCCATCCGATAACAAGTAATGGGCTACAATGAGATTTTCACTCTGCAGTGGAGTGTGCGCTGATATGAAACTTCCTGGCAGATTAAAACTGTGTGCCGGACCTAGGCTCGAACTCGGGACCTTAGCGTTTCGCGGGCAAGTGCTCCACCAGCTGAGCTACCCAAGCTTGACTCACGACCCGTCCTCACAGCTTCAATTCTGCCAGTAGCTCGTCTCCTACCTTCCAAACCTCACAGAAACTCTACTGCGAACCTTGCAGAACTAGCACTCCTGGAAGAAAGGATGCTGGCATAATTGAAGCTCTGAGGGCGGGTCGTGAGTCGTGCTCGGGTAGCTCAGTTGGTAGAACATTTACCCGCGAAAGACAAAGGTCCCGAGGTAGAATCTCGATCCGGCACACAGTTTTAATCTGCCAGTAAGTTTCAAGCAATTGACTCCTTGCTATATTCTGTCATGCTGCGCCCTGGGCGAAAGACTAACGGGACCTGGACTAAGGAATTACCGTCCCATACTTAGTGTGGAAATGCTGCCGTGACCGAAAAGCAAAAGCTGCTGATGAATGGAGCCTTATTGTGTTCAGCGAATTGTGCTCCTGACTGTCCTCTGCTAGCATAGCGGCGACAAGCAAAGGGGCACAGTGGTGTTACTTCTGGCGTAAAGGTGTGATTTGAGGGCACAGGTGGTAGTGATTGAAGGTGTTCTGATGGCACAACGGTACCTCACGGATATGTATCCTCGCGTGATACCTCCCGTACGAAAGAATTATGCAGTCACTTTTCCAGAGGATAATGCTCGTCAACACATGCCACGTGTCTCTATAAACTGAGTGCGTGATGTTGAGATTCTCCCGCGGCCAGCAAGATCTGTCGCGATTAGTACTTGTGCATACCTGCTCAGACGGAATCTCCGCCTCAGTGTCCCCACCCAGGACATGAAGGACCAGTTACAGGAGTTGTGGTCCATTTGGCCTCTGCAGAGGCATCCTTAGCCACCGAACCACTACATGCATCCAGGCCAGAGGCGGCGCAACGTCATGCTGATAAGACGGCTCGTATTGGCAAGTTCCTTGTAATTGTGACTCGATTTTGAAATCAGCGAAAGAACCTCACACAGATTCTCAATCCACGAAGTATTATTTCATCCCCTCTAATCCCTCTGATTTTTCTTGTCAGACAGTGTATGTTCTCACGTTTTGTAGAAGGAACTCCTCATAGTTGTGGTAATTTCTGAAGAAAAATTCCCCACATAGATTAGATAGGAAGTGAATGCATCTCTTTCCTGCTCATTAGGGAGTGTCGTTTTAGACTGCACAGCTCTCTTGAGATAATTTGTTTATTTACCTATCCTGAATATAGGCGGTTGGTGCCCTAATCCGTCCTAAAGGTTGTGATCGTGGGAACTTTAATTTTAAGTACACTTAAAGTTAACGAAGAACCGTGACAGTAGGATGCCAGCAAACATACATCAGTTTGGAAAGGCTGACGCTACATAGAATTCTCTCTAAAGTCATCCTTCATCCATAGCCGATATTGGTCAATCGAGTCCTTCAGCCTCATCCATTTCAATCAAAGGGACGCTTACCAAGCGTGCACGACCCTGTCGTGTTGAGTGTTGGTCTTATGTTACATTTTAGTGACAGGTAACATATGACGGTGCAGGATATCTGACGTAAGCTACAGTCGTTAGGATATGTTAATTCTCCACCAGTTGTGCCCTCTTGTCAAGCACGACAGCTCCTAACACTAGTGTGTTGCTTCCAGAAACGGATGCGTTGTTTCCTCCTTGCGGCCACTGCTATATTCGCAGACGTAGATCGTCCGAAGTGATCCCCTACTTGGATTCCTCATTGTACATTATACACACTCACAAAATTTCACGCTTTCAGGGTACGGTGCAACTCCATAACCATTCGTCCATGCTGTGTTGTTAACGGCAGCCTGCAGTGATTCATTAGTCAGACAGCTGGAACATTTGACCAATTCAGCGGGACGATATGGGCTTCTGTTGTGAATTACCTGCGGATGGATGGCAGACATAGATGTCTGTTAACCATATAACTGGTTAACAACGTAACAGCGATCATGTTTTGGTGTGGTCGCAACTAGCGAAGTGGAACTTGACGGATTGCCTGACGATCAGTCAGTCAAGCATACTGGATACTCTCGCATGAAAATGTTCCACAGTAACAGACACTCGACTACTTCACTAACAGGCCCCAGCAAGCCCCTAATAGGTCTCTTTCAGACTGAAAGTGTCGATAATGTTTTCTTTATCAAAACTTTTCATTGCATTATCGTGAATCTTCACCGTACACACTGCTTGTTAAACGCTGCGACCACCTGCCCTATCTGGTAACAATAGTTTACTCTGTTAGGCTTTTTAGACGTCACAGAAATATCTGATAATGCTCACTGATGCAGTTCACGAGTGCGACATTACACCAACGTTGGACCTATTCCTTTAGAATCCTAATTTAAATGTCACCGTTTATTTCTTTCTAGACGACACTGAGAAAGGCCGAAACACTAAATAAGGAACAGAAGCACAACTTGGGATGCCACACATTAATGACAAAGAGGAAACTGATAGGATGCCCTACTGCCCTTCAGACAGTAAAATGACCTGATTCTGTGGAAGATCATCATTCAGACGCAACATCTGCAGTGTTATCATTTATGTATCCGCTTATCCTGTGCTATTTTAGTACACTTACGATAACTAGAAATGGACACTCTAAAAAAAATAAACTCTGTTATGGGGAGGTGCTTTGAAACTGCCAATTTTTAACGTAAAAGACTTGATAACAAATAACGTTTATGTATTTAACAGCTGTTGCTGCTATAGCCAAATGCATATTTTATTAAGTTCAGTGATAACCAATGACGCTCTATTAGAAAAACGATGTCATTGATGATCAGCAATAAACAATGTGTGAGAACATCGGCTTGACGCAGACTTATTTTTCACAGATATCAATGTCTCAATACAATAACGTATGACTCGCGGTGATGAGGCTATTTGAAGTCCTCTAAAATCACCAATAATTCCATCAGGTAACCTCAGGTATTTTCATGGCATTTGGCAACACGTTTTAATCGTTACATCGCATTAATAATTTCCGTGAATTATCCTTACGGACATGAAAGGTGGAGAAATGGAGAAGACTGCAGGAGACAATTGATATCTTCTGCATTATGGTGCTATCACTGGTTTGGTAAGGTTGTAATAAAGATGTTCTTTGGCAAAAAAGGGCATCTAGTACCTATGGCACACCATGAAGATACGATGCATTCTACATTTGACTATGTACTTAAGTGCGTAGTAGCTAAAAGTGAAGTATCAGAAGCACCAAAATCAGTTGATAAATATATCTTCACCGGATTCGATCATTTGATCGTTTTCAGATACAATAATATTTTTGGCAATAGACTAAAAGTAGACGTTTGTACTGTAGTGTGAACTAAAGTAAAAATCACCTGAGACAATGTTGTAAAAAAAATGGTTCAAATGGCTCTGAGCACTATGGGACTCAACTGCTGAGGTCATTAGTCCCCTAGAATTAAG
Source organism: Schistocerca americana (assembly GCF_021461395.2). NCBI lineage: Eukaryota > Metazoa > Arthropoda > Insecta > Orthoptera > Acrididae > Schistocerca > Schistocerca americana. The sequence continues at coordinate 583,850,513 of NC_060119.1, read as the reverse complement.
AACTAGTTAAACCTAACTAACCTAAGGACATCCCACACATCCATGCCCGAGGCAGGATTCGAACCGGCGACCGTAGCGGTCTCGCGGTTCCAGACTGCAGCGCCAGAACCGCGCGGCCACTTCGGCCGGCCAATGTTGTAAAATCTAAAATGCATTACACTTAGTGAACAATAATTGCACTGTTTTTCTGAATGGAGCAATTTAGAAAATATCCGAGAAATATAAGCAAATTTTTTCGATGGGGATCGGGTTCACGCCTTTTAACCGACATTACGATGTTTTCGTATTGTGAAGTTAACTTCTTCCACAATCATACACGGGTTTTATCCCGGGCAGAGTGGAGTGTACAGTGCACAATGACCACATTAAAAACGTCGCTATATAGGCCATTGTAGTTAATTTCGTGTTACCTGAAGATGAGCGAATGATCGAAAAGAGTTGTTAATAAATATTTTCCTGTCGACAGCTATTGATGGCTCTAAACTTCTGTTTCTTTTTTTCAAACACGAGTCGAGGGACACCACTCACACAAAATATAATAAGCATGGGCGTTATCATGTCTTGCAATAAAGAGTTCTGCTTTTTCTCAGAACACTAGAGGAAGAACTAGAGTGAATTTTATTGACTGCGTGTAGTAACACACAATCTTACACACAATTTTGAAAAGTGACATCATACTACACTGAATGGCGATATAGAAATCATGTCGTCCGCAAATGTTGCGAAGTGGCATTTTGCTCGTAACAATAATACATACAATGTAATACATGTAAACAAATGAAACAATCACAAGTCAGTTAATGAGCATTGTTCTACAGTCGATGTGCGTTAGGAAATAGAATCAACGAAAGGTGTCTCTACGGGGACCGTATTTAAAAACAGTGTGGGGCCGTGGTAGTAATGCCAACCACTTTCTAGGGATATTGCTGATAATGTGGTAGTACTGCGGTACGGCTGGGCAATATTATTGGTTTTGTGTTGACTGTAGCCAAGGACACATGGCAGCCCGTAGTGGCTTGCACCTGTGTTGCACTTTATTTTAATTGCGACTATCTGACATGACCGCAGCTTTCGTATTTTTGGTACGTTATGCTGTAACATTCAGTTTTAATTTTGTCCGAAGAAGGTGTCACTTGTGACACCGAAACCTAGGTCATAAATTAATTGTGTTCGCGACTGAGGGCTGTGTTTTTCAAAATTTTGTATTATACAACAGTCGCTGATTGACAGCCATGTTAAAAACCTTAATATTATTGGTGTTGAAGGCTGCTGATGTTGACCGCCAAATGTGAAGAGCATTTTGTAAGGCTGGATCGTACCTATCTTATCTGTCCTGATGAGTATATACTATCCTTCGCCGCCTCTTCCTCACTCTGACAGCGCGGGAGCCCCAAGTCACGTGAAACATTTATCGATTCACTTAGGAAGATGGTACGCTTACGTGCAAGCACTCAGTTTGATTGTTGTCTACAGTACTGTAGGAGTGAGCGAACGAGACAGCCATAAATGAGATACGTACATCAGGTGTGGAACACAAAAGAATATACTGAGGTGACCAGTGTCATGCGATAGTGGCGTGCACGTATACAGATAACGGCAGTATCACGTACACAGGGTACAAGAGGGCAGTGCGCTGGCGGAGCAGTCATTTACACCAAGACGGGTCGTGTGAAGAGGTTCGCGGCGTGATTGTGGCCGAACGGCGGGAATGAACAGACTATGAACGCGGAACAGTAGTTGGAGCAAGACACTTTCACGTCCAACTCTCTCGCGGATTGTAAAATTGTTGCTCTTTGGTTTATTTATTCTCTTTGTAACAACACATTTACGAAAAGAGTTACGTGAAATACTTTTAGCAATGCTGTGCTTTGCTTTTCTTTATCATCATTACCCTTTAGCGGAATAAAATGTATATATGGAAGTCTTATTGTTCTGTATCTGGCCTACAATTTAAGGAACGATTTTTCGTAACTGCAACTCATGCTAAGAATCAATATATCTTCCCTACTTCATAGTGATTAAAAGTTGAAATTACTTTGTTATGAGCACTGATGTTACAGTCCGTGTGATCGTTCAAAAACACAAGTTCGCAGTGGATTTTATTTCTCGTTAAAATGCTATTTCATACCACGACTAGCCCAAGAACATGAGACTCTCATTAAAAAATACGTTGTCACTATAAAGTTTGCCAGATCAGAACGGAGCACAGCAAGATTCCTATCAGATTCTGAAGGTACATTAAATTATTTGCACTGTAAATTATATCCTATCAGCAGCCCGCGTCAATCTGCAACACATCATAAAATCTGCTGATCTTCACTGCCAGTCGGGGAGCTAAAAGAAATAATATTATTTTACTATTATTTTACCGCTTCCTTGCGGTATGCTCGACTATATTGTAAGTCGTTTAAATACGCCGCGGCAGCGGCTCTTCGTTCTCCACGCAGCTCAGCACCACAGATTATATTTATATAACTGAAAAATGTCTCAACAGGATGGGATAATATGCAAGCAAGCTTAACAATAAATAATACAAGTTTTCATTCAAACAACTCTATTAAAACCTTTAAATATCTCAGTGATTACAGACCTTTGTGAATTCACACGTAATGGCGTACATTGCTTAGTCTCGACAAAAGAATGCTACACTAGCGTTCGCTACTACGACACAGGATATCTTACTCGTTCGACTCCCAGATGAAGAAGACAAAGAAATTGCTATTCGTCACGTATTATATACTAGTTACTTATTTTAATCTTTGTTCGACATTTATCGTCTGTGGCGGTTTCATTACTCGCCGACGCAGATATTCTCAAAAATAAATAATAAAAAAAAATACATAATTTTATACAATAACACGATATGATACATATAATTTTCTCGTTACTACATAATATGTTGTTTTTGTTTCTTACTAGACGTTACAACACATGGGACATTCCATTTTGGAAATCGTTAGGAATTCAATATTACGAGACACAGTGCCAAACGTGAGCCGAGAATACAAAATTTCATGCATTACCTCTCACCATGCACAACACAGTGGCCGACGACCTCCACTTAACAACCGAGTACAGCGGCGTTTGTGTAGAGTTTTCAGTACTAGGAAACAAGAGGCACTGCGTGAAATAACCACAGAAACCAGTGTGGGACATACCACGAACGTATCCTTCGTGAAACTGCGGAGAAATTTCCCCTTAATGGGCTACGGTGCGGACGACCGATACTTTGCTAACAACTCGACGTCACCTGCAGCGCCTCTCCTGTGCTCGTGACCGTATCGGTTAGACTCCAGACGGCTGGAAAACGATGACCTGGTCACATGACTCCAGTCTTCAGTTGATGAGAGCTGATCGTAGGGGTCGAGTGTGGGGCAGACAACACGAAGCCACGGACACGAGTTGTCAACGACGCACTGTAGTAGCTGATGGTTTCTCTATGATGGCGTGGGCTTTGTTTACGTGGAATAAGCTGGGTCCTCTGGTTATGTTTGGTTACTTGGCGACCGTTCTTGAACTTCGAAACATTGATGGAATTTCTGCCGATGATAATGTGCCAAGTTGTTGAGCCACAATTGTTCGTGACTGGTTTGAAGAACATTCTGGACAATTCGAGCGAATTATTTGATTCTCACAGATCGTCCGACATGAGTCCTATCGAACATTTATGGTAAGTAATTGAGACGTCAGTTGGTGCATAAAATCCTGCGCCGATAACGCTTTTGCGTTTATAGACAGTTTATAGAGACAGCTTGTATATATCAGCATAGGACTTCCAAAGAGTTGAATCCATGCCATATCGATTTTCTGCAATACGCCGTGCAAAAGGAGGTCCGACACAATATTTAGAAGTATCCCATGACTTTTGTCACTTCAGTGTATACAGGGTGGTGCATTGATAGTGACCGGGCCAAATATCTCACGAAATAAGCGTCAAACGAAAAAAACTACGAAGAACGAAACTTGTCTAGCTTGAAGGGGAAACCTGGTGCTATGGTTGGCCCGCTAGATGGCGCTGCCATTGGTCAAACGGATAACTGAGTTTCTTAAATAGGAACCCCCATTTCTATTACATATTGTGTAGTACGTAAAGAAATATGAATGTTATCGTAGGACCACTTTTTTCGCTTTGTGATAGATGGCGCTGTAATAGTCTAAAACGTATAAGTACGTGGTATTAGGTAACATTCCGCCAGTGCGGACGGTATTTGCTTCGTGATACATTACCCATGTTAAAATGGATCGTTTAACAATTGCGGAAAAGGTCGATATCGTGTTGCTGTGTGGCTATTGTGATCAAAATGCCGAACGGGAGTGTGCTATGTATGCTGCTCGGTATCCTGGACGACATTATCCAAGTGTCCGGGCCGTTCACCAGATAGTTACGTTATTTAAGGAAACAGGAAGTGTTCAGTCACATGTGAAACGTCAATCACGACCTGCAACAAATGATGACGCCCAAGTAGATGTTTTAGCTGCTGTCACGGGAAATCTTCACATCACTAGCAGACAAAATGCGTGAGAATCGGGAATCTCGTTGGTGTTGAGAATCAACATCGATAGCACCCGCAATATATTTCTATGCTCCAGGAATTGCACGGAGACGACATTGAACGTCGTGTATAGTTCTGCCATTGGACAAAAGAAAAATTACGGGACGATGACAGATTTTTTGCACACGTTCTATTAAGCGTCGAAGCGTCATCCACCAACAGCGGTAACGTAAACCGGCATAATGTGCACTATTGGGCAACGGAAAATCCACGATGGCTGCAACAAGTGGAACATCAGCGATCTTGGCCAGTTAATTTATGGTGCGGCATTATGGGAGGAAGGGTAATTGGCCCCCATTTTATCGATGGCAATCTAAATGGTGCAATGTATGCTTATTTCCTACGTAATGTTCTACCGATGTTACTACAAGATGTTTCACTGCATGACAGAATGGCGATGTACTTCTAATATGATGGATGTCCGGGACATAGTTCGCTTGCGGTTGAAGCGGTATTGAATAGCATATTTCATGACAGGTGGATTGGAAGACGAAACGCCATACCATGGCGCGCACGTTCACCGGATCTGACTTTTGCGGATTTGTTACTGTGGGGAAAGTTGAAGGATATTTGCCATCGTGATCCACCGACAACGCCTGACAACATTCGTCAGCGCATTGTCAGTGCATGTGCGAACGTTGCGGAGGGCGCAATGGCTCAGATGGCTCTGAGCAGTATGGTACTTAACATCTGAGGTCATCAGTCCCCTAGAACTTAGAACTACTTAAACCTAACTAACCTAAAGACATCACACACATCCATGCCCGAGGCGGGATTCGAACCTGCGATCGTAGCAGTCGCACGGTTCCGGACTCAAGCGCCTAGAAACGCTCGGCCTCACCGGCCGGCACGGAAGGCGAACTACTTACAGTTGAGAGGAATGTCGTTACACGTCTTGCCAAGTGCATTGAAGCTGACGGACATCATTTTGAGCATTTATTCCATTAATGTGGTATTTACAGGTAATCACGCTGTAACAGCATGCGTTCTCAGAAATGATAAGTTCACAAAGGTAGATGTATCACATTGGAACAACCGAAATAAAATGTTCAAACGTACTTACGTTCTGTATTTTAATTTAAGAAACCTGCCTGTTACCAACTGTTCGTCTAAAATTGTGAGCCTTATGTTTGTGACTACTACAGCGCCATGTATTCAAAATCGTGTTTCGACCTCCCGGGAAAGATAGAAATCCACTACCAATTTACGACATAAAGATCCTGTAGCAAATGCAGACTTGGAGAAAAAGCCATTTGGGAAGCCTGATTACTCTTTTTGTCGTCTTCGTTGCTTTCGCAGCCTTACTGTGGCTCGAGAAAACTCTCCTGGTTTGGAAATATATTGTCACAAACATTGTCAGGAAACAGTGGATCCCAATGTTGCTCCACACGTGGCAGCAGCTCTTATGGCAGCAATGTCACTGGAGAACATTATAGGGCTATACTGTTGGCCATATGCAACTTTTATGTCCGTGTAACCGAAGCTTACGGAAAGAGAAGAGTGCTTCCTCAAGGGTCCATTTAATTCGTACGCGAGGTACACAGGAATCCCGTAAAAGCTACAGTCGAAGAAAGGAGATATAATTAGGCATTGTGAACAGTAAAGAACCACAAGGCATAGACAACCGATACGAAAGAGAACACATCAGTAAGTGTTACTTCATCCAGCTTACAACTCACGTAATGACAACGAAGATCTATTTACAGCCATTCAGACCAGTGCAAGTATAGTACTGATAATCTTTCCTCTTCACACAAGCAGGATATGGTATAAATTATTCTGATGGTTCAGCCTCTGCTACAAGCCTTTTGGTGACTTGCGGAGTTCAAATGTTAATTTACTGTATTTAGCTTCCATCCAGTCAGCATAAACCACTCAGGTACTATATCAGGGTGTAGATTGTTAAACATTCGCGAAGATGCTATCCTGAAAACCGCCAACTTTTATTCTACGCGTCGTAACCCATGACCGGTTTCCATTGAAGGAAACTGCTTCTTCGAGTGCTGCACATCCCGCGTCGCCTGCCTACGCATTCCGTGAAGTGCCTCAGGAAACGGCTACCAACGTGAGAACCCTTTCAACTACAGCACCAATTTGACACCAGACAGCACTGCTGTTGTGTGAAGATGCAGGTTGTTGCAACAAAAGACGTCGATAACTAGGTCGTGAACTTGGCTCACAAGTTGAGTCCGTGTTTCCCTATGTCAGAGACCAATATTTCAGGACATGACATTACATGTCTCATATTGCTTACGCTTACATTTACTCATACCAATAACGTGAGAAATTTCCCACTGAAGTAACAGTATCATTTGTGGTACATCGAAAGCTCTTCAGATTTATCAGTGATTGTATTGCTGTATTTTCGGACTACTTTTGCATTTAGAATAGTGCTGTCCAAATATTTCTCAATGTACGTCACAGCAGTACGAAATCATGTTTCCTATGACTTTAGTGTACGGAGATGCCGAAAAATTATTGTAGCGGTTAATAACGTCCTCTTTCAGTTTCCATAGCGCTTTCTGTCCAACAACTTCATCAGTTTGGGAAAAAGCTGGTCTCATGGGTAATTTCCGACTGCCCTAGCGAATGTTCCACACCTATCGTTTAAAATACCGAAGCAAATCCTTCATCAACGCCGCAGAATGCCGACAGGCGTTACTGTAAAGAAGCACAGTGTCACTGTGCAACAGTCCTATCAGTTTTTTTTGGACGGAGCAGTCGGTTAAGGGTCTGGGGACTTGGCCGCCATTCTTGTGGTCTCTCTAACAGACATGCAGTCGTAAAGGAGGCAGTTCCATTCAAAGATACTGTAGCTATGGTCTTCTTGTTGTTCAAAATTTGTGTGGTTGCTTTTGGTTTTGATGCAATTCGTAAATGTTGTCATTCCAATAATTGAAACTTTGTTAATGAACCCAAGTCTCCCCACAATCGTTGTCGTACTGACAATGGGACAGCGCCTACTCGTCATAACCGATTTCATCGAAATTTACGGCCTAGGCAGGACTTGACTAGGAATGAAAGTGAGAGAATCGTTAATATAAATAAACCAAGTGCTAGTAGGCGGCATGCTCTGGTGTTTCCGTATAATATTAATTATACATTATGATAGTTTATCCGTCTCGGAAATCGAGAATGCCGATTATTTTCGCCTGTTATCGATATCGATGGTGGCAACATATCGATCCTGGGAATTCCAAAACTTAAACGACTGTTGTAATTTTAAGTTTATATTTTTTGTGTAACTTCGCATGTGCTATTGTAACTTCTGAGAAAATGGGATCTCAACAGATCGGCGGAGAGACAAAAAATACTTTTTTCTTTACACCGCAGTACGTGACAAAAATGTCAACTTGACGCGTCAATCCATTCCTGAGATAAAGGGTTCATAATGATCAGACACACATAGGAGCAACGACGTGATCCTACAAGGGTTCCGTTAATATTAACGTAGCTCCAGTGTAGCGGTTGGCACTGCTGGATGAGTATACAGCGTTAAAATGAGGGTGGTAGGGTCAAATCCCTCCGACAGAACTATATTTAGATTTTTAGGTTACTTTCATTGCAAATAAACCGAATTAATTAACGCTATACCACACTTAGTAGTATTTTCATGAAAGATATGAAAAGTAACATTTTGATTGATGTGATAAAGCCCTACGTGAAGAACAGATTTCTTCTGCTTACTGTCTCTTGAGAAGGACTAATAAATCCACGATTCTCCGATGAGGTTTTTCAACATGAAGAATGATTATAACCGTGTGGTATTTTGATTCCCCACAAATGCACTGCGCTAGCGCAATCCTGCAATGTCCGATTTTAACTTCAGGTAAATAATTGGAACAAAAAGTGACAAACTGTTGTGTTGCCTGAAGAGACAAAACCGTGTTACTAGAGGAGGCCGAAATGCACGCGTTTTAGCTCACGCAGGCTGGCGTGAGGAGGGAAGCACTATACTGACGTGAGGTCTGGAACATGATAAGGAATTAGAATTCAGAAAGCGGACGGAATTAGTTTGATACTACTTAACTTTAATCTATTAATGATGAACGTCGCTCTTGAAGGTACATGAGTCACAATATTATCTGTTCAGACGACATAGTAACTGAATATGGCGCCTTCCTAGGTCGTAGCAAATGACGTAACTGAAGGCTATGTTAAACTGTCGTCTCTGCAAATGAGAGCGTATGTAGTCAGTGAAACATCGCTAGCAAAGTCGTCTGTACAATGGGGCGAGTGCTAGGGAGTCTCTCTAGACTAGACCTGCCGTGTGGCGGCGCTCGGTCTGCAATCACTGATAGTGGCGACACGCGGGTCCGACGTATACTACGGACCGCGGCCGATTTAAAGGCTACCACCTAGCAAGTGTGGCGTCTGGCGGTGACACCACACAAACTACTATTACCTCAAAAAGAGGAAGAAATCGTATAAACGGAAGCCTATATAAAAATAAATTCCATTGTACATCACCTGCTATCATTGCCGATATTTGTGGAAATGGTGTGCTGCGTGTAGTTTGCTGCCAGACTGGACGAAGAGAGAGAATTTTTTAAGAATGTTAACACAGTGTGTATATCTACAGAAACTTTAAAACGACCATGTAAGAATGGGGCGATATATAACACGTGCAAGATGCCGAGAAAGTCACTGCTTCCCCTGTTTCTGCGATGAATATCACCCCAGTATTCGTAAATCATCAGCTGTAAAATAATAAAAGAATCTAATTTTCTATACGAAGTTCTCGTACAGGCCTTACAACCCCTATTTGGAAATTTATCTGCAATCCCAAACATTCCTTAGCCTCTACTTTTCATTCTTTCTAACAAAGTGTTGGTAGGTGTAAGATATTGAGAATTTTTTGGTTTTCTTTTCAGAGTAAGTAAAGTATAAATTTAAGATTTAAAAAAAACTTTCCGCATAGAGACACGAACCGATTACCTTCAGATCGTTGTTCTGTACTCACGGCGCTGCAGCAGCGGCCGCATGGAAACAATACGCCTTAGACGACGAGCGCCAAATGTGCCATTTTTTATAAAGGCCAGGTGATCTGGAGCTCCAACTTCTGTCTCTTTCAAATCCTGTCTAGTCCATAAATGGACCAAATCGATGGACGTCCCTTTGTGAACGAGAAACATCAGTCAAGCTGTCATTCGTTGTTTTCTTATTGTTGATCTACCAGAAGTAGAGCAACCCACCTGGCATATCCTAAATCGGCACTAGCCATTTGATAAAGAACTGGTCGTGAAATTTCAGGAAATCACAAACTCAGTCCATCAATGAAAAACGTTCACCCTCCTGATTTTTGTCCGCAGTCCTTGATTTACATTCGCCGGCCACAACTGAAGTGTAGGCGTCATCGTTCTTTATTACGAATCTCGTTCGCCCGTCGTCAAACATGATGCTCCGGTTGTGAACTGAATCTTCGTTCATCAGCATTTCACAAACGTCCGCGGACCCCTCGCACAGAGCGGGATCTTTAATTTAGTCCAACATTATAAAATGCAGAAATAAAGAATAAATGATCGATTCTGAGGCCTGTTGAAGTCATGTTGGCACCATCGATTAGGATGGCCAGATACATTGGTGGCGTAGGTGGAGGGAGAACTGCGCGGATCGTCAGACCAAAAGTTAATTACTTTTAGAACAGAGGTTTCCTGCCTTTCGTAGTCCATGCAATCAGATATTAGCTAGCACCTCCCCATTCCCTGTCGTCTTTTCTAGAATATGTGAATTCCATCAATAAAAATATTCAGTTCACTATTGAAACAGCAAAAGATGTCAGACCTCCTTTCCTCGACGTCCTAGATTAGCGTAGGTCCGACGGCTCGCCTGCCTAAAATGTATACCGCAAGCCAACGCATACGAATTTTCATCTCCATGCATCCAGCTGTCACCATCCCTCGCAGAAGAGCGGCGTACTCAGCACTCTAGTATACAGCGCATAGCCGACGGTGGAACTGAGGCACCGGGAATCATTTTTCCACGAGGATGGATACAGCAGTCGGACAGATTCAGACGGCCGCTTGCTGCAAAAGCCCCTAGAACGACATGGAAGACGAAAACACGAAAGAAGAAGACAAGAAGACCGCTTTCATACCGTTTGCTGGAAATGTATCGTCAAAAAATGGAACACTACTACTACTACTACTACTACTATTAAAACACCGCATAACGCCAGTTTTGCGCCCGCCGTCTAAAACACAAGGCGTATAGGGAGAGTGAAAGACGATCTGGATTTCAGAAGAGCGGAGAGTACCAAGTCCCGTATGAATGCGGAAGAACACATATGGCAGGCGAGCCGCACATTACATTATTAGAATGTAACAACGATCTTTCAGTTGAATAAAATTAGTAACAAATAACACACTCTCGACCGCATAATTATTTATTAAACATATGTCGGTATTCGGCCGCCAGCAGTAGGCCATCTTCAGATAATGCATCATCGTCAATTGGATACCGCATTATTTGACCATAGCCAACTTCTAGAGGCCGAAACCCGTCATACCTTTAATAAATAATTAATGACTATGCAAACGAGAACATTTTTTTGTCAGTCTGCAGTAGCTGAATACTGCATTGAAAATGGACATAAAATTAATTAGCAGCAAATGAAACTGATTAAATTTTGGGGCTGAATTTTCAAATAAACAACTGAATTTACTGTGACTGAAAATTTAATCGACAGGGACACTGGCTACCAACTGAGTAAGGTGTGGGAGCCAATACTAAGCTCCATCAAAGCTAAAAGTGTCACCCGGATGGGAGATGAATCAGGGACGGCCGGTGGCAGGCAACTGATACGGCCCCCCTCACCGTAGCTGCCGCACCTACCTTCACCACCGAGCATGGCTGAGGGCCGGCGGGGCCTGAACTGTGGACCACGAGGTATAAATACCGAGATCTGGCAGCAACGCGTAACTCCACCAACACCGCCAGGTAGTGATGGGACGGATCTCCACTGAAATACCTTGGAATTTCGGTAATGGGACCCGGTAGCTCTCCTGTAAACTGTGGAAGCAACTAATATAATTAATAATAGTGTGATAAAAGCGTGATAATAGTAACGATCTTTTAAAAATTATTTAGTTTCATAACTGATTCACAATAAAACCATTTCGGTCTTTACCCCTCAGAAAATGTCATTTCCCCAGGTTGTGAATCACTGTCTTCAAATAATCCTCGTATTATTTCTGCTTCACACTGATATGACCGATCTAGGGTCCAGGAGGCTCCCCCCGTCGGAGATTAGAGTCCTACCTCGGGCATGGGTGTGTGTGTTGTCCTTAGCGTTAATTAGTTTAAGTTAGAATAAGTAATGCGTAAGCTTAGGGACCGATGATCTCAGCAGTTTGGTCCCATAAGACCTTACCAGAGATTTCCAAATTTTACTGATATGCCTTCACTGTCCCGGCGAAGAGAATATCTCGCAAATTTGGTATGGTCTCTTTAACGTCTTAAATGAAATAAATACAGCAGTATAATACGCAAATCAAGATTCTACAGAATGTAAACAGTTCCATTCGTCGCCTTAAATGGGATTTTGTTATCTAGCTCATGCATATTAAATGGTGGAAACAAATACAAAATTCAATCAGCTTCTGTAACTGTTTCCTCTTTTTCCATCGCTCTCGCAAACAGTTTATTTTGTGCCGAGTCCGAGGACGCTAACAGCGTGCTGCAGACGAATATAAAGCGGAAATTTTATTGTAAATCTATTACGGTACATTCTTTAAAAAAGCATTAAATCTGTGAAACAGTATCTGTAATACCTTCTACTCGGTGCGTGTAAAACCCGTAAGCCTTCTGAATACTTTATTAACAGGTGCGAGTAACATACATCCTCTCTTTGCACATCGGAAGAAACGGTGCTAACTGATTAAAAACGTGGTAAGTTCCCACAGAAATCCGAAGTAAAAGTATATGGCATCGAATCAAAATATATTACAGCACCATCGTGAGGACGTCTTTTCATAACCACACTGTTAAATTTAACGAAATTCTCCGGACGTGGAAATAAGCGTATGGCATCGTTCGAAGGGAGACCCCTATTCGGGGAAGTTCGGCCGCCAGGTGCAAGTCTTATTTCCTTCGACGCCACAATGGGCAACTTGCGAGCCGGTGATGGGGATGAAACGATTTTGAGGACAACACAACACCCAGTCCCCGAGGTGAGAAAATCTCCAACCCGGCCGGGAATCGAACCCAGGCTCGCTATCATGGGAGGCGAGCACGTTGTCACCCAGCTAAGCAGGCGGAGTCTCCGGACGTAAATGAGATGGTTTTCCTTAGGCATGTGAACAATCGCAAGTTTTAGCTACTGTGCAGCTCCTCAACAGTACTTTAGCTTCTGCAGAATAGATTAAAACCTCAAATCCCTGTTGGAATACCTGTAATCACCATCGGCAGAATAACAGTATCACATGCTGTACGAGTGGCTTACCCTGTTAGAGAATTTGAAGAATCTGTCACAGGATAATGGAAGCGAGCAGTAAGTGTCAAGTGAATAGAGAGCTCTCATGAATACCACGCTTTGGAGAAATAAATACGTAAATGCGTCACTGGGCTGTATACAGGCTGTTTAGAAACAGTATGGAAAGCTTGTAAGAGTGCTGGTGTCTAGGCTAGGCTGAGAAATATTTATTAAATAAAAGATTCGCACATTGCACCGTTTATGAGTTAATTACGATTCTAGTCATCCCATCAGACCGTTGCGCTCGTGCATTCAAGCAGCCCGCAGAATACGATGACGAGAAACGTGTTCTTGCTAGGGTCTCCTAATACCGGAAAATAGAGCGAAAAAATATTGGATATTAGACGGTAGTAAGGATCGATCCCGAGTCAGTGGCTGAGGAGCCTCGTGTCCTATCGTCCACTCAATGAGAAAAACGGACAATAATTGTATCTGGAGTGTCGCATAAATCTGAGAGGTAAGGACGTGATTGGCTAACGTTAGTGTTAATTAACTTGGAAACGGGCCGAAGTATCGAAATTTTTTCTTGACAGCTATTTCTCAGAGCAACCAACCCCATAACAGACGAGAATTTCAGACTGTTACAGACCACTCTGTAGAAATTACTCCACGTAGAACTATGTACGCGAGACCTTCGAAGCTTCAGATTTCCACCAAAACAACTTGCGACCAGATAGACGAAGCGAGTGATGTAGAACAACATGGGTATGTTGCAGACCAAGTTCAAGGCAAGTGCTGCCGATGTGTCAGTAGGTTGTAACGGGTGCTGCTCTTCAGGGCAGAGTTCGGGTTTTGCATTAAAACTTCCTGGCAGATTAAAACTCTGCCGGACCGAGACTCGAACTCAGATGGTAGAGAACGTCCCCGCGAAATGCAAAGGTCCCGGTCCGGCACACAGTTTTAATCTGACAGGAAGTTTCATATCAGCACACGTACACTCCGCTGCAGAGTGAAAATCTCATTCTGGAAACATCCCCCAGACTGTGGCTAAGCAATGTCTCCGCAATATCGTTTCTTTCAGGAGTGCTAGTTCTGCAAGGTTTGCAGGAGAGCTTCTGTAAAGTTTGGAAGGTAGGAGACGAGGTACTGGCAGAAGTAAAGCTGTGAGGACCAGGCGTGAGTTCTGCTTGGGTAGCTCAGATGGTAGAGCACTTGCTCGCGAAAGGTGAAGTTCGCAATTTCGAGTTTCGGTCCAGCACACCGTTTTAATCTGCCAGGAAGTTTCATATCAGTGCGCACTCCGCTGCAAAGTGAAAATATCATTCTGGGGCATTGCATTGTTCTTCAGATGTAGTTCCAAATTTTTAAGTGAAACTATTGTTGATGAAGACTTTCTCCAAAAGAGGATCTGATGCGTTCAACGCTGCAAAGTAGTCTCTTTAGTCCGGCAAATTAGGACAACGGATTTAATAATACTAAGGTTAACTACAACCGATGAAACGAAGTATGCATTATGACTATACACCCGTTGATTTGAGACCCACGTTTGGTGCGGATGCAAGGATATCTTGGACGCTGATTAAATTCAATAAGCATGATTTATAAGTGTCTGGTGTCTTAATATGTGACAAACTTGGCTTCTAAAGTAGCTTGAACAGAAACAACCTGAGAGTCGAAACTTCCTGGCAGATTAAAACTGTGTGCCCGACCGAGACTCGAACTCGGGACCTTTGCCTTTCGCGGGCAAGTGCTCTACCATCTGAGCTACCGAAGCACGACTCACGCCCGGTACTCACAGCTTTACTTCTGCTAGTATCTCGTCTCCTACCTTCCAAACTTTACAGAAGCTCTCCTGCACTATGGGACTCAACATCTGTGGTCATCAATCCCCTAGAACTTAGAACTACTTAAACCTAACTAACGTAAGGACATCACACACATCCAAGCCCAAGGCAGGATTCGAACCTGCGACAGTAGTGGTCACGCGGTTCCAGACTGACGCGCCTAGAACCACACGGCCACAACGGCCGGCGGCTCGTTATCAATTGGCTCATGAACAGCACCGACCGTTCCTGTCCTGGAGGAGGAGGATATTAGTGTTTAACGTCCCGTCGACAACGAAGTCATTAGAGACGGAGCGCAAGCTCGGGTGAGGGAAGGATGGGGAAGGAAATCGGCCGTGTCCTTTCAAAGGAACCATCCCGGCATTTGCCTGAAGCGATTTAGGGAAATCACGGAAAACCTAAATCAGGATGGCCGGAGACGGGATTGAACCGTCGTCCTCCCGAATGCGAGTCCAGTGTGCTTCCTGTCCTGTATCGCCACTATTAACGAGAAATGATGTCTTTGTGCTGATACAAAGAAAAGAAAGGAAGGAAAAGCAGCAACTCCTCGTACAGAGAGCCACACGCATACACTAAAAGTGTTATGCATCTAGTGGAACAGCGACGGTGTGGTGTACTACGAATTGCTTCCCCGAGGTCTAACCGTCACTGCCGACATTGGAGGACCGTTTTTACAAAACTCGCATTATGCAAAAAAATTTAAAATAGTTTTCTACCTTAACACATACTGTTCGGCTAGCTCTATAGGCCTGTGCAGTCGGCTTTAACAAAAACAGGTAGGTGCTGTGTTTCTTGACTTGCGCAAGACGTACGATATAGTTCTCCATAGTCGTTTAATGAACAAAGTAAGAGCACATGGAGTATCAGACCAATTGTGTGATTGGATTGAAGAGTTCCTGGATAGCAGGGCGCAGCGTGTCATTCTCAATGCAGAGAAGTCTTCCGAAGTAAGAGTGATTTCGGGTCTGCCGCAGGGGAGTGCCATAGGACCGTTGCTATTCACAATATACATAAATTACCTTGTGGATGACATCGGAAGTTCGCTGAGGCTTTTTGCAGATGATGCTGTGGTGTATCGAGAGGTTGTAACAATGGATAATTTTACTGAAATGCAGGAGGATCTGCAGCGAATTGACGCATGGCGCAGGGAATGGCAATTGAATCTCAATTTAGACAAGTGTAATGTTCTGAGAATACATACGAGGGCAGTTCAATAAGTAATGCAACACATTTTTTCTCTCGGCCAGTTTTGGTTGAAAAAATCGGAAATTTCTTGTGGAATATTTTCAAACATTCCCGCTTCGTCTCGTATAGTTCCACTGACTTCCAACTGGTGGCAGCGGTGTACGGAGCTGTTAAAATGGCGTCTGTAACGGCAGTGCGTTGCAAACAACGGACAGTGATCGAGTTTCTTTTGGCGGAAAACCAGGGCATCTCAGATATTCATAGGCGCTTGCAGAATGTCTACGGTGATCTGGCAGTGGACAAAAGCACGGTGAGTCGTTGGGCAAAGCGTGTGTCATCATCGCCGCAAGGTCAAGCAAGACTGTCTGATCTCCCGCGTGCCGGCCGGCCGTGCACAGCTGTGACTCCTGCAATGGCGGAGCGTGCGAACACACTCGTTCGAGATGATCGACGGATCACCATCAAACAACTCAGTGCTCATCTTGACATTTCTGTTGGTAGTGCTGTCACAATTGTTCACCAGTTGGGATATTCAAAGGTTTGTTCCCGCTGGGTCCCTCGTTGTCTAACCGAACACCATAAAGAGCAAAGGAGAACAATCTGTGCGGAATTGCTTGCTCGTCATGTGGCTGAGGTGACAATTTCTTGTCAAAGATTGTTACAGGCGATGAAACATGGGTTCATCACTTCGAACCTGAAACAAAACAGCAATCAATGTAGTGGCGCTACACCCACTCCCCTACCAAGAAAAAGTTTAAAGCCATACCCTCAGCCGGTAAAGCCATGGTTACAGTCTTCTGGGACGATGAAGGGGTTATTCTGTTCGATGTCCTTCCCCATGGTCAAACGATCAACTCTGAAGTGTATTGTGCTACTCTTCAGAAATTGAAGAAACGACTTCAGCGTGTTCGTAGGCACAAAAATCAGAACGAACTTCTCCTTCTTCATGACAACGCAAGACCTCACACAAGTCTTCGCACCCGAGAGGAGCTCACAAAACTTCAGTGGACTGTTATTCCTAATGCACCCTACAGCCCCGATCTCGCACCGTCGGATTTCCATATGTTTGGCCCAATGAAGGACGCAATCCGTGGGACGCACTACGCGGTTGATGAAGAAGTTATTGATGCAGTACGACGTTGGCTCCGACATCGACCAGTGGAATGGTACCGTGCAGGCATACATGCCCTCATTTCAAGGTGGCGTAAGGCCGTAGCATTGAATGGAGATTACGTTGAAAAATAGTGTTGTGTAGCTAAAAGATTGGGGAATAACCTGGTGTATTTCAATGCTGAATAAAACAACCCCTGTTTCAGAAAAAAATGTGTTGCATTACTTATTGAACTGCCCTCGTAGAAAGATAGATCCCTTATCATTTAACTACAAAATAGCAGGTCAGCAACTGGAAGCAGTTAAATCCATAAATTATCTGGGAGTAGGCATTAGGAGTGATTTAAAATGGAATGATCATATAAAGTTGATTGTCGGTAAAGCAGATGCCAGATTGAGATTCATTGGAAGAATCCTAAGGAAATGCAATCCGAAAACAAAGGAAGTAGGTTACAGTACGCTTGTTCGCCCACTGCTTGAATACTGCTCAGCAGTGTGGGATCCCTACCAGATAGGGTTTATAGAAGAGATAGAGAAGATCCAACGGAGAGTTGCGCGCTTCGTTACAGGAACATTTAGTAATCGCGAAAGCGCTACGGAGATGATAGATACACTCCAGTGGAAGACTCTGCAGAGGAGACGCTCAGTAGCTCGGTACGGGCTTTCGTTAAAGTTTCCAGAACATACCTTCACCGAAGAATTAAGCAGTATATTGCTCCCTCCTACGTATATCTCGCGTAGAGACTGTGAGGATAAAATCAGAGAGATTAGAGCCCACACAGAAGCATACCGACAATCCTTCTTTCCACGAACAATACGAGACTGGAATAGAAAGGAGAACCGATAGAGGTACTCAAGGTAGCCTCCGCCACACACCGTCAGGTGGCTTGCGGAGTATGGATGTAGATGTAGATGTAGATGTAGATACTGCACTTATAGCACAGAGAATACAGCCCATTTTTGTAAAACTCGTCTCGTGCATATGTTGAGTTCTTTCCAAAACTCGCTTTATGCTACTTTTTTTGGCAAAGATGTTATAGGTAGTGCTGCGTCTTCTCATAATTTGTTTTCTGTGCCATATATGTCAGGCCAAGTACCTTTCTGACTGTGTAATAGCACTCCTGGAGAAATTGTTTGGCTTGGCGGTAGATGCCAACTAGGGTGACAGCTGGCGCAGATGCTGATGGCAACCCCTGTCAGCCGCTGCCGCACGCGTGTACGTACGTTGCACAGGCAGTATTTCTCCGTTTGTTGACGACAGCTGTTATGCGTTTTGGTTACCAGTTACCACCGTTTCGTGAAAGTTGCGTGTAGAAGACTAGACTCGAGTTTACAGTGACCATGGAAAGTGATGCTGATTACAATACTCCTGTGAGTGAAAGACTTGGTGGGCGGAAAAGAAGAGGAACAAAGCAGTCTAACGTCTCCAAAGCAAAATCATCACGATATTTACAGCAAAATACTTCGCCCGATGTTGACTGCCGGCACGCTGAAAGGAGAGAGTCAAGCAACAATGGAGGGAAAGACTGTCATGCAGGCAAACTAAGTTACGCAGACTTAACATTCTTCAATAATTTGTTATATTAGAGAAAGCAAGATGCATTCCTTCTGCCATTCATGGACATATCAGCACCACCTAGGTACGTTGTGGATCCCACTGAAGCTAAAGCTTCTAAAACAGTGTCCATCAAGTATAAAATAAAACTTCGAGATGGGTCCCAAGTACCAGTTTGTGCTGCTACATTTCAAAAAATAACAGGTGTATCGCGGGATCGCTTAGCCCGGATTCCTCGGCACTATCAAGAACATGGCACTGATTACCGGAACGAAGAGGTGGCTCAAAAGAAACTCAAGCCGACGTAGTTATGACCCAACAAGTGAAAAAGCACATTTTGAAGTATAAGTGCACAGAGTGTCATTATAGCAGAGGGAAACTGGGTAGGTCATATTTGCCCCAAACATTAAATGTAAATATAATTTGGGAAAATCTTTGCAAAGGACAAAGACAAGCAGGCAATAAAAGCTGTTCTTTGTCAAAATTCAAGAATGTGTTCTATAAGAATTTTAATGTCGGCTTCGGCAACTCTCACAGTGACACCTGTTCAACATGCAAGGAGCCTGAACTGAAAATGAAGGTGGCAGAAACCAAAGAAACTCACGAAGTATGTAAAATTAACTTGCATTTCCATGAAACTCGTGCAAAGAAATTCCACAGTATCATGAACAAGTTCTCAGAAGACATTGTAAAAGTGGCCTTTGACATGCAACAAAACCAACTTCTGCCAAAGCTCTCTATTGGAGAAGTGTTTTATAGACCGCAGGTATGGTTCTATAACTTAACTGTGGTGATACATGAACCAAAACAAGATAATGACAACATATTTCAGTATACTTGGTGTAGAACAGAAGCTGGAAGAGGTGCAAATGAAATCGCTTCTGCACTACAACATTTCCTCTTAAATTACTTAGAAGTGAGAACTAGAAACATTGGTAAGAGGGGATTGATACTTGACGTTTTTTGAGACTCGCGCACCAGCCAGAACAAGAATTCTATAACGCTCTGTATGCTGGCACATTTTATGGAACACACTAACCCGTTCTCTGAACTTACCCAGTATTTCCCTATTCGTGGACATAGTTTCATGCCACCAGATCGTGTATTTGGTAGAGGTGAGAAGGAATATCGGAAGAAAGAAGAGATAATATCACCTAATGAATACAGGAGTATTGTTGCAAAGTTTGGAAAGGTGCTTGTGTGGGGAAAAGACTGGTTTTCTTGTGACTTCAAGCAGATTTATAAGGAAATATTCAAGTCTACCTTGCCTTTCAAAATGATGGATGTACGAGCAATAACATACAGACAAACGAGTGGTAAGATTCAATGTGCTGTTAAAAGTACTTATTTCTCTGGATCAGAAGTTTGAAGAACAACATTCCTTCGTTCAAAGCCATGAAACATGCTGTGATTATTTCCAAGAAAAACCATGTGAGTGCAGAAAAGAAGAAAGATGTAATGAAGGTAATGAAGGTAATGCTTTTCTTTACTGTTCCTAAGGATGCTGCAAGTTTCTACGACGACATAAAATCTACAGGTGGTGAGGAGCATGAAGGTCATGACAGCTCACACAGAATTTATGAGGACCAAGAGTCCCCTGAATTTGTTTAAAAGAGAAAACCAAATATTACTCAAAAACTTTAACGTTAAAAACAGCCGTTTAATATGTAGATAGCACTGATCTAGTTTCACATAAAGCGAGTTTGGAAAAGAAAACTGTTTTCCTACTCTCAGTGGTTGATAAACTACCAAAAATTTTATGTATGTGCAAATACTATCCTTAAACATATTCAAAACTGTACAAACTTTGCTAATAGTAAACAATTTTTCCTTGTAAACTTGCTTCTTAAATAAATAAATTCGATTCCTGTAAAATTTTACTTTTTGCATAAAGCGAGTGTTGGAAAAACGGTCCTCATTTATTGTCAACAACTGAGATGTCTCGCAGACGCAGTCCAAGGAAAACTTATTGAGTTATCATATTTCTGTTCTGGTACTTCCCTGTCAAGCACATGTTTATGTTGATATTTACAGCATGCAGTCTGCCATATATAAATAACTGCTGTGGCGAAACTACTTTTCTGCTACCGTGAACAGGACCGTCTAACAAGAAACGCTGTTGTACAAGTATTAAGCGCAACAGAGGTGCAGTAGACAGATGGGGAGCCACGGCCATAAGTCGTATGTGTAAATAAAATAGTTTTGCGCGCATTATACACTTTAACGTTAATCCCACAGCTTTAGAAGCCTACAGTATTTAGTGGTAATTGTCGGACTGGTCTTAGGTAAGATTAGCCAAATAAGCAACAGGTAAGATTAAGTTACTCAGTGAATATACAGCGTGTTTCAGGTACGGTGTTCTCTGTAACCGGCAAAATAATACATGAGAGAAACATATATTTAGATAGGCAAACGTAAGCTATTTTACCATTTCAGCAGCGTCATAAACTTAGGTCCCAGATGTTTTCCAGAGTTAGAGTTACGAGTTGGAAATTTCTTTTGGATGAACACCAAAATACGTTTAAAGTTTTGCTGGCGAATGAAAAATATTGTACACAGTTGTGTTTGGTTGGATGTTCTCTTGATGCAGTAGGTATTCGTGTAAGCTTTTTCCTGAATGCAAACCTCAACGCTTCTTTTAAACAGAACTGCGGATGAGATTTATAGTTACTGGTGTCGCGGGGCTTTAAGCCTCTTCGATGTGCAGTATGTTAGATTGAGTCATGTTTATTTTAGGATCTGGCAGCAAACCCGAGGAGACTAGCAAGAATTTTTGCACCGCTAAAGCATACAAGCCAAAATGTTCGGTTACAATGTATAATGTATCCTTACACTGCCGTATACGAAGCAGGTCGGAATAAGTTTGGTCTGAAGAGAAATAAACATGGCACAACAGTCCACCGCGTTTGTTGAGCGGATGCTGATGCTCAGCAATACCGACGCTATGCCAAAGAAGCAGCCATGAATTAATAGCGGATACAGTAATTTTTATAAAAAAAGAAGCTTACGAGAGGGTGCTAAACACACTACTATGAGCCTTACACCTTTGTGGCACACAACATGTTCCCAAAAGTTTCTCTTATACGGCATGTCACTAACATAGGAAGTGCGTGGGAACGACTTCAGTCTAAAAGCTGCTTTCTACGAATGGGCTGCGAATAAATTCACTCTGGATAACTTACGCAGTGTTGTATTCTCGAAGGAATTCACGTTTACTAAATATGGTGCAGTGTAATTTCGTAATGTGCCTAATTGAGCCACAGAAAATCATGGGTTGGTACATTATGTCGATTTTCGAAGAGGGGTGGTCCATTAATGTGTGGTGTGGATTTGTTCTGACTGAGATCTTCGGACCACACTACTGCGCAAGTCCTTTGACAGGCGAGTTTTTGTCATCATCGGTTCATCATATGATCTTGTCGGTCTAGATATTAAAGCTCATATTCAGAGGCAGCACGGTGGTCACACAGCCGTTCTGTGAGAGAATTTTTGCACGAACTAATCATATTTCCAGGATGAAGCTTAGTACTAGGTGGGCCTTTGGATATCCAATACGGTCGCTCGATTTAACACCAGTAAAGTTCTTTTTTTTTAGAGACGTCTGAGAAATTGTGGCTATTTCAGTGATTCCAGTATGCCAGACGATTTGAAACAGCGCTATAACGAATTAAACTATTTCATGACACCAGAAACTTCAAATCTCACATGTCATTTACAATGTGAATTGAGTCGTGCAGTCAGAAAAATGGGTACTTGTCTGGAGGCTGCACTTCAATTAACGTCTGGCACCAGAACATCCATCTGAATACAATCATCTACAGAAAGTAGCACCTACTCCTAAAATTTAGAACGTTTCTAGCTCAGAAACTAAAGCTGATAAGAGTTTGTATTCAGCCAAATGATGGAAAAAGAGTTCAGTTTAAAAAATAATATCTCATTGGTGCCAGTGTCTGTAGAAGTAACTAAATGAAGTGTATTCAGAGCGCCACAGAAAACAATCTAAATAAGTGTTGGCTTCACTTAACGCAGTAAGCAAAGGAGATAAATATTTTATTGGAGACAGCACGTACACGTTAATTTTATCCCACCATTAATTTAATACCAAAATATCATGCCCAGAAAGCAATTAAACTTCCACGAGACTGAGAGCGTGAGTTACATGATTTAAAAGCCAACTCCGATCGCTAAGGTGACTAAATCACTTCGAACGAAAGTAAGACAGAATATAAAACTGACAACAATAACATAACAGGTTTACACATTCGTGGCGGCACACTTTTTCAGCGTAAGCTGTAAAATACATAGAAATTATAAAAAATTATATGTTTAATATCGTGATTTGGAACGACAATGCAATGCTGCATTCGTTTTCTCTAGCAAAATAAATGATCAGTATAAGGCAAGATGAAACATCGTTTAGTAGTTTTATAAATCTCAATAACACATCCAGCAATATTGTAAAGAAACTGCGCAGTCAGGTAAGTTTTTCTGTTGGTTGTTAATTTTTAAGTGACCCGCCTTCGCACAGAAAACATTTGTTGTAAAGCTTAAAGCATACTCTCAAACACTAATTCTACTTTCATAAACTCACTTCTCAGATATTATTATTAATTTTCACAAACGCAATGAGTGGACAAGATGACCACTCATACTTAGCCCCCTTCAGAAAACGGGTACTGGAATATTGTATCAATTGTTGGAAAGCTAAGAGGCCCACAACACTTAATCATGGTAAGATCTTCGTATTGTAGATTCGTTTGGTGTTTATATTGAAGATATAGCTAGTTAATTCCAGCTCTGAGTGGAAGATTGCAAATAGCTTTCTTGCCGCTAACAGCCAGGCACTATCTACAGTTCCTGAGGACAACACACAAGTGTACATCCTCTTACTTGAGTTCTCAAGTACAAAGTTAGAGATTCTCAGTAAGAAAGAAAATACGAACTAATTCTCACTCATTCCGACAAATGATTCAGTTCAAAGTGCCGGCCTTGTAACAGTGGAATAAGTGACACTTGTTAAGAATGTGAGGGAACAATATTTAGGAAGCTAACAGGACTTTTAGAAAGGTAATACATCTCAAAATATGCGGAACGACAATAGTTTCAGGCCCTGGTATAGAGCGACTCGTGGTTACCGAGAAGCATCAATGAATACCTGATGAAAACAGCAGAGAAGAGTAGCCATGAGCAGTACACGAACTAAACGAGGGAACTGAGAATGAACGATAATCTCATAACGCATTAATACTCTCAGGAAGAAGTAGTGTGGAATTGTTTCGACGGAGGTGGATTGTTAAAAGTGTGAGGGGAGAGGTGGGCTTATCCATGAAGCTGTTGTTTATAATATTGATTTACACCTGTTACTAAAAATGAGATAAGGTTTTCGTAATATTATGAAGGGCAGAATACAGGGCACCAGTAAATGATGGATATTAAATGCTACACCCTGTAAGTAGACAATTGTAGGGCCAACAACTCATACACAACTTCCGATGAGAACGAAGTGTTATCTCCCGTTAAACTTTCCGTTGCGTGCTAGTTAAATGGCTGTGTTTTCGCATATTATGGAAAGTTTATAATGGAGCTCACGCGAAGTGTAATAAAACAGTTTACGCAGTGATGAACACGAGGCTAATCTGGAAGACAGTATCGCCCGTTGCCACGTTCCGGAGGCTGAGCTTAAGTATCTGCGTTCTTATCATAAACCATGGTGTTCTGTTCACTTTTACTATAGAAACGTACTGCTGGAGTCAGTATACTAGAAAAAACTTCTACAAACACGCATTTTTCGTACAGTTGTTGGCATTGTTGTATTCCAATGTCTTCTGTAAATAATATTAATACACAGAACTTTATTTGACAAAATGTCTTATTTTGATATTCACTTGAATTTTCACATGGGGTCACTTTGACACAACAGATAATCTTTAATTTACTTTGTTACTTAATTTGCCGCAACTTGGACATAATTACTTAAATAAATATCGACGAAATGGCAAATATGAAAGAATTTTTTTCCGATACGTGTATTTATTTTTGAAGGTGTTCACATTTTTTTCTAACTTTTGTTCTTACTCGCTGCAGCCTGGACAAATAGGTGATATGTGTTATGCAGACATGTTCGTTACGTTTCCACGCAATAAGTTTGTTTTATTGTCATTGCTTGTTGAGCCGGCCGCTGGTGGCCGAGCGGTTCTAGGCGCTTCAGTCTGGAACCGCGCGACCGCTACGGTTGCAGGTTCGAATCCTGCCTCGGGCATGGATGTGTGTGATGACCTTAGGTTAGTTAGGTTTAAGTAGTTCTAAGTTCTAGGGGACTGATGACCACAGATGTTAAGTTCCATAGTGCTCAGAGCCATTTAAACCATTGCTTGGTGAACTGAAACTGATTCTGATACACGTTCACACTTTCAGGGCTATGGATGCTCTTGACCAGTATTAGGCAATCTTCTATTCTTGGGAAATACATCCTTGACGAAATGTACTATACTACCAGGGACTTTCCAAATTTCTCCGAGAATGTTGTTCTTCTAGTCAAACTTCTTGCATTCCAATTAGGGTCTTTAGAAGTCTCCCAGACACATTATGCGTTACATGCAGAAATATCAGGAACGTGGAGAAAAACTATAATGGGCCACCTGTTGGTTTTTCGTTTGCATGTGTATGTTAGCTGGTCAAGACTGTCTATAGCCCGTTTCGTTGAATTAGTCCAATATCATATCTGGCTTTTAATCAGCCCTGTCATTGATTTCATCGTCATAATGGATTGCGCTCGGTAGTACACCATACTTATTTCTCTTAGGAATGTGAGTGACCGCAGTAATGTCATTTGTGAAGTAAAGTGAAGAACGTGAAACTCCTTGTTGGTCATATTTTGTGGAAGCTCTGGCTTATTTTTCCGTACAGGTTCCTAAATTTATAATTTGCTTATCAGGCACAGCAGTTTCAAACTGAATGACGTAAAATATGGTCTCGTGATCTGATATCTACAAGTACCCTCTCTCCTTGTTTTTCTTCGGATTCCGCTCCACTCTTCTCTTACAGTAACTATGAAGATTTGCTGTCACACAAAGTCCCTACTTGGACCTCATATTTTGCCACTTTCCTGGAGGTACAGGGGGGGGGGGGTCCATTGATAGTGACCGGGCCAAGTATCTCATGAAATAAGCATCAAACCAAAAAAACTACAAAGAACGAAACTCGTCTAGCTTGAAGGGGAAACCAGATGGCGCTATCGTTGGCCCGCTAGATGGTGCTGTCATAGGTCAAACGGATATGAACTGCGTTTTTTTAAAACAGCAACCTCATTTTTATTACGTACTCGTGTAGTATGTAAAGAAATATGAATGTTTCAGTTGGACCACTTTTTTCGCTTTGTGATACATGGTGCTGTAATAGTCACAAACGTATAAATACATAGTATCATGTAACATTCCGCCAGTGCGGATGGTATTTCGGTATTTGCTTCGTGATACATTATCCGTGTTAAAATGAACCGGTTACCAATTGCGGAAAAGGTCGATATCCTGTTGATGTATGGCTATTGCGATCAAAATGCCCAACGGGCGTGAGCTATGTATGCTACTCGGTATCCTGGACGACATCATGCAAGTGTCCGGACCGTTCGCCGGATAGTTGCGTTATTTAAGGAAACAGGAAGTGTTCAGCCACATGCAAAACGTCAATCACGACCTGCAACAAATGATGATGCCCAAGTAGGTGTTTTAGCTGCTGTCGCGGCTAATCCACACATCAGTAGCAGACAAATTATGCGAGAATGGGGAATCTCAAAACGTCGGTGTTGAGAATGCTACATCAACATCGATTGCACCGTTACCATTTTTCTATGCACTAGAAATTGCATGGCGACTTTGAACGTCGTGTACAGTTCTGCCACTGGGCACGAGAGAAATTATTGGACGATGACAGATATTTTGGATGCGTTCTATTTAGCGACGAAGCGTCATTCACCAGCAGCGGTAACGTAAACCGGCATAATATGCACTATTGGGCAACGTAAAATCCACGATGGCTGCGACGAGTGGAACGTAGCGACTTTGGCCGGTTTATGTACGGTGCTGCATTATGGGAGGAAGAATAATTTGCCCCCATTTTATTGATGGCAATCTAAATGGTACAGTGTATGCTGATTTCCTACGTAATGTTCTACCGAAGTTGCTACAAGATGTTTCACTGCATGATAGAATGGCGATGTACTTCCAACATGATGGATGTCCGGCACATAGCTCACGTGCGGTTGAAGTGGAATTGAATAGCATCTTTCATGACAGGTGGATTGGTTATCGAAGCACCATACAATGGCCGGCACATTCGCCGGATCTGACGACCCCGGATTTCTTTCTGTGGGGAAAGTTAAAGGATATTTGCTTCCGTGATCCACCGACAACGCCTCACAACATGCGTCAGTGCATTGTCAATGCGTGTGCGAACATTACGGAAGGTGAACTACTCGCTGTTGAGAGGATTGCCGTTACATGTATTGCCAAATGCGTTGAGGTTGACGGACATCATTTTGAGCATTTATAGCATTAATGTGGTATTTACAGGTAATCACGCTGTAACATCATGCGTTCTCAGAAATGATAAGTTCACAAAGGTACATGTATCACATTGGAACAACCGAAATAAAATGTTCAAACGTAACTACGTTCTGTATTTTAATTAGGAAAGCTACCTGTTACCAACTGTTAGTCT
Source organism: Schistocerca americana (assembly GCF_021461395.2). Classification (NCBI taxonomy): domain Eukaryota; kingdom Metazoa; phylum Arthropoda; class Insecta; order Orthoptera; family Acrididae; genus Schistocerca; species Schistocerca americana. Next base: position 583,823,138 of record NC_060119.1, on the reverse strand, counting down.
AAAATAGTGAGCCATATGTATGTGACTATTACAGCGCCATCTATCACAAAGCGAAAAAAGTGGTCCAACTAAAACATTCATATTTCCTTACGTACTACACGAGTATGTAATAAAAAGTGGGGGTCCCTATTTAAAAAGAGGCAGTTGATATCCGTTAGACCTATGGCAGTGCCATCTAGCGGACCAACCATAGCGCCAACTGGTTTCCCTCTTCAAGCTAGACAAATTTAGTTCTTTGTATTTTTTTTCGTTTGACGCTTATTTCGTGAGATATTTGGCGCGGTCACGATCAATGGATCACCCTGTATACTGTTTGAATGGACAAAAACCTCTAAATGATATTAACTGTTTGTCGACAGTAACATTTCCTCACAGATATATCTCCCATATACTAAGAATTGCAGAAAGCTTATCGGTGCGTCCTCCATCATCTCTAGAGGATTTCGCTAGATACGCGGTGTCTTACAGTCTTTCATTGGAGGTTGCTGCTCGAAATACGTTCGATCCAGTATCCTTATCTCACTATCTTTTTTTTGTAAATTGGCCTTGTAATCAGTATACAACCACGAGGAATAAAGGGCCTAGGATTTACTAGAAATAGGACCGTAAGGGTTGGTCCGTTGTTGACCATAGACGCACTGCCATCACTATTTGACATCTCAATTACTTCATTTTGTGTCGGTGTACAAAACTCCGCAACGAACGAAAATTTTACGTCACTATTCTACTAGTGGCATACCTGGTAATTCCTAGGATAATCTTGATGACGTTCCAAATTGATAGGCAACTGTAATGCTAGTAGGAGTAATTTCCAGTCTCTACTACTATATTTTTGAGAAGAAAGGATTGTACACTATTTCGTACAGGACGTGATCCGTCTTCACTGTCATTTGAACACTTGGTTTTAGATGAATTACTTTAACGATCTTCAAACTCAGAAAGTGTTCCTTCATATGTAAGGAGGTTACTAGTCCTACCAACTCAATATGCCAATGACACAGTTGCTGTGGTGTCACAATTGTGACTGAGCAGAAACATTGAGAATTGCTAAATAATTCCTTGAATACACGAGAGGAAAGCCCATTGTCGTAAATGCAATAGCTTTGTTGATTGTTCTGAGTAAATTGGTGTGATAAAAATAAGTAGTACCATAAAGTATAACTTCTTCTTCGTAACTGTCACTTTGGTCTGGTACACCATATGCGTTTTTTTACATTCCTCCACCAATCATTTCTCTTCTTCGCTTTCATGGCCCATTCTCTTTTTATCAGACCTATAGTCCAGGTATTCCTGTTCAAATCACCCTTTTATCCGGTCAGTGGCCCTCCTCAGCCCCTTTTGCCATCCAAGCATACTGAAAATACTACTCGCGGTAGTCTTTCGTCTTCCATCCTAATTAAGAACTCAACCCACAGTAGTCTTTTTTCCAGTTCCTGGTTCCAGTTCCTGGTTCCAGTTCCTGGTTCCAGTTCCTGGTTTTTAAATATTCTCCATTCATATGACCCGGGGGTCCCGCTTGGGACCAAACATGTTTCTTTATGTTTTTCTCTTCATGACTAGCAGTTCTTGTCCATCTGTTTTTCGGAAGTTAATGTTTCAAAAACTTAGTGAAGGGTATAGACTAAGTTAAAAATATCTAGAAACTGCTCTACTGCACAGCGCGTCCCGTAAACTAAAACATGCTGTATTTACTGCTGCGATCTCGCTCGCTAAAAATGCTTCCCTTATTTTTAAAACTGTCTGTTCGTTTAAAGTTACTTCATGAGCTGTGAATTGGGTACCACCATTCGATACCTTGCTCATAACCATGTACACAGTTTCTCCTCATTAATTTTTAAACCTGATTTAATCGAAATATTTCCGCAAGAGGTTGTCATGAGCTGCAAGTCATCTTTGCTATCACTTATTAAACAAAATCGTCTGCATACGTGAGATGATTTATTATGTTATCAGCTAGTTTTATTCTAAATTGGTTTAATTTTAGGTGTTTTCTGTTTATCTTTTCCAAAATTAATTAAATGGTATTACAGATGTTGCTTCTCCTCGTCTAAGACAAGTTATGAACTGTAAGTATTGGCCCTCCATTCTTCCTTAGTTCTCTTGAAATTTGATTTCCAGCGGAGGCCACACTGTCTTTATTTTGTTTTTAATTATTTTTCGTATTAAACTTCACCGAGGGGATCTACTTTTCTCTGTCCAGTGTCCCGTACCTCTCATAGAAGAAATTCGGAGGGATCATGGCAGTTCGGAAATTCTGCGAGTTACTCTACCAATTGTCGTTCTACTTCAGTGTCATTCGTGTGCTTTTAATAAATGTTTCTATTTTCTTATAATTATACGTAACTTTCTTTCCTTTTCGATGTAGTTCACTTGCTGTGATGGATACAGACCTCTTCAACTTCTTCTCTTAGCTCCTTGTATTCTTTTTGTTCCTCCCGCCCCTCTTAGTTTCCATTTCCTTACTTGATTTGATTTACCTGTCTTTAACTATATCTGAAACAGGAAATTGAAGGATATATGACGTTAGACTAATCATATTTATGTCTGGTCATTGTCACCTAAAGGTGGGATATGTTACTTACAAGATATATGACCAAGTTACTAAAAATGATTTAAAACTGCACAAACATCTTCAGACTGGTCACAGAATTTCATGGAGTTATGCTAGTATTTAAATAATGAGAAACGAATTGTATAACAATTTTGGGTGATATCTTCTCGAACACAACAGCAGGGCCAACAAACAAAAAGTTACTTGTCTGAGAAATTACAGTCGCTTAGAATCTATTTAACATACAAAGAGACGAACGAATTACTTAAAGTAAACCAAATGTACAAAGATAATTATTTGCTTCAAATGACCGAAGTTAGTATATTCTGTGTTCTAATTGAATTTGTGAGCAGAGAGAGTGAAAAAGTAGGAAGTCAAACTTGGATATTAATTTTTGAAACAGTCTTGTAGTCAATCTTTACGATTTGTTTCCTGACATATATTATACGTAGTAGACTGAACAATTTGTACAAAGTCCTCGAAACTTTTCAGTCTTCTCCACTTTAAGTCTGACAAATTTATTCGTTTGTTCCATTATTGTTTTAGGAAAAAATCACAAATTGCTATTTACGCAGGAAGTACTTATATTCATAATACACACCAGTTTTTGTGTAAGCTAGGTTGCTTTTTCCTTGATCCCAAGGTAGCATCTCATGGAACGAATCCGTTATCAGTTAATAACGTAATGGACATTTAAATATACCAACTCGCTGTTCACTAATAGATGAGTTTATCTAAGAGTATATACAGAATTTTATATCAGAAATATGTGTGTATATAAGCACCAGTACATAGGATTGGAGGATTCTTGTATGGAACAGAAGTACTTCGATCAAGTCCTTTTTCAGATAGCTTTCAAATGCAGCCTGTCTGTAATTCAAATATTTTGTACCATTAGGTAAGTGAACAAAACTTTTGGTCCTGCGTTAATCAGCCGTTTATAAAATATCGATGAAGAGCAACTATGGACCTGAATATTTATTCAAAACTATAAGGGATTATTTACTGTATAGTTCATTGGGAAAAACGTTTTCTGTGAATCTGCAGTTAATTGCATTACTATGTTTACAGTAAGTCTTCAAGATACCCGTAAAGTTGAAACAGCCCATACATTAATTATTACAAATATCATTTGGTTCGTCACGACCTTTTAGGATCGCAGGTGGCTTGTTATTCCCCATTACCATTTGGCTTCTCAGATCTCCAGGTTCTCTCTGCTCCCTTGATTCTGATACCAGTCCCCCTACATCCAACCACTTTTCTGCGATAAGTTGAACTGCCTTCCATTCTTGCGAACGGCTTTTCCGCTTATTCCAATTTTTTCAATACCCTGTGACTTCTTTTCGCCGGTCGCTGTGGCTGAGGGGTTCTAGGCCCTTCGATCCGGAACCACGCTGCTGCTACGTTCGTAGGTTCGAATCCTGCCTCGAGCATGGATGTGCGTGATGTCCTTAGGTTAGTTACGTATAGGTAGTTCTAAGTCAAGGGGACTGATGACCTCAGATGTTAAGTCCCATAGGGCATAGAGCCATTTGAACCATTTGAACTTCTTTTCGTCTACTTGTTCCATGTTAAGCATGTTACGTTCCAAATCTTCTTGGTATACGAGTTGTCCTCCATCTTCATGATATGTCCGACAAACCTCATTTTCTCTTACGCATCTTTGAAATTGGGCAACACTCTTATACAACTCCTGCCCTAATATATGTTAAGTTGTTTTGATTCTTGCTGTATCAATTTTCGGTGATCCTCCACCAGGCGAAGGTATATTTTCTTGCCCGACGTGGCCATCTCCGTAGAGTAAAATGATTGATTGTTTCCATTTATCATAAATTTGCGCCTATGTAGAGGCGTTACTCCTACTGTATCGGGAAAATATATAACTTGTTTATATAGAAATGAGCTCTTCACATTAAAAAAAGTATTAGCCACTTTATAAAGAGAACGTCATGGAGAAAAGAGTCATACATTACTTTGGGCATTTGCCACTTTTTTTGAGTCATCAGTCTTCTGACAGTTTTAATTTTGCCCTCCACGAAATCCTCTCCTGCGCCTACCTACTCATCTCAGAGTAGCATTTTCAACTTACGTCCTCAATTGTTTGCTGGATGTATTACAATTTCTGTCTTCCTCTACAGTCTTTGCCCTCTACTGTTCCCTCTAGTAAAATGGAAGTCATTCTTTCATGTCTTAACAGATGTCGTATCATCCTGTCTCTTCTCCTAGTCATTGTATTCCATATATTCTGGTCTCTGAGATTTTGCGTAGAACCTCCTCATTCCTTACCTTATCGTTCCACCCAACATTCAACATCGCCTTTAGCACGACATCTCAAATGCTTCGATTCTCTTCTCTTCCAGTTTTCCCACCATGTTCCACTACCGTACAATGCTGGGCCCCAAATGTGCATTATGAGAAAATTCTTCCTTGAATGAAGGCCTAGATTTGATACTAGTAGACATCTCTTGGCACGTATGCCATTTTTGCTAGTGACAATCTGCTTTTATTGTCCTCCTTGCGCCTTCCGTCATTGGTTATTTTTCTGCCTATGTAAAAAAGACTTCCCAGACTTCATCAACTTCGTGACCGTCGGTCCTAATGTTGAATTTTCTCACTGTTGTCATTCTTGCTACATCTCATTACTATCACCTTTCTTCGTTTTCCTCTCAATCCATATTCTGTATTCATTACACTGTTCATTCCATTCAACAGATCCTGTAATTCTCCTTCACTTTCACTGAAGATAGCAGTGTCGTCAGCGAATCTTAACAATGATATCCTTCACTTTGAACTTCAATCCCACTCTTAAACATTCATTTCCGTCATTGCTTCTTAGACATATAGACTGAACGGCAGGGGCGAAAGATTACAGCCCTGTTTTACGCACTTTTTAATCCATGCGCTACGTTCTGGTGTTCCAACCTTATTGTTCCCTCTTAGTTCCTGTACACACTGTACATTAACCGCCTTTTCCTATAGCTTGCCTCTATTTCTTTTTCCAGGTCGACAGAACTTATGAACGGGTTTTGATTTTTCTTTAGTCTTGCTTCCATTATTAAACGCAACGTCAGACTTGCCTCTCTAGCGCCTTTACTTTTCCTAAAGCCAAACTGATGGTCATCTAGCGCATCCGTAACTTCCTTTTCCGTTCTTGTGTATATTATTCTAGTAAACAACTTGGATGATTCAAATGGTTCAAATGGCTCTGAGCACTATGGGACTTAACATCTGAAGTCATCAGTCCCCTAGAACTTAGAACTACTTAAACCAAACTAACCTAAGGACATCACACACATCCATGCCCGAGGCAGGATTCGAACCTGCGACCGTAGCCAACTTGGATGAATGAGCTGTTAAGCTGATTGTGGGATAATTCTCGAAATGTCAGCTACATCTACATCTACATTTATACTCCGCAAACCACCCACCGGTGTGTGGCGGAGGGCACTTTACGTGCCACTGTCATTGCCTCCCTTTCCTGTTCCAGTCGCGTATGGTTCGCGGGAAGAACGACTGTCTGAAAGCCTCCGTGCGCGCTCTAATCGCTCTAATTTTACGTTCGTGATCTCCTCGGGAGGTATAAGTAGGTGGAAGCAATATATTCGATACCTCATCCAGAAACGCACCCTCTCGAAACCTGGCGAGCAATCTACACCGCGATGCAGAGCGCCTCTCTTGCAGAGTCTGCCACTTGAGTTTATTAAACGTCTCCGTAACGCTATCACGGTTACCAAATAACCCTGTGACGAAACGCGCCGCTCTTCTTTGGATCTTCTCTATCTCCTCCGTCAAACCGATCTGGTACGGATCCCACACTGATGAGCAATACTCAAGTATAAGTCGAACGAGTGTTTTGTAAGCCACCTCGTTTGTTGATGGACTATATTTTCTAAGCACTCTCCCAATGAATCTCAGCCGGTCGAAGTGGCCGTGCGGTTAAAGGCGCTGCAGTCTGGAACCGCAAGACCGCTACGGTCGCAGGTTCGAATCCTGCCTCGGGCACGGATGTTTGTGATGTCCTTAGGTTAGTTAGGTTTAACTAGTTCTAAGTTCTAGGGGACTAATGACCTCAGCAGTTGAGTCCCATAGTGCTCAGAGCCATTTGAACCATTTGAACCAATGAATCTCAACCTGGTACCCGCCTTACCAACAATCAATTTTATATGATCATTCCACTTCAAATCGTTCCGCACGCATACTCCCAGATATTTTACAGAATTAACTGCTACCAGTGTTTGTTCCGCTATCATATAATCGTACAATAAAGGATCCTTCTTTCTATGTATTCGCAATACATTACATTTGTCAATGTTAAGGGACAGTTGCCACTCCCTGCACCAAGTGCCTATCCGCTGCAGATCTTCCTGCATTTCGCTACAATTTTCTAATGCTACAACTTCTCTGTATACTACAGCATCATCCGTGAAAAGGCGCGTGGAACTTCCGACACTATCTACTAGATCATTTAAATATATTGTGAAAAGCAATGGTCCCATAACACTCCCCTGTGGCACGCCAGAGGTTACTTTAACGTCTGTAGACGTCTCTCCATTGATAACAACATGCTGTGTTCTGGTTGCTAAAAACTCTTCAATCCAGCCACACAGCTGGTCTGATATTCCGTAGGCTCTTACTTTGTTTATCAGGCGACAGTGCGGAACTGTATCGAACGCCTTCCGGAAGTCAAGAAAAATAGCATCTACCTGGGAGCCTGTATCTAATATTTTCTGGGTCTCATGAACAAATAAAGCGAGTTGGGTCTCACACGATCGCTGTTTCCGGAATCCATGTTGATTCCTACATAGTAGATTCTGGGTTTCCAAAAACGACATGATACTCGAGCAAAAAACATGTTCTAAAATTCTACAACAGATCGACGTCAGAGATATAGGTCTATAGTTTTGCGCATCTGCTCGACCACCCTTCTTGAAGACTGGGACTACCTGTGCTCTTTTCCAATCATTTGGAACCCTCCGTTCCTCTAGAGACTTGCGGTACACGGCTGTTGGAAGGGGGGCAAGTTCTTTCGCGTACTCTGTGTAGAATCGAATTGGAATCCCGTCAGGTCCAGTGGACTTTCCTCTATTGAGTGATTCCAGTGCCTTTTCTATTCCTTGGACACTTATTTCAATGTCAGCCATTTTTTCGTTTGTGCGAAGATTTAGAGAAGGAAGTGCAGTGCGGTCTTCCTCTGTGAAACAGCTTTGGAAAAAGGTGTTTAGTATTTCAGCTTTACGCGTGTCATCCTCTGTTTCAATGCCATCATCATCCCGGAGTGTCTGTATATGCTGTTTCGAGCCACTTACTGATTTAACGTAAGACCAGAACTTCCTAGGATTTTCTGTCAAGTCGGTACATAGAATCTTACTATCGAATTCACTGAACGCTTCACGCATAGCCCTCCTTACGCTAACTTTGACATCGTTTAGCTTCTGTTTGTCTGAGTGGTTTTGGGTGCGTTTAAACTTGGAGTCAAACTCTCTTTGCTTTCGCAGTAGCTTCCTGCCTTTGTTGTTGTACCACGGTGGGTTTTTCCCGTCCCTCACAGTTTTACTCGGCACGTACCTGTCTAAAACGCATTTTACGATTGCCTTGAACTTTTTTCATAAACACTCAACATTGTCAGTGTCGGAACAGAAATTTTCGTTTTGATCTGTTAGGTAGTCTGAAATCAGCCTTCTATTACTCTTGCTAAACAGATAAACCTTCCTCCCTTTTTTTATATTCCTACTTACTTCCATATTCAGGGATGTTGCAACGGCCTTATGATCACTGATTCCCTGTTCTGCACTTAAAGAGTCGAAAAGTTCGGGTCTGCTTGTTATCAGTAGGCCCAAGATGTTATCTCCACGAGTCGGTTCTCTGTTTAATTGCTCGAGGTAACTTTCGGATAGTGCACTCAGTATAATGTTACTCGATGCTCTGACATTATACTGAGTGCACTATCCGAAAATTACCTCGAGCAATTAAACAGAGAACCGACTCGTGGAGATAACATTGCTCTTGCCGTCTTCGGAAATGTGTTGTTGATGCTTAGCTGAAAGTCAGATGTTACTTCGCCAGACTCATGTATTCTACACACCAACGTGGATAGCCGTTTTGTCGGTACTTCCCCCAATGATTTTATAAAATCTGATGGAATTTTATCTTTCCCTTCTGCCTTATTTGATCTTATGTCCTCCAAAGCTCTTTTAAATTATGATTCTAAAACTGGATCACCTGTCTCTTCTAAATCGCCTCCAGTTTCTTCTTCTATCACATCAGACAAATCTTCCCCCTCATATATTGGCTTTCAATGTATTCTTTCCACATATCCGCTCTCTCCTCTGCATTTAACTGTGTAATTCCCATTGCACTCTTAATGTTATCACCCTGGCTTTTAATGTCACTAAATTTTGTTTCGACTTTCCTGTATGCTGAGTCTGTCCTTCCCACAATTATTTTCTTTTTTCGATGTCTTCACATTTTTCCTGCAGCCATATCGTCTTAGCCTCCCTGCGCTTCCTGTATTTTTATTCCTCAGTGACTTGTATTTCTCTAATCCTGAGTTTCCCAGAAAATTTTTGTACTTCCTCCTTTCATCGGTCAATTGCACTATTTCTTCAGTTACCCATGGTTTCTTCGCAGTTACGTTCTTTGTACCTATGTTTTCCTTCCCAACTTCTGTGATGGCCCATTTTAGAGGTGTCCACTCCTCTTCAACTGTACTACCCACTGAGCTATTCCTTATTGCTGTAGCTATAGCTTTAGCGAAATTGAACCGTATCTCGTCATTCCTTAGTAATTTCGTATCCCACTTCTTTGCATATTGATTCTTCTTGACTAATGTCGAAAGCTTCAGCCTACACTTCATCACTACTGTACTGTGATTTGAATCTGTGACTGCTCCTAGGCACGCCATACAACTGCGTATCTGATTTTGGAATCTCTGTATGACCATGATGTAATCTAACTGAAATCCTCCCGTGTCAGCTCGCCTTTTCCAAGTATACCTCCTCCTCTTCTGATTCCTAAACAGAGTAATCGCTGTTACTAGCTGAAACCTGTTACAGAACTCAATTAGTTTTTCACTTCTCCCATTCCTTGCCCCACGCTCCTGTTCTCCTGTAACCTTTTCTTCTACTCCTTACCGTACAGCTGCATTCCTGTCCCCCATCACTATTAGATTTTCATCCCCCTTTACATACTGTGTTATCCGTTCTCTACCTCTTAATCTTCAGCCTGTGATGTCGGCATGTATACCTGGTACTATCGTTGTTAATGTTACTTTGCTGTCGATTCTGATAAGAACAACCCTGTCACTGAACTGTTCACTGTAACACACTCTCTGCCCTTCCGACCGATTCATAATGAATCCAGTGCGGTTCTAGGCGCTACAGTCTGGAACCGTGAGACCGCTACGGTCGCAGGTTCGCATCCTGCCTCGCGAATGGATGTGTGTGATGCCCTTAGGTTGGTTAGGTTTAAGTAGTTCTAAGTTCTAGGGGACTGATGACCTCAGCAGTTGAGTCCCATGGTGCTCAGAGCTATTTGAGCCATAACGAATCCTACTCATGTTATACCGTTTTCTGCTGTTGTTGATATTAGTCTATACTCATCTGATCAAAAATCCTTGTCTTCTTTCCAGTTCACTTCACTGACGCCTACTATATCTAGATAGAGCGTTTATATTTCACTTTTCAGATTTTCTAGTGTCCCTGCCACCTTCAAGCTTCTGATATTCCACGTCCCGACTCGTAGAACGTCGTCCTTCCGCTGATTATTCAGTCTTTTTCTCATGGTAATCTCCCTCTTGGCAATCCCCTCCTGGAGATCCGAATGGGGAACATATTCCGGAATCTTTTATTAATGGAGAGACCATCATGACACTTCTTCAATTACTGACCACATGTTCTGTGAATACACGTTACGTGTCTTTAAATCATTGGTTTCCATTGCCTTCTGCATTCTCATGCAGCTGATCATTCCAGATTCTTCCGCCTTTGGGGGCAGTTTCCCAATCATCCAATCATAACACAAGAGAGTGCTCTCTATGACAAGACCATTCTCAGAATGAGGGTGACTTCTTACGGCAGAAGTCTTCGGCGGCCAATGCTGTTTATTAATCAAAATTTAAGGCGCGGCAGGATTCGAACCCGGGACGGTCGACGTTTCGAGTATGAATCGAAGACGTTACCGGCTTTTTTTTTCGATATAGTTCGTTGCGTTTGGTGTGGGCAGACGTTACAAGACATCCCTTAAGTTGACCGTTGATACCTTTACTCAGTTTCTTTGGTACAGATGGCGAACAGCCTCTGACCGAACACACAACACCCAGTCCCCTGCCGGGAATCGAACCCGGGCCCCCTGTGTGGTAGGCGGAATCGCTACACTACGGAGGTGGACGCTGCTAGACCACGTTCAGAACGTCAGATTTTGTGCGAATACGATTGTTAAATTAATGTAGTTTAGTTAGGTTTCCTCCTGCAGAGTGCTTCATGTTTTTTGTCAGGTAATGTACATGTGTAATTAATTTTTAAAACTCGCTACACAAGTGTCCTCAAATAAAGAAAGCCCTAGGTCAAATATATTGTAACGGAACTGGTACCAGGAACGGGCCACCTTCACCAACGCATTTTTTCTGCTATTAACTTACACCTTTCCTTTGCCAGTAAGATGCTTTAATGTCGTCAGCATGCTTACGCACGAAAATCTTGCAGTTCAGTACTATTCTTGATGTTTTCAGATAACTAAGAGTTTGAAAGCAAAAAACATTTTTAGAAAATGCTATGCTTTCTGTCTCAGTATGTAAGTCTCCCTACAGCACGGCAACAAAGTTAACGGAAATGTTGGCCTACGAGAGCGTGACAGAAATGACAGATGAGAAGGGCCGAAACTCTTCGTCCTTCGGGATATGCCGATGCACGTTCCTTTTCTGAAGTTTCACTGACGCCTCTCAGGAATTTTGTGATGCATTACTCATGTACAGCTTCGTGAGGAAACTATGGAATTTTGTGACTTCATTAAAAGAGGCAATTGCAACCTAATGTGGGAAGACAAGTACCTTTAAAACAGAGGTTCTTTAGAGTGTGAGTAACTATGTACTTGTATCGTACAGACGGTTGTGATACTACAGTAGTACGTGGTCCAATAAGAGTACTGATTTACGTAACAAGTAAACAATAGTGATATACAAATTGTAGATACCTGACGAGATTTTTTACTTTTTATAATGAAAATTTTTATCTTCATGTCAAATTGAAACAGTATTTTTCTATCACTTTATGACGATTAGTTCGGCTTTACTAAACATAAAGGCATGAAAAATGCAATTCTGACGTTGCGGTTAATAATGGAAGCAAGACTAAAGAAAACTCAAAACATTTTCATAGGATTTATCGACCAGGGAAGGAGTTCAACAGTGGAAATTGGTTCAAGATGTTCTACATTCAGAAAAAAAGTAAGGGTAAGCTATAGGGAGAAACGCGTCATATATAGTATGTAAAACAGATAAGAGGGAATAATAAGACTGCACGACCAAGAACGAAGTGCGCGCATTAAAAAGGATCTAAGACAAGGATGTAGTTTTTCGCGCCTACTTTTCAATCTGTACATCGAGGAAGCAGTGATGGAAATATAAGAAAGGATCAGGAGTGGAATTAAAATTCAAGGTGAAAGGATATCAATGATACGATTCGCTGATGACATTGCTATCCTGAGTGAAAGTGAGGAAGAATGACATGACCTGCCGACCGGAATGAACAGTCTAATGAGTACACATTATGGACTAAGAGGAAATCGAAGGAAGACGAAGGTAATGAGAAGTGGTAGAAATGAGAACAGCGAGATGCTTAACATCAGGACTGATGGTCACGAAGTAGATGAAGTTAAGGAATTCTGCTACCTAGGCAGTAAAATAACCAATGACGGACACAGCAAGGAGAACATCAAAAGCAGACTAGCTATGGCAAGAACGACATTCCTGGACAAGAGAAGTATACTAAAATTAAACATCGAGCTTAATTTGAGGAAAAAATTTCTGAGAATATGGTCTGGACTACAGCATTGTATGGTAGTGAAACATGGACTGAGGGAAAACCAGAACAGAAGAGAATCGAAGCTTTTGAGATGTGGTGCTACAGACAAATGTTGAAAATTAGGTGGATTAATAAGGTAAGGAACGAGGAAGTTCTACGCAGGAGGTGCTCCATGTGAATACATTTACCAGTCTGTTGTTCACATCAAAAATAACAGTGGTAATTATTGCACAAACATCTCTGTTCATGACCATGCAACAAGGAAAAATAAACACAAAGCTCAAAACAGAATTTTCTACCAAGGAATAAAAGTGTACAATAAATTACCAAAAGATATTCAAGAATTTGGAAAAATACACATGTTTAAAAAGGTAGCTGAGTAGTACCTGTTATGCAATACATTTTATACGTTGAACGATTACTTACGAAAAACAGAGTAGGGGTCTGACAGAAAATGTTATACAAATAAATAATAATAATGATTCTAAAATATCCAACATTCCACATAACACCTTCACTTTACGTTTTTCTCTTTCTTTTTTTCCTTTCTAGAAATACTTAACCCCCAGCTATCCATAGCACAATACTAACACCTCTTCCTCTATCTGAGCTCAACATCTCACACATTATGGAGGGATGCTGACTCAGTTTTTCAGGATAGCAAATGGGAAGTTGCGGTACAGAAAATGACCCAGAGATCACCAGCGTGTGTGTGTGTGTGTGTGTGTGTGTGTGTGTGTAGCTACTGAAGTGTTATGAAACAACGTGTGTGTCGTGTGTGCAGTGGCTGATAGTGAGATATGAGTGAACAGTGTAGCATTACAGTTACAGGTTATTTGTAAAAAAAAAAAAAAAAAAATTTAATACCAGGAGTAAATCTAATGATTGTCTCTAACTAGAAGTCTGTAAATATATGTGTATACGAGTTAGCTTATTTTAATTTGATCTAAATTTGTAAATTCTTTGACACGTCCTATATCCTTGTAAAAAGAGATCCACGGATGAATAAAGCTACTACTACTACTACTACTATTCGGAGAGGAAAGGAATATGTGGAAAACACTGATTAGGAGAAGATACAGGATAATAGGACATCTGTTAAGACATGAGGGAATGACTTCCATGATACTAGAGCGAGTCGTAGAGGGCAAAAACTGTAGAGGGAGACAGATATTGGAATCCATATGAAACGTTCCCTTTGAACAATTGTACATGACTGTGTTTAAACTGACACACAATATTTTTAGCGCAACGCAGTCTGACTTTCAATAATCCCTACAATAGAATGGCCTGGACTAACATTAACCTATACCTTTCACAAATCACTTACCTCACAAAAATCTTCGTTACTCCAACTACTGCAATACAGCGAGCGCCACTACTGCCAGCTAAATAAAAGATTCAAACTACGGAAGGCACTAACTACTGATAGGCATAGTTAGCAAATGAAAGATTTTGATAGAGAACAAACAATGTATTTGCCTTAATAGTAATAATATATAAAGCAGTTCATGACATCCAGTCTTACAAATTTCAAAACTCCGCCATCTCTCTCCCCACGTCCACCACTGCTGGCGGCTCACCTCCAACTGCTCAACGCTACGCGCTGTTCACATCCATCTGCCCAACACTACAATGGCACACAACAATGCAAACTAGCCACAGACTGCACACAGCACAGCCAGTGATTTTTCATACAGAGCGCTACGTGGCGTTACCAATAAGAAAACCTAAACAGCCTACTTACATAGCCCTCATGCTCCCCACAAAAAATTTTACAAATTGTTTTGGGCACTGGCCAATACAGATTTGAAAAAAATTTTCATAATTACAGTAAGAAAGGTATCAAATGCACACACTTATTAATACAATGTAGGTCAAAAGCTAAAATTTTCTCACAGTCCATAAAGACAGTCCTGATCATTCATCACAGTGAAACTGCCGTTTCTTTTCTCAAAGTCTGAGCAGTAAAAGACAATGCACACGGAAGTAGTGGATTTCCATGCAGTCTTGAAGAAGTAGTGTTGTCCTTCCAACAGAAAGACAACGCTGACTCTTGACATGCCGACAGGTAATGGGTCACAACAGAGCAAACCCACAGCAGAGTCATTCAAAGTTTTGAAGAATATTGGTAGGTAGGTCATCACAGAGTAGACCCACTGTAGTCCTGGTTGAGATTACGGTATTGGTGGGCCACCAGAGGTGCAGACCCACTGTAGTCCTGGTAGAGATTGTGGTATTGGTGGTCCATCAAAGATGCAGACACATTGTAGTCCTTGTAGAGATGGCCAGCAGCCATCTGTTGTGACTGTGCAGGTGCACAATCACCATTGAAGAGTCTTGCAGATAATATAGCAAGTCCATAACCACCACTTGTGCACTCACAAAGTTTTTGGAATTGTCCTTAGAACCAGCAATGCTGTTATCCAGTCCCTTGCTGAATTAGTAACACACGTGCAAACACTAACAGTCCCTACTTTTCACATATTGTGCATTACTATGACCAACAGAAATGTGTGCAGTGAAATGTAACTTAATTTGAAGAACTAGTGTCTTTTCCAATTTTAGAACATAAGAATACAATTACAAAGGTACAAAATACATCATTAAAGAACATAACAATACAGAGAACATTTGTAGTACAAGCTTTACAAAAGAATCGAAATAACATATACATCAGTGATACAGGAATTATGACATGAGTACATACATAAAAGATCAGAATAACTTTCGAAACATCAACTTCACCCATGAGCATTAAAACAGAACAGAATAAATAATGTCTAAACATCTTTACAAAGAAAATAACATATTATCAGAAAAGTTCTACAACATATCTCTTATTAGCTATACACATTAAGACAGGAAAAACACTACTTCACATAGTGTAATAACACAAAAATAAAGGACAGGGTTTGTTTTCAGTGTGACATTTGGTACTGCAGACCACCCGAAAACTTCATTCCATATATCTTTCCTCTTATTTTAACATTTGTTTCCACCAAAAAAAATTCTATCCAAGCATGCTTTCTGTATTTATATGTTCACATATTTCTTACCTTTATTTCCAAGAAAATCCTACCTAAACCTGTTGTCCCTAAACCCTACCTTTTTGTTCATATCCTCTTTCAAAATACTTTTTTGGCCAAACCATTTTCTTATAGCTTCTCAATGCATTTCTTCCAATTCATCACAACTTGTTCTCTTATATGGCCTACCCCATCTTAAGCTAACTCAAATCTACTGAGCTCAGATGCTAAACTAAGGGACGAGGCAATTCAGCAGCACAAAACAATTAACACAAACAGCAATGACAAAAAAATTCAAATTGGCAAAGTAAGCAACAATATTACAACTAATATAAGGCAATGAGCAGCAAACACGAAAAATAAATCAATAGTAATCTGGCTTAGCAGAGTAACACAAAGTCAAATTCAGTAACACTATGCCTGGCAAACAGCAGCAGCAAATGAAATAACTTATATCTAAACATGACATAGCTCAAGCAGAAAAAAATATTACACTAAAGACAACAGTGCAGACAAGGGAAGTGTATATTCACATCTTAATGTCTATGTAATTAAAGTGGTGCACCACAAGAAGTTATTCTACCAAAAAAATTACCAAGTAGTTGAAAAGAAAATTCCGTATGCAATTCCTGTGAAGGGAAATGTCTTTTTATGCTCCTTCGTTTTTTTGAATAGATCATAAAATTATTTACTGGATCTGTAGGCATAAAATATTTACATTAGTACATCTATTATGTTTTATTTTAACCAATGCTGCATTGCAATAGGCAAAGCGAGGCGTGAAACGTCATTCACTAGCCATATGGCATTTCATAATGCAGTAAACAATCTTTCAACTAGCAAGACAATAGACATGAAATGTTTCTCATCATTTCATTTCAGTAAATATCATAAATTAAGAAATCTACACTGTAATAATATTTTCAAGTTTGAGGGTGTTGTATTTACGATGCTTTCTACAAAGGAATATCAATAGCGAGAATGATGGCCTCACTCTTTTTTTTTCACCTCTTGGCTTTCTTTTGTCAGACCCCTATCTCTCAGCTGGGCGCCCAAATGCATTACGTCAAGGTCACTTACCTTTCTTACTGAAATATTTACGACAGCAGTTTCCACTACAGTGACAGTCTCATATAAAAATATTTTCACAGGTTGAGAATTTGCGTTACAAATGTGTAGAAACAAAATCCTATTGATATAACAGAGTCCAAAAAATTTTCGTCAGCATTGTAATACATTCACGCATTTACATACATTTCATAACTCTTAAAGTACGATTCTAGGTTTCCAACAACCTTTTTCACAAACCAGTGTCCCTAACCACTACTCATTATTCATTACCTTATTCTTCGACACTTCTTCAATATTTCATCACAACAGATATGTAGCATACTCAAATAACTCATATAGCATCAGCTTATTGATCATAAACATACCGCAACAGCATAATACACATAGTTATCGTAGTAATAACATCATAACACCTCAGTCAAATCTCAAAAACGTTGTAGCTTTCTGTAATAATGTCAAAACATAAATAAAATTTCTCTGCTCATGTCAAAAGTGTCATCTACCTCAAATGTACTTTAATAATCGTGATCCCATACCAAATATATCATTCAAAGCTCTCATAGTATCACAATGGTTCCGAAAAATATCAACAGTTCACACAGTACAGACAAAATACAATTTCATACTTGTGAAGTTATCCAGCTGTGTAATTCCGTAAACATCTGTCACAGACGTAGTAAAAAAGACATGTTTGTCTCTCTCAGTTAAATGATCAGATAGCTGTGTAATTTATGTGTTAGAGAAATATGGTACCGATGTGTAAAGTTGTATAAGCAAACACCACATTAGCTAGGGCTCCTTGTGTTTGCCAGACACATGGTACACAAAGTAAGCGTGCACCAAGCAAACACCACATTAGCTAGGGCTCCTTGTGTTTGCCAGACACATGGTACACAAAGTAAGCGTGCACCCCCCTGAGGATTAATGTAATTATACCCTCAGGTGTTACAGATTACAACAATGGAATGAAATGTGTCACGGAAAACCTTTCTATCATTGTACTTCAAAAATCTTTAAAAATAAATGATTTAAGTGAAATTAATCACTCAAATACGTGTACTGTAGCGATAAACTGTGCGTCTTGTTGTAAGATAATCTCTGTGGAAGTGTCGTAGTTATCTTCCTCCGAAAGCTAAGTTCTGCAGAAGTAAATGTACTTACCTCATGATAAACAAAAGTGAAATGCTTTGTGTATAGATATCTTAGTTATTGTGCTTATTCCCGTGATGAAGAAAGTACTGTCCTGTAACGTATTGTTGTGCTACGGAAAAGTTTGTCTCCTTGTAGCTATACCACAAAAGTTACTACTAAAACATGTTTTACTTTCCAGAAGAATTCAGAAAACTGTGGAGATATGAGACAGATACACCGCAAAAGCAACATTGTAAATTGTCACTCATTAGTAGCGTCGTGATAAAATCGTGTAGCTGTTAAAGGAATTAAATGCTAAGTCATAGAATGTCTTTTCAAGTAAACCAAAATGTTGCATGAAAATCTCATTAGCAGTGCCGGTATATGTTCTAAATATGTGAGCCTTATAGTCGTTACGTAATCGTGCAACTAACAAGCAAGAACGTACACACACAGTAACAATGCGTCCTCTGTTCACTATCACAATACAGTGGTAATTACTCTCTAAATATGTTCCCTAGGTCCTAGATTGGATAGTTAGCTTCAAAACATTGTTGCATGTTAAGTTTCTCAGTGTGACAAATTGTACTAGTAACGTGAAGAGAAAATTTTTATAGCAAAGACTGTAAAAAAAAAAAAAAAAATAAATAAATAAAAAATAAAAAAAACAGATTATCTTTCAGTAAACGGTTTTACATGTGAAATGTAGGGCAATCCCTTACCTTTTTTCAGTATGCAGCAAATTAACTTGAACGCAAGTATCATGCAGCATATGTCGGTAAAGAATACCGGAATTTTTCGCAAGGTTAGCGTCTATGTTATTTTTTCTCTGAGCCAGCCGGCGCACGCGGCTGCCTGCGGTGCGAGTCATTGTCTGTCTCTTTGTTGGCGAGCGTCGTTATTGGGATTAGGAGACCAAACTTCTACAATTCACCTTGTCGAGAAGGCCCTGCCCTGTTTAAATCCCGCCAGTTCTGATGCAATTCAGGTCTGTCGTTACGACGAATATATCGTCAGTCGTCATGTCGGTAGATTCCGTAGTTTCTTCCTTGTCCGTCACGTGGTGGAGAATTTCTCCCTGAATCGTAACTGTGCGCCAAACTGTTGCGTCTGAGGTTATTCTGTCTCCCTTGATAATAATTACTTTGGTTCCCATATTGTCTGTTTCTCTGATTGTCTCTGTTATAGTCACTACCACAGAGAGGTGATCTTTCCCTGTAACTATTATTCTGCCAATGATTGTCATACGGGTGGTGTCTGTTTTGGTCACGATTTACGTTGTAAGAAAAGCCTTGTCGTGTATTATTTCTGTCATCGCGGAATTATGACAGATGTGACCTGTAATTGTTGTGCTCCTGTTTTCGCGTTCCGCTATTGTCAGTGTCAATTTCCAGTTCTCGTAACAGTCCCTGAAAAGCTTCAATGTCGTCTTTGCAACGTCCTGCTAAAATAATAAGTCGTAATTGTTCAGGCAGTTTGATTAAGCAAATGCGGATGAGTTCTGAGGGGCTGTATGGGTTTGAAAGATACTGATTCTTATGCAACATGTCTTCAAAATATTTCATAAGACTGGAAAATTCAGATTGTTCGAAACGTTTCATCATTATGATGCTATGTTTTACTCGGTCTTGTGTAGCTTGAGACCAATACGCTGAGAGTAAGGCATGATGAAATTCTCCTTCACTGTGACAATCGTGAATGACCGATCGCATTCATACAGCTGGTTCATTCTCTAAATAGCCACACATAAATTCTAGTCTGTGCTCTAATGACCAGTTGGGAGGAAAACAATGAGAGAATTGAAGGCGCCACGCTTGTGGATGAATGTCGTTGCCAGAATTCTTAAATGTTTTAAATTTGCGTGTAGTAGTGAACAGCTTATAGTCAAAACCATCATGTCGCGAGTCGCATACCGGTCATTGTTACGTCGTTTCGGCGGTTCTATTTCAAAATTCGGTGCACCTTGCCAATTTCTTTCATAATTTACGAAATGTCCTGTTTTATTATTTTCTGGTTGTTCCGTATTTCTATGTCCCTCTTCCCATACTGGAGCGCGAGCGTCCTCTGAAATATGTAATTCTTGTATTACTTGTGCCAACCGATCGTGAACTTCCCGGATTTCTCTTTTGTACTGTGTATTGATTTGATTTTGATTTTGTTTGAATTTTCTAATTTGTTCATACTCTTCAGTGTCCGTGAAGGCTACAGGTCTTGTGTCATTCAGATCATCATCTACCTTTGTAGATAAGTTAGTGAACTGATCTGAAAGTTCGGCTACTTTATCCAATAGTGAAATTATTTCCTCTGTGTGTTTTTCTGAACCAATTTTCAGAGTATCTACTGTGTCCTTTAAGTTTTCATGAGAGTTTGAAAGTTGCGTAACCGAATCGGTAGATGCAACTGAGTCAATTTTAGCTTGCAAGGTCTCATGATTTTCATGAACAATAGTTTGCAGTTCCTTTCGTGGTTCTGTAATGCATTTTCATGCCGCGAAAAAATAGGTTGAAAATGCTCACAAATTTGTGTTTTTACGTCATTACAGACTTTTTGACATTTCGATTCAATGTTATGTAACTCAGTAGTTAAATCTTCACGTGTTCGATCAAGCGTGGTGTCCAACTTCCGAAGATTTTGTTCCATTGTGTCTAACTTTTGAAGATTTTGTTCCATTGTGTCTAGCTTTTGAAGCCTTTGCTGTGTTTGTCTCTGATTTTGTTCCATTGTGTCAAAATTTTGAAGCTTTTGCTGAGTATGTCTCTGATTTTGTTCCATTGTGTCTAACATTTGAAGTTTTTGTCCCATTTGTTGCATTAATTGTAATAACAATGCACTGGTGTCTGAAACATGTTCCTGAGTGCTTTTCGGCAGTGAATTTGCACCGGCAACATTCACATTTTGACAAGCGGAAAATGTGTCTTGACTCATTTGAAAAAACGGTGAGAACCCAAAACTTGAGTCTAGAGTATTTGCAATATTGCGTTCTGTCATTCCCTATTCCTGAGGCGAACTGTTGCCGACCGATCGATCGATAATGCTTCCCTGTTCACTACCTGTTTCACTGTATACACCATTATTTGACGCCCGCTCCATTTCCCTATGCACAGTTACCAAATTACTACTTTGAATGTCTGTTCATTCATTACACAGTGGTGCTGGTAAGCTACGCTCGCCGTCTCTATTATTTCTAAGTTTACTTTGGAGCCTAGTGTTACGTTTTTCACACGCCATTATTGTCACAATATTTCACACGATAACACAGAAAAGCACAATTTGAAGAGCAAAAATAAGAGAGCACATTAACATAGGACTGAAAATAATAACTAGTTAATTGCAAGAGCGGCTGCGAAATACTTGGTGCAAATCTACGTGCATGCCACAACTGTTTTGCTGTACAACAGTGAAAGACTGCAACTACAAAAGAGATTCTCTCTACAATTACGCGCTAGCAATAAACATAAGCTACACTAATTACGCAAACTACAAGAAAAATCAGAAGATTCCAGTGAGGTATTCTCGGCTAAGGGTCGACATATGAAACGCCCCCTTTGAACAATTGTACATGACTGTGTTTAAACTGACACACAATATTTTTAGCGCAACGCAATCTGACTTTCAATAATCCCTACAATAGAATGGCCCGGACTAACATTAACCTATACCTTTCACAAATCACTTACCTCACAAAAATCTTCGTTACCTGAACTACTGCAACACAGCGAGCGCCACTACTGCCAGCTAAATAAAAGATTCAAACTACGGAAGGCACTAACTACTGATAGGCATAGTTAGCAAATGAAAGATTTTGATAGAGAACAAACAATGTATTTACCTTAATAGTCATAATAGATATAGCAGTTCATGACATCCAGTCTTACAAATTTCAAAACTCCGCCATCTCTCTCCCCACGTCCACCACTGCTGGCGGCTCACCTCAAACTGCTCAACGCTAAGCGCTGTTCACATCCATCTGCCCAACACTACAATAGCAGACAACAATGCAAACTAGCCACAGACTGCACACAGCACAGCCAGTGATTTTTCATATAGAGCGCTACGTGGCGTTACCGATAAGAAAACCTAAACAGCCTACTTACACTACTATTCGGAGAGGAAAGGAATATGTGGAAAACACTGATGAGGAGAAGGGACAGGATAATAGGACATCTGTTAAGACATGAGGGAATGACTTCCATGGTACTTGAGGGAGTTGTAGAGGGCAAAAACTGTAGAGGAAGACAGATATTGGAATACATCCAGCAAATAATTGAAGACGTAGGTTGCAAGTGTTACCTTGAGATGAAGAGGTTAGAACAGGAGAGGAATTCGTGGCGGGCCACAACAGACCAGTCAGAAGACTGATGACCAAAAGGAAGAAAAAAGAAGGAAAGTGGCAACCTTCGGTTCATACAACTCGCTTCGGGCAGTCGTCGTATTCGAGGGGTCTGTCTGTGTGATCTTCTATCCGTCACCAGTGTTCTACACACACTACGGCGAGGAATGGATCGGTGAACGTGGTTATTGAGACTATCACATGGAACCATGTGCCGCGTGGCTGTACCGAGAATTGAGATTACCGGAGGTTTAAGCTGCACAGCAAAACTCGACGTCTTTTAATCTCGAGCTCCCATAGGACAAGTAAAATTAAACAAAAGTTGTGGAAAGTGGCTGAAGCGTCTATTGGTGTTCTTCTAGTCAATGGGTAAGTGCTTTGAGGACCACATGCAGATTTCCCTTGGTTTCGTATCATTTATATAAAAATCTGGGCCTAGAGTTGAACACCACTAAGGGTATGCACGCTTTTATACAGATGTGCTAATACATGTACCTGTGTCCCAAGTGCTGCACAACAATAAAACCCTAGCCTGGAGAACGATTACCTGAGACATACACCTCTCATGAGTACAGTGGCCAGAGCGCTTGGAGGATTGAACTCTGGTGTTTATAGCACACTCTTTGGACTGGACTACACACGACTCATCTTCGGGCAATGCTGACCTCCAGAGAGTCCATGTCTAGCAATAAAACAATGGGGGAGTTGTGCAAACTGCATTGGCATGAAATGTTATGTCATAGCTCCTGGACATCTCAGTATACCCAGAATGGAGAGCATTCTTCATCAGTGTCATTCGTGCCCAGGGCCTGTATTCTGTTAGAGCTTTTAAAAGTGCATCGGCTGTCATTGAACGAAGAAAAGCAGTGGTATGGTACCGGATTCTTCTTTAGAGGGCAACTGTTTAGATTTAAATTTCCCGTGATTTCCTTAAATCGCCTAAGGTGAATGTTCGGACGGTTCATTTCAAACGGCATGCCCGATTTCATTTTCCAGCGTTTCCTATTCCCAGTTAGTGCTCCTTCACTAATGGTCGCCACAATGACGTGTCGTTAAACCTTAGTCTTATTTCCTTCTATCACGTTTCATGAAGTTCGCAGAACACTTTATAGTGCACATGTTATCGGCATACTTCGTGCAATTTGATAGATCTGAAAAACACTGTATGCACATGAGTGGTGATCAAGCAACATTTTCTCTAGAATGTTTCAGAAATTATCCCGTTGCAACGTTGCGAAAGATGGAAAAAAGAAGGAGGAAGGACCTAACAAATAAGAAACAGGGTGTATGCCGCGTTTGCTTACTCTGGTAAACAAACACAGTGTGACAAATCCTATTTTCCTCTTTCGCTGAAGTAACAAAGCAGCATTATGCTCGTTAAAAGCCTTCAGATGCAGGGACGTACAGTTCCGGCGAGTAGCGTTGTAGAGCCAGGACGTGTTTCCAAACATAAGACCTGTCAACTTACCGTCTCATTATACGGTTCAGGAGAGTGCCTAATTTAAATATAAAATTTTTCATGTTTTACAATCTTCATATTTCGGCTAAATTAACCGTATTGAACAAATAAATCCAAAAACTGATTTTGTGTTATATGGGTACTACTGGACTTGCCTTTTGGCACAGATTAGTGAAATGCTTACGAATTCCCTTACGATGTACTCTTTCCTCAGAAATCCTAATCACTTATATTTCTTTACTTATTAGTTTCACGAACCTGTAACCACACTGCGTTCTACTTCATGTTCGTCTTCTATTAATGCGAAATTATATCGATCGTTTCCTGCATGAGATATCTAAATGACTACAGCACTTCAGTACAGTTACTATACAGTTAGTAGTTTTAGTTTTGAGATCCGTATATGTGAGTTTCATTAGTTTTGATTATATTATTTTTGTTTACAAAATGCCGGTCAGTGCCTACACTAAACAGGCGAATCAAGACAGGAACACCATAAACGTGTCTCCTAGTTTTTACATGAAGTCAAGTCGATATCAGCTCATATTTTATTTGACGGTAATTTAATGAAATGTTATTGAATTCAAATTATGTACGTTCGAAGCCATCAGATTCATTTGGAATAAGTAATTAACCTTTGGGGCAATTAATTTCTGATACATCTTTTGGCTGTACCATATAAAAATTAAAACAGATGTATGCCGAAGTGAACATTTTTATCCTTCCAGTTGTCTCCAAAAAGCCGATATGGACTCGAGTAACTGTGTGGAACCAGTTTTTGTAGGGAAATTACCGATGCCGGTAAACCACAGCGCAAGTGCAGATGTCGACGACCCCTAGTCTACTACGGATGACTTGTACGTTTGACAATAAGAATTACGCAAAATATATATAACACTGCCATCATTATTAACGTAAAAGTTGTTCAGACTGTGTCTTGTAGCAACAACTATCACGAACATAATACGTGTTTGTGTGTCCACCTTGAAGCAAAAAACTTTTCTTTATCTTTTTCGTGAAATTATTTTCTTCGGAAATATCACCCTCATCAAAGGATACGTTTATTCTAAAACATCCAAAAATTAGTACCGTTGCGAAAGAATAAGGAAACGTTATTACGTTTTTCTTGTTTGATTCCAGATACTGCACTATGTGAATAGTTTTTTCCTTTGAGTTGCAGCATAAATTCTATTTTGGCTGTCGTTTTTACGACATATTTTCTATCTTTGTTATCACTGTTCGGCGTACAGAAGGTTATTTGCAGGGATATTAATGGCTGAACTTCATACTCCAATGTTATACTATTTGGATTTGTGGTAGTTTAGTAGATACAGTTTTGGTGTGTACAATGTTGTATCGTCGTCTGTGATATTCTCATACGTTCATTGGTCGGAAACCACAGAAAAATATAGCACCTTCACTGTGATTCAAAACAATTCGCCAGCTAGCTGTTTGTGTGTATTGGGAGATATATCGCATATCGCGAGAAGTTTTTGAAAGCTATGGCTGGAGTCCTGACTAGTTCTTGACAGGGTGTTATCTTGTGTGTGTGTGTGAGTGTAAGAATCGTCTTCCATTTTTGGTTTACAGTGTTAGTTTTTGCAGAGTTTCGGAATGTGTAGATCAGTTTCGGTATTAGTGGGGTGCTGTTTTTATTTATTAAAATGTCCGCGAAAGTTGAATGTATTTTGTCACTCTTCAGAGCTACCATATGATCTGTGTACCTTGTTTGGAAGTTTCTGCTTGTCTGTCCTATGTACTGGGGTAGGCAATACTTGCATTTGATTTACTATATTTCTGCGTTGCTGAATTTGTCTGGAGTTACTTTGATCTTAGTCTCCGTTGTACTATGTCATTTGTACTGAATTCTACTGCGATTATTTGCTTCTTCAATATCTTTCAGATTCTATATTCTGTTTTATTGTTGTCAACTGTGTTGATGTTACAGTTTAGCTCTTCTATACTACTCTTTGTTTAGTGTATGAGACAGATTATGACATCCGCATTTGGTTCAATTATACTGCACCCTGCTTATTTCACATTGTTGTTGAGTATTATGTTTTTTACATGATAGAATAAAATGTTTGGTACAGTTTCAATGATGTGGGACCTCCCCCCTCTCCCCACCCCCATGTGCAGCCATTCTTATGCAAATTGTTGTTGTTGAAAGCAAAATGATTTTAAAATTGTAAAGCCGACACAACTCATATATAACTTTTTCTTTATTTTTCTTGTTTCACCCGACCAGTGCGGGCATATTCATAAATTAATTTCTCAAGATTCTCGTGATGCTCGAGTGAAACATGTAAAACTAAGAAAAGTGTCGTAGAGGGTCTACAGTTTTAACTTCCAGCAGTCGCTGTTCCCCTGCAGACAAATGCCTGCTCTCGCTAAAATAGTTTTGTTCTGTGATGACCCTTAGGACGGATAATACTTCATCTACTCTGTTGATATTCCTAATTTTCCCTATTACATCTCCTGTGTTTCTGAAGCTTATGCTGTTTGTTTATGTTTATGTTTATGATTTATGTAGAACTTCCGGGTAAGCAAGGTACAGTTTCTCTGAATTTAGCTACTAGTCTGGCTGGAACACTAGCATCTACATCTACATCTACATTTATACTCCGCAAGCCAACCAACGGTGTGTGGCGGAGGGCACTTTACGTGCCACTGTCATTACCTCCCTTTCCTGTTCCAGTCGCGTATGGTTCGCGGGAAGAACGACTGTCTGAAAGCCTCCGTGCGCGCTCTAATAGCTCTAATTTTACATTCGTGATCTCCTCGGGAGGTATAAGTAGGTGGAAGCAATATATTCGATACCTCATCCAGAAACGCACCCTCTCGAAACCTGGCGAGCAATCTACACCGCGATGCAGAGCGCCTCTCTTGCAGAGTCTGCCACTTGAGTTTATTAAACATCTCCGTAACGCTATCACGGTTACCAAATAACCCTGTGACGAAACGCGCCGCTCTTCTTTGGATCTTCTCTCTCTCCTCCGTCAAACCGATCTGGTACGGATCCCACACTGATGAGCAATACTCAAGTATAGGTCGAACGAGTGTTTTGTAAGCCACCTCGTTTGTTGATGGACTACATTTTCTAAGCACTCTCCCAATGAATCTCAGCCGGTCGAATTGGCCGTGCGGTTGAAGCCGCTGCAGTCTGGAATCGCAAGACCGCTACGGTCGCAGGTTCGAATCCTGCCTCGGGCATGGATGTTTGTGATGTCCTTAGGTTAGTTAGGTTTAACTAGTTCTAAGTTATAGGGGACTAATGACCTCAGCAGTTGAGTCCCATAGTGCTCAGAGCCATTTGATCCATTTGAACCAATGAATCTCAACCTGGTACCCGCCTTACCAACAATCAATTTTATATGATCATTCCACTTCAAATCGTTTCGCACGCATACTCCCAGATATTTTACAGAAGTAACTGCTACCAGTGTTTGTTCCGCTATCATATAATCATACAATAAAGGATCCTTCTTTCTATGTATTCGCAATACATTACATTTGTCAATGTTAAGGGACAGTTGCCACTCCCTGCACCAAGTGCCTATCCGCTGCAGATCTTCCTGCATTTCGCTACAATTTTCTAATGCTACAACTTCTCTGTATACTACAGCATCATCCGTGAAAAGCCGCGTGGAACTTCCGACACTATCTACTGGATCATTTAAATATATTGTGAAAAGCAATGGTCCCATAACACTCCCCTGTGGCACGCCAGAGGTTACTTTAACGTCTGTAGACGTCTCTCCATTGATAACAACATGCTGTGTTCTGGTTGCTAAAAACTCTTCAATCCAGCCACACAGCTGGTCTGATATTCCGTAGGCTCTTACTTTGTTTATCAGGCGACAGTGCGGAACTGTATCGAACGCCTTCCGGAAGTCAAGAAAAATAGCATCTACCTGGGAGCCTGTATCTAATATTTTCTGGGTCTCATGAACAAATAAAGCGAGTTGGGTCTCACACGATCGCTGTTTCCGGAATCCATGTTGATTCCTACATAGTAGATTCTGGGTTTCCAAAAACGACATGATACTCGAGCAAAAAACATGTTCTAAAATTCTACAACAGATCGACGTCAGAGATATAGGTCTATAGTTTTGCGCATCTGCTCGACGACCCTTCTTGAAGACTGGGACTATCTGTGCTCTTTTCCAATCATTTGGAACCCTCCGTTCCTCTAGAGACTTGCGGTACGCGGCTGTTAGAAGGGGGGCAAGTTCTTTCGCGTACTCTGTGTAGAATCGAATTGGTATCACGTCAGGTCCAGTGGACTTTCCTCTATTGAGTGATTCCAGTGGCTTTTCTATTCCTTGGACACTTATTTCGATGTCAGCCATTTTTTCATTTGTGCGAGGATTTAGAGAAGGAACTGCAGTGCGGTCTGCCTCTGTGAAACAGCTTTGGAAAAAGGTGTTTAGTATTTCAGCTTTACGCGTGTCATCCTCTGTTTCAATGCCATCATCATCCCGTAGTGTCTGGATATGCTGTTTCGAGCCACTTACTGATTTAACGTAAGACCAGAACTTCCTAGGATTTTCTGTCAAGTCGGTACATAGAATTTTACTTTCGAATTCACTGAACGCTTCACGCATAGCCCTCCTTACGCTAACTTTGACATCGTTTAGCTTCTGTTTGTCTGAGAGGTTTTGGCTGCGTTTAAACTTGGAGTTGAGCTCTCTTTGCTTTTGCAGTAGCTTCCTGCCTTTGTTGTTGTACCACGGTGGGTTTTTCCCGTCCCTCACAGTTTTACTCGGCACGTACCTGTCTAAGACGCATTTTACGATTGCCTTGAATTTTTTCCATAAACACTCAACATTGTCAGTGTCGGAACAGAAATTTTCGTTTTGATCTGTTAGGTAGTCTGAAATCTGCCTCCCTTTTTTTATAATCCTATTAACTTCCATATTCAGGGATGCTGCAACGGCCTTATGATCACTGATTCCCTGTTCTGTACATACAGAGTCGAAAAGTTCGGGTCTGTTTGTTATCAGTAGGTCCAAGATGTCATCTCCGCGAGTCGGTTCTCTGTTTAATAGCTCGAGGTAATTTTCGGATAGTGCACTCAGTACAGTGTCACTCGATATGGATCTTTGGAAGAGTTATTAAAAGAGGAACTTAAGAGTTCTGTTGCGCTCTTCTCACTATCTGGTTTGGTATGAGAGAGAGAGAGAGAGAGAGAGAGAGAGAGAGAGAGAGAGAGGTTTTTATATAGGTAACGCCATGTAGCGCTCTGAATGAATATCACTGGCTGTGCTGTGTACAGTCTGTGGCTGGGTGGCATTGTTGTAATATTCGCTATTGCAGTGTTGGGCTGTTGGCTGTTATCAGCGTGTAGCTTTGGGCAGTTGGAGGTGAGCCGCCAGCAGTGGTGGATGTGGGGAGAGATATGTTGGAATTTTGAGAGCGGATGATCTGGACGTGTGTCCATCAGAGACAGTAAAATTGTAAGACTGGATGTCATGAACTGATAAAATCTTTCATTTGCTAACTATGCCTACCAGTAGTTAGTGCCTTCAGTAGTTTGAATCTTTTATTTAGCTGGCAGTAGTGGCGCTCGCTGTATTGCAGTAGGTCGAGTAACGAAGATTTTTGTGAGGTAAGTGGTTTGTGAAAGGTATAGGTTAATCTTAGTCAGGGCCGTTCTTTTGAAGGGATTGTTGAAAGTCAGACTGCGTTGCACTAAAAATATTGTGTGTCATTTTAGTGTTGATCAGAATAGGTAAAGAGCGAAATGTGAAATGTCTGCGTACGTTCACTTCTGCTCAGCTGTTTGAAAATCAAATAACGTAGGGGCTTACCAGCACAGTAACTCATAAATTTTGCTAAGGGGACGTTTCAGGTTGCAACTTGAATAGTGGTAACTATTTATTCACAACCGATACAATAGACTTAAATGTTTGCACCAGTTACCGCCCTTCAAAGTAGTCACCAACGTTGTGTCGAACCCCGTTGTCAGAGGTATGGAAGACGTAGTATACCGATAGCAGAGGCTGCTCTGTTGATGGTGCGAATGAAGCGGTCTACTGCCTGTCGAATCTCTGCAACAGCTCTGAAGCGAATGCCACGAAGTAGTTCCTTCAACTTCGGAATTAAATCAAAGTCACATGGAATTAAGTCAGGGGGGTATGGTGGATGGTGCAGTACTTTCCAGTCCCATCGACGTAACAGAGCAGCCACAGCTTGCCTTGTATGCGCCGGAGCATTGTCGTGCAAAATGAAGGGTGGCTTGCGTAGAAAGTGTCGCCGCTTCTTTCGTAAGGCTGGTCAAAGGTGATGCTCCTGAGGCTCTGTATAGTGAAAGCTATGGTGTGTAGTCTGGAACTGCGCGACCGCTACGGTCGCAGGTTCGAATACTGCCTCGGGCTTGGATGTGTGTGGTGTCCTTAGGTTACTTAGGTTTAAGTAGTCGTAAGTTCTAGGGGACTGATGACCTCAGATGTTAAGTCCCATAGTGCTCAGAGCCGTTTTTTTGAGCTATGGTGTGTACGCCTGTGATGTTGTTATCCTAACGCATTACGTTCCTCCACGGCAGACCGTCAGTGCAAAGTATTACTGTTCGTTTTTGATTCCGATTTGGTTCCGAAGATGAAGGAACCACGTCGTGGCATTCGCTTCAGAACTGTTGTAGAGATTCGATAAGCAGTAGACCGCTCCATTCGCATCATCAACAGAACAGGCTCTGCCGACGGTGCACTACGCCTTCCACATCGCTGACAACGGGTTCTACACAACGCTGGTGACTACTTTGAGCCAGCCGGAGTGGCCGAGCGGTTAAAGGCGCTACAGTCTGGAACCGCACGACCGCTACGGTCGCAGGTTCGAATCCTGTCTCGGGCGTGGATGTGTGTGATGTCCTTAGGTTAGTTACGTTTAAGTAGTTCTAAGTTCTAGGGGACTTATGACCACAGCAGTTGAGTCCCATAGTGCTCAGAGCCATTTGAACCATTTTGACTACTTTGAAGGTCAGTAACATGTGCAAACATGTAACTCTTTTGGAACGGTTGTGAATAAATTTAAGTTCCAACTCTCGTAGGATGTCATCAGCTTCCTTTGGTATCGGTATGTTGGGTCATTGGTTAGCTTGGTTGTATTTTTCTCTTCTAAAATTTTTTCTGTTTATGCTCTTGCTATTACGAACGAGTACCCATTCTCCGTCTTAGTGTTGCGCGAATTACGTTGTTTCAGTTTTTCCTGCAAACTTTGTGTGATTTGCTCATCAGATGCTTATGTATATGTATTTGTGGACTGTCCGCAGCTCGTGGTCTTGATGTAGCGTTCTCGCTTCCCACGCACGGGATGCTGGGTTCGATTCCCGGCAGGGTCGGGGATTTTTGCTGCCTTGAGATGACTGGGTGTTGTTGTGTCGTCTGCATAATCTTCATCATTCATCCCCATTACGGTCGGGGGAAGGCAATGGAAAACCACCTCCAGTAAGACCTTGGCTAGTACGGCGGTGCGGGTCTCCCGCATCGTCCCCTACGCTCCTCCGAGTATGGGACATCATCATCATTTACGGATTGTTTGTTCCTTCAGGTAATTTGTTTCATTGCATCGGCCACTAGTTATCTCGTTAAACCTGGTTGTTACTTTTCTCATGTTGCCGTATGATGTAAGCCCTCTCAGTAATGACATTTTCTAGTCTTATGGGTTAAGTGAGTGCTTTGGTTTTATTTCGGGACTTTCTCAAGTGTAGTGTGTTCAGTTTTTGTGACACTAGATACTGAGAGACAGTGACAGAGGGGAGCAAAGATCATTATTTTGTCAGGATTGGTGGGAAGTAAAGCGACACTTTGTGGGGTTTGAGTGGGTTCTTTCTATGTCTGAGTGGGTGACGTGTGAGTGAAACATTGGTGGTTCCACTATCACTCATTTATTTACACGTGAGACCCTATAAACAGAGTAATACAGTGTGTTTTAATTCACACAACTCCTTGTGGCAGTGGTACGGCGTGGAGTCGTAGCGTGCATATTCCAGTGACCGCTGATGCGGCGACAGATTGCGTTGCAGTGGAGCCCGAAGTGACGTATGCTTCCATTCAGTACTGTACCCGTGTCCCACTGTGGCGGCAGCGCGGTCTCCTCCTTATGTGTTCTCTCGTTGCATAATAACAAGCGGCTACAACGTGGCGCGCAGTGCTCTGTCCCGAAATCGATCCAGCGGCCCTCAGGTTCAGTGTCTTCTATGGAGCTCAACCCCTTGAGTCACTGGTGACCTATTTGGTGAGGCCACAATCCCTTCGTTCTCACAAGCCACCTAGGTAAGTGCCCTCTGGGAAGGAATCTCCTATGTTGACCTACTGGCGCGGTGCTGATCTCTTCCTCTGTCGAGCAGGACAGCGGCTAAGACGTTTCAGCGAAGTGTGGCGTCTGCTGAGTAACCATCTGTCCGTCCGTCCAGGCGACGTTTCTTCGTGTCGTCTTTTTCCTCTCAGAGAACCAACTCATGCCCGTTTGTCATTGTTTTACCTCTATGCTGGCGCGGTCAGGCAGTGCCCTGTCTCCCTCTTCTCCATCGCCAGACACATAAGGAACGTGAGTTCAGTATGATGACAGTTCCTGGAGCACTGACCCCTGATGTGCGAACTGCGCTGGTCGTTCTTCTCCTTGGAAGCATTGCCCATCTACTCGCTCGTTGATATGTCGATGTTCCGACTGCTGTTGCACAAACCCTACTGGCCATCGGCCTCTTTGTTCGACTGCTGCCGCTTCCGAATATTGTGGCTTAACGTGTCACTCTCTAAAATGCTCACTTAACCGATAACAAGTCTTTACGTATTTTTTGGTCTGATGTCTGCTTTGAACAACCGCGAAATATTATATACTCTACACAAGTGACTGTTGCTCTTATTCTGGGAGTTTATATCAGTTAAGATAACCAGGTGTTCATGGAAAGAGTGTTGTGCGTGCCTCAGTTTCAGCTGTTTTTGTTCATGAGTTTCTTTGGTTTTTTGCTTTTCCTGCCATTTCGTTCCCAATATGGACTGTGTGGGACTATTTTGTATTTATACTGTATCATACAGCACTGTGAAATTATAATTAGCATCCTGTGCTTCAGGTGTTCTTCCTACATTAATTTCAATATAGTTAGCAATGATGCCACTGGATGACCGGCTTTTTTGAACTTAACGTTCTTTTTTCTTCGAAGTAGTTTCAAACACATTTACTCAAGTTTATTCAACAGCTTTGCAGGAAAAGCTTGGCAGGATACAAACACAGTCATTTTGACTGGAAACCTCTTATGTTGGTCCGTATTTGTGTAAAAACACTAGCAGAACTGTAGCCAACGTTTTCTTGGATCACACATAAATATGTAAAAATCTTATGAACCAAGATTGATACAAAGTGTGAATGACATAATGTGCCTCATACATAAAACAGAGAGAATGGTAGAAGAGCTATACAGTAAAATCAATATTGTTTATCCACCAAAAAACTTCACAATGGAAGCTGACGACGAAAAGAAACTAAGATTCTAGGACCTTAAAGTAACCAGAAACATCATGAATTTTCCATCTACAGAAAACCCACAGCCAAAAGAACTGTTATCCATAGCTCATCCATCCACCAAACAGCTAATAAATGTGTCAGTTTCACATTCAAACCTCACAGAAAAAGTAACCCCCTCTTAAACATCAAACCTACACTCACGAACTAAATATAGGCAAACAAATTGCTGTTGGAAATGAATACCAAACGGACACCATAAACATGCTCAACACGAAGATGAAAATGAAAGGAAATGATAGTGGTTACCCACTCATGTATTACACAACCAAATAACCTGAAAACACAGAGGCAAAACACACAGACAACACGACAGACCACATCAAATCAGGAAACAGTAACAAATGGTACACACTAACGTACAATAGTAAAACAGTGCGTACAATTGGAAAGGTACTGAAGAAACAAGGGATCCCAAAAGTAATCAATACGAACTACATAGTATAACGAACACTAAGATCAGACAAAGTAACTCAGGACAAATGCAGCAATGCAAGAGCGTACAAACTAACATGCAATTCCTGTCAACTCCATTGCATAGGGGGGACAGAGAAGCAGAATCTTTCTAACATGGTATGGTTCAAATGGCTCTGAGCACTATGGGACTCAACTGCTGAGGTCATTAGTCCCCTAGAACTTAGAACTAGTTAAACCTAACTAACCTAGGGACATCACAAACATCCATGCCCGAGGCAGGATTCGAACCTGCGACCGTAGCGGTCTTGCGGTTCCAGACTGCAGCGCCTTTAACCGCACGGCCACTTCGGCCGGCTTCTAACATGGTACACAGAGCACATGAGAGCTCTGAGGGGTGACAGCTGACATTCCACTTTTTCAGAACACTCAATACATAGAAATCAGCACCCCAAAAATATATGAAAATACAGCACTTTGCTACATTAAACTCTGTACTGTCTTACGAAAACTGAGGCATGACATGGAACAGATATAACACTCATATATATATACCAGGTGATCAAAAAGTCAGTACAGCTTTGCAAACTGAATAAATCACGGAATAATGTAGATTCAGAGGTACTAATTGACACACGTGTTTGGAGCTTGGAGTAACATGGGGTTTACTAGAACCAAAAAAATACAAAAGTTCAAAAAATTTCCGACAGATTGCGCTTCATCTGATCAGAATAGCAATAATTAGCATAACAAAGGAAGACAAGGCAAAGATGATGATCTTTACAGGAAATGCTCAATATGTCTACCATCACTCCTCAACAATAGCTGTAGCCGAAGAATAATGTAGTGAACAGCACTGTGAAGCATGTCCGGAGTTATGGTGAGGCATTGGCGTCAGATGTTGTCTTTCAGCAACCCCTTGAGATGTCTGTAACCCCAAAGCCAATAATCGCACGCACTGTGGTCTGGGGACCTGGGAGGCCAAGCATGACGAAAGTGGCGGCTGAGCGCACCATCATCACCAAACGACGCGCGCAAGAGATCTGTCGGACATTTTGTGAACTTTGTTTTTTTTTGTGTTTTAATAAAACCCCATGTCATTCCAGGCATGTGCGTCAATTTTTACCTCTCTATCTACATTACTCCGTGGTTTATTAAGTTTTCAAATTTATACTGACTTACATATTACACAGAAACCTGACTAAGGAACAGAATATGTCGGAACTCCTGCTGCAGCTCCCAAAAACTTCTCGCGATACGCGATATATCTCTCGACGCACCCAAACACTAAGGTGGTGAATTTTTTTTAGTCACTGCGAAGGTGCTATGTTTTTCTGTGTTTTTAGAGCACCTACAAGTCGATGAGCGAACGTGAATATGTCACAAATTACGTTACAACAGTGTCTACCAAAACTGTCTCCACAATACTATCGCCACTTGCTGTGATGTAACATTGATATACGTCAGTTTAGAGTTTAATATTTGTTAATAACAGCTGCTTGCAACATTGGAGATAGCACTCTGTATGCTAAGAATGGCACATACATAGATACTGTGTAGTATGAATGTATAATACATCTACTCACACAATACAGTATCTGTAAACAACCAAAACACATACAATACCGTTTTTCGTAATGTTTTGTAACGATACCAATATTTGCATCTTTTAGAATAGGTACTCACTCATGATGGTGATATGTTCGCTGAAAATTGTTGGGGGAAAAATTGAACAAAATAATTTTGCATCGAGGCAGAGCCTAATTCCCATACAGACTGACAGTACAGGTTTCACTTTCAGTGGTTGATTACTACTAGCAAATTCCGGAAGTACTACGGAAAACATACCGCTACAACGACGAGTGTAACTGAGCAGTTTTAATAGGTGACTCATGGCTGTAGAACATCATATGGGGTTACAGTCTTATAGATATTGCATTTTGTATGTAGAAATTCCATGCAGCATCTGACAACTGGAGCTCTATATCATCAATATTATCAATATTTACGACCTAAGGCGGAGTACATTTGGTAGCTTAAGGTGAAGTACTCTTTGCCAACCCCCGTAAGAGAATCACGAAGAATAAATATGGGAGTGGAAGTAATAGTTTCTTCAGTGTTATAATTGCCATAACATCTTCATGGAGATGTCCGTCGTCATTACAGATGATTATGTTTCTTTCTCATCTAGGTTTTTCTTTTCACATGTTCTTGGCACTGTTGTTTGAGAATAGTATCACTGTATTCACTATTCTACAATCTTTGAACAGAAGCGTAACTCCATACTATAGATCATGATACGGTTGTAATTAATTGCAGTATTAGATGTGCTTTCCGTGGCAAATTTTTAAGAGAATTAGCGTTAAGAGAAATTCATCCAGCCACTTTTTTAACTGTTCTTGACGACGTCAAGGACACCTACTGAATCATAAACAAAACTATGCTAGGGTATTCCATTAATCAAATTTATACATTTCAAAAGAACACAGACAAAAAAATAATTCAAAACGACGCATAAAGAAAGCTATTTTGGTGACATTTTAATTTATTGTGCAACATGTACTTAAAAAGAAACTTTAGTTCATATCAGATCAATTTCTGTGCGAGGTTGACGGTTAGCTTCACGTCAAGTTAGATGGATGCATAGTCGAATTTCGTTCACAGTGCATAACTCAGCTCCTTAAAAGTCCACAAATACTGGATTATTCTTGAGAACTTCTAAAATTTCACTAGACCTCTATATGAAAATAACAACACATAGAGAAAACAAGCACGTCAGTGGAAAGAGCATCGCTCAAAGTTTTTAACTCACATTGCTCCACATGGACACAGTTTGTGACACAGTTAACGTCAATACGCCCATGAAATTCACGTAAGTCGCTTGACAGGGCTCCCGAAAAGGTGCAGCCACGACAACTGCTTCGGATATCTTTTCATTGGGTCACCTGTCAGCTAAATTTATGTGACAATACAGAGCAGACGTTTTTCTGAATGTTCTAACACTGACCTCTACTGATTCACTGTGAAACTACACGACAGCGCGCATTACATATCGAAATTTGGAGAAATGACCTATCCATTGATATGCATCATTTTTCCGTACAGCTTGTAGTTTTCACGCAGTCGCTCTGTGAAACCACAGAGAGATTTAGGAATAATATTATATTTCACCATTACTGAGTGCGCTTGGGATGCTCTGGAGTTGCGTATAGCCTCACAGACGTTCTCCTTAAACATTTTCAACGCACGAGAGCTGAGTATCATACAGAAAACACCTTGTGTGATGATCGTATATACTGGCATTAAATGCAGCGTGCATACCTGTTTATGTTGTACCGCTCATCGAAATCATCCCAGCCCGTAGACTAATTATACACGGTCCTCTCACTTTAATGAGACTGCCGCCTAAGTTCGGTGTCAGTGTCCAATAACCACTCGCAGATAGCAGGTGGCAGTACACAAAGTGTAAGGTATATAAGGCGTGTATATATGACGTGTCGCAGAAGGTAAGAGGAGAGGAGAGAAGGGGAGGAGACAGTAATTTGGAAACGGAACGATTTATTTGAAGTCCAAAAGAGGCATGACCCTCACTTTTTGGGGCCAAGGGCGGAAGCATCTTCGAAAAGGTTGTCTTCAAAGTGTTGGGCCGTAGTTAAAGTTTCCCGGACGTGGCAAAATGGACTCATGCAAAGCCCTCGCCGAGGCAAATGTGTTGACGGGCCAAATATGACAGGGAGGAACAACGGCTGCAGAGATGTCTACGGGTCTATACGCGCGCACCTGACCGCCCAGATGAACGTAGAGACCTTTGCAACGAGCGCGTGATTCACGCATCAGGTGAATCACGTTTTATGCTCCATCGGACATGAGACCGTTGGCGTTTGCGGCTTGAAACGTCTGAAAGCAAATACCTTGCAACAACCGTCGGAAGGGTCCAGGCCGGACGGCATTTTCTGGGTGATAGCTCATTCTAAGAGGCACAACGTATCAACACAAGTATGCATCTACCCTTGTCAGTCACGTTCATTCCTACATGCAGTTTGTTATTCCTTGGCACTTAGGCATCTACCAGCAAGACGATGCAACGTGTCAGACAGCTCGTAATGTACGTGCGCAGTTGGAACAGCACACGGCTGAGTTTGCCGTACTTCCCTGATCACTGAACTACCTGAATTTATAGCCAAAGAAGAATCTGTGAAACCACCTTTGTCGGACTGTTCGCGTCACAGATCCTCAGCTGATAAACTCAGAACAGCTGACCACGTCACCTGCAGCATGTATCAACATCCCTGCCGGCACCTGCCAAAAAAAAAAAAAAAAAAAAAAAAAAAAAATTTGGTTCGAATGGCTCTGAGCACTATGGGACTTAATTTCTGAGGTCAACAGTCCCCGAGAACTTAGAACTACTTAAACCTAACCAACCTAAGGTCATCACACACTCCTTGCCCGAGGCAGGATTCGAACCTGCGACCGTAGATGTCGCACAGTTCCAGACTGTAGCGCTTAGAACCGCTCGGCCGCACCTTCCAGAACATCACTGTATTACTTCCTGCACGTCTCGCCGCGAACCGCGCCGTAAAAGGTGCCTACTGAGGCTTTGCGGCAGGTATGCATATAGTTATAACGCCACACTGTTCCCACTGGATGTGCCTCTTTAACAACAGTGCCGTGGAGTATCACTGAGGAGCGAAAGTAAATACTGGCTGAATACTCTGTAACGTATTTTATATTAAAATCTGGCCCACTACTGATGTTTTTATGAGCCTGACCCAAGTATGCCAGTTTAAAAATGGCAAAGTCTTCCAATATCGAAAGCAATATACTGGGATAATGTAACCCATAAACTGACATTCAGTGTTATGGAATGTTATCATTCAGTAGTAGTATTACTTGCTCTATACCAAGCCGGCAGTTTGAAGTCATACATTTAAAAATAGCATGGCGAATTTTGAAAAGTAATCATAAACACTCTCTGCTATAGCTAGTAGCAGTAGAACTGGACATAATTGTCATTACAAAATATTACAGTGCACCCAGCGTACTATTAAGTAATTCAGTAACTCTGGAAGATCTATATTATTGCATATGTTTCCTTACGTAACACAAAATATAAAAAACATATAAAACGTAATTGCAACATTATTTCTAAATGATTCTGCTTTCACCATTTGACTATTATTTTACGTCTTCTGGATAATAATTGCGATTTAGCCATGCAGCCATTTGTAGGTAATGCTACAAGTAACACATACATTCTAGAATTATTACATTATCAACAATGCAGTTTACAGCATGAAGAGTTCACTGCACGGCAAACGGAGTGAAACGCCCGGAAAGCGGAGGAAACGTGAAGTTTTTCCGTGATTTCGACTCAAATTTACGAAGGACTTGAGTACGAACCCACTTATCAGTAAGACATTTCACTCCTCCTGGCCTTTAATCGTGCACTTATTCGGTTTGAAATTGTGCCATAAAGCAGTTGCATCTTCTCCTGATGCAAGGTGGACCACAACTGTTTTAAGTTGTCCTTGATATCCTGCAGCCTGGTACTGAGGCGGAGTCAACGTCCATCGGGGATGGATCAGGGACTCTTGCTGCCACGGGAGCATATCAACATCATGCTGCAGGTCACAGGGACACGCGTCATGTGTTGACTATCATTATCCTGCTGGAAAATGGCACAACAGTACTGTCGCTTGAGAGGTAAGACATAAGGATGCTGGTTGTCCGTGACGCACCGTTGTGCATCCAATCACTACGAGCCGTGACATGAAGTCGTACCCGACGGTCCCACACGCCGTAATGCCAGTAGTAACATCGCAATGCATCTCCTGCATCTGCATCATACTCCGAAAGTTACCTGATGGTGTGTGGAGGAGGGTGCTTCCGATTTCCACAACTTATCCCCTCTTAACCTGTGCCAGTCGCGAAGGTTACGTGGGAAGAATGGTTGTCGCTACGCCTCGGTACTGCTATTGATTTCTCTAATTTCCTCATCGTGGTGATTGCGTGTGATGTGTGTGGGAGAAAGTAATATATTGTCTGACTCTTCCTGAAAAGTGCTCCCGCCGGTTAAACGATCCCGTGGATCTTCTCTATCTCTTCTAGAAGTCCAATCTCTTAATGATCCCTTATTGATAAACAATACTCAAGAATTGGTCGAATAAGCACCTTGTAAGACACTTTCTTAGTGGATGATGTTCACTTGCTTAATACTCTTCTCGTAAATCACTTACTGGCATCTGCTTCACCTACAGTTTTAGCTTTATGTCAGGAATCCACTTAAGGACACTCTGTATAATTCCTCCTAGATATTTCACGGTAGATACTGTTTGCAGGAATTTATCGTGTGTAGTGTAACTGTACAGCACTGGCTTTCTTTTCCTATGTTAGGGCATGATGCTACATTTATTTACGTTCTACGTCAACTGTCACAGCCTGCATCATTCATCATTCATTTGCAGGTCATTCTGCAAATATATACTGTCTTCTGGCGTTGCTACTTTGTCGTAGGCAACTGCATCACCTACTAACAGCGGAGTACCCCGATGCTTTCTACTAGCTCATTTACACATACTCTATTGTCAACAATAATGGTCCTATCACTCTTCCTTGTGGTATTCCGGAAATTACCAAGACATCCGTCGATTTGTTTCTGTTAAGAGCGACAGTTTCAATTCTGTCTGCAAGGAAGTCTTGAACCCCGTTCAAATCAGCTCGTTAAGCTTGTATTTTCTTTACTAAATTGCAGTGCGTGTGTGTGCCATATTCCGTCCTGGTACTATACTCGATGAGCTCGAACATTTTTCACTGTATGGCAGTGCGGGATGGGAGTAAAGTTCCTTCCTGAAACCAAGAAACAGGTCATAAATCTGAGCCCCATTGTCTACGGCGTTATGGGTCTCGTAGAGATACAGAGCGAGCTGAATTACGCAGGATTTATTTGCGGATCCATGTTGATTTTTACGGAGGAGATTTCGTTACCCAGAAACGTCATACCTCTTGATCAAAAGACATCTTCTATAATTCTACAACAGACTGACGTTAACGATATAGGTCTATAATTGCGTGCGTCTATCCTGCAGCCCTTCACGAAGACAGAAGATACGTTTTTTTTTCCACTCGCTAAGTACCACTCATTGCCCAAGCGACCTACAAGAAACTGCAGCTAGAAGGGGGGAAGTTCATTCCGGTAATCTTTGTAGACTCTTACAGATATTTCACCTGGTCCTGATGCCTTTCCGTTATCCTGATGTCCTTCCGCTACTAATTGTAGTCGCATTTCTGTTCCACAATCTGTTGTCTCGATACCCGCCGTTTCGACGTTCGCACAATGATAGAAAGGAAGGTCTGTGTTACGAACTTCCACAGTGAAAGAGTTTCAGAAGGCCAAACTCAGTATTTCGCCCTTCTCGTTTTTATCTTCCGTTTCGCTTCCACTGTGGTCTGTGAGTGAATTAACGGATGATTTCGAGCACTACAGGAATGGGACCCACCAAAACGCTGACATATTCTCCGACGATGGTCATTCTCGATATTACAAACCAGAAATTCATCGCTGAATACGCCATTCATGAGGAGTCAAGCTTCGTGGTCACAGAACGACTCCAAAGGCACACGTTTGTGTTGTAACGTTAACGTCATGAGTTGTATGAGACGATAATCTAATTGTTCGGCTTCTAGTAGCTTCTGAGCAATGTTGTGTGATGACGCAGTGTCTGGCTGCCATGTCACGGATCACGCGGCCCCTCACGCCACAGGTTCGAGTCCTGCCTCGGTCATTGGTGTGTGTCTGCTGTTCTTAGCATAAGTTATTTTAGGTAGTGAATAAGTCTAGGGATCGATGACTCAGCAGTTTGGTCCCTTAAGATTTCACACGTATTTGAACATTTTGACAGTGTGTACGTGTACTAAGATGCACTGACATCCGACCATGTCTTCTGGATGCTTAACGTTTTTGTCAGGCAGTATTACTATCAAGTACACTATCAGATAAATAATCTTTGTTGTCGCTCCCAAACTGGTGAATTTGGGTGCCGTAGTACAACTTAAGAACATCATATCCATTAAATGCTATCTGACAGTATGAAGTCAAACTATCATGTATCTAGTCAACATTTTTACACAAACTGCAAAGATACCTCCTTCGAGAGATATTAAAGGGCATTTCAAGCCGTTAGGCAAGCAGCAGTGTTACGGGTACTGTGTTCTTCACATATTCTAAGACATGCAAGGTAATTAATTGCGGAAGGGCAATAATGGTATATTCGCTCTTAACAGTACACTCGATGCAACTTTTAATGTTATGGTAATGCACAGAGTTGTTGCGAATACGCTGCAACACTTTCTCTGGGAAGCCGTTACATATCCTCGGTACGGTCTCCATCTTGAGCCCACGTGATGCCCGTACTTTTGGTGCCCTGAAGAGAGACGTTTGTGACCATCGATTTAATTCTGACGAAGAGGTTCACGTCTCAGTACAATCGCGGTTCCTGAGTCAACCGCCAACATTTTTACATGGAGGCAAAAGATTATCTTGTCTCACAATGGGATACATGTATTAACAGTTATGGCGATTACCTTTGTAATAATAAACAGTTTCCTTACTTTTCCCATCTGCCTCGTTCTAACGGCACAATAGATGCCATTATCCCGCCATGCACGCAATGTTTGACCGAATTCCATGGATCAAACATCATCAGGCCTGTGTAATAATATGGGACAATGTTTTTTTTTTCTCTCTCTCTCTTCCCTGCAGCATGTGGTCAAGTACGAGTGACTTCGAATGTGAAAGCAGACGAACCAGGGAGATGTAGCGGAAATCAAGGGTTGTATCAGCTTCTGTTTAGGGAGGGCAAAGAACAGGAACATGGTGGTCAAGCCAAAGATGAACAAAGCTAACGGTTCATCGTGCAGACGTTGGTCAGGGGCACAGGCTCTGTTCCCACCACCGCTCGTGCTACACTGAGAGTGGTTCTCGAAGCCGTTACTGCGGAGAGTGCAAAAAGAATATTAAGGGACCAGGCGCTCCCTCAGGATGCCTGTGACAGATGATTTGACAATCGTACCGGAATGATTAGTAGCTTGGCCTAATTATATCTTCTTTCGCAGGTCTGTTGCCGACGAGCAAATTATCGATTTTTGTCAGCTAGGGTATTTGCTGACTTCCACAATATGGCTTGTGTTGGGCGCGACAACGTGATTCTTTCTTTCCATTTTCATTATTTGTCCTCCATAAATTCATATGGTTGTTCAGTTCTTTAATTACCTTGTAGGCAAGTGATTCAGGTTTATCGTGTGAGGAATTCTGAGAGCGTTTTGTCAGATTCTACGAATTTTTCCTTGTCAAGATGAATTCCTTTGTGAGTCACAGTGAGTGCAGTGTGCCTCACACAGCTGTACAACCTTCAGATAGTTAATAAATTTACTCGGGTTGTTTACGCGGCTTGACAGAAAATACTTAGTCACAATCCTGGTCCCTCTAATTGTGTAATGCCTTTGCGTTCTGCCGGTTTGTAAGTAGGTTGTTTAGGTTTTTATGTTGGTGACGCCACGTAGCGCTCTGTATTAAAATCGCCGACTGCACTGTGTGCAGTGTGTGGATGGTTTGATTCATTGTTGGACTATTCGCTAGTGTAGTGTTTGGCAGTTGGATGTGAGCCGCCAGCAGTGGTGGATGAGGGAAGAGATGCCAGAGTTTTGAGATGTTAATATGAGCGGACGATCTTGACGTGTGTCCGTCAGAAAAAAGATATTTGTCACATTTGGATATCACG
The DNA here is from genome assembly GCF_021461395.2 of Schistocerca americana. NCBI lineage: Eukaryota > Metazoa > Arthropoda > Insecta > Orthoptera > Acrididae > Schistocerca > Schistocerca americana. The sequence continues at coordinate 583,779,842 of NC_060119.1, read as the reverse complement.
AACTTATATATATATATATATATATATATATATATATATATATATATATATATATATATATATATATTAACTTTTGAACACTATTAAGGTAAATACATTGTTTGTTCTCTATCAAAATCTTTCATTTGCTAACTATATGCCTATCAGTAGTTAGTGCCTTCAGTAGTTAGAAACTTTTATTTAGCTGGCAGTATTGGCGCACGCTGTACTGCAGTAGTCGACTAACGAAAATTTTTGGGAGGTAAGTGATTCATGAAGGGTATATGTTATTGTTAGTCTGGGCTATTCTTTTGTAGGGATTACTGAAGGTCAGATTACATTGCGCTAAAAAATTGTGTGTTAGTTTAGTGATGATCAGAATAAGTGAAGAGAAAACGGTTTGAGTACGTTCAGTTTTACTCAGATGTTTCAGTATACAATAACGTAGAGGTTTAGCAGCACAGTGTTTCTTTACATTCAAAGGGGAAGTTTCAGGTTCCACGTTGTGGAAAGCTGATGCAGAGTCGACAGCGTTTCCCTTGTCTGAGTTAAAACATAATGTTACCCCTAAGAGTTGCTGATAATTATTTGCCGTATCTGATAAATTTAAAAGGAGTAAAATGTGTTTAGTGACTCTTCTCTCTAAATCATCCAATTTCTAATCGATGTGGGTGCCTAATTCTGGCTTTCACCAGCTCAGAATTTCGAGAAATCAATAATCTATAATCTATAATACTTCCACTTCCTCGTGTGTAATGATTTCCAAAAACTCAAGCCATAAACAAACCAGTGATTTCCGAAGCACTGCAAGGATGTAACCACCCCTGTCTAGTCCTGTTCGTGGCTACGCAACAGTCCTCTTAATATCTGTCATTAATTTCTATTCTCAGGTTTCTTTTCTTTAAGTTTTCCATACAAAAATGCATGAGAACGTTCTTCAGCGAGTCCGGATTGAAACCAAACGCTGTCGCTGGTTTACTAGCCTTCCGCCGCTCAGAATGCTGTCGGAATAAATGAACAAAATGGCTTGGTTCAAATGGCTCTGAGCACTATGGGACTCAACTGTTGAGGTCATTAGTCCCCTAGAACTTAGAACTAGTTAAACCTAACTAACCTAAGGACATCACAAACATCAATGCCCGAGGGAGGATTCGAACCTGCGACCGTAGCGGTCTTGCGGTTCCAGATAAATGAACATGTTTAATTATTATAAACTGAAACAGCGTAAGAAATATGCAGGCAATCTGCGAGCCACCACTTTAAAAATAAATAGCATTATTTGAACTTCAATGCTTCAAAGAAAACCATTTGATCATTTCTGAATAAACAGGAAAAGTAGAGATCATACGCTGGCCAAGCACCAGAGTTTGTCACTGACTGTGCACCATATACAATCAAATGGCAGGCACTGATTCATCTAAACTAATACGTCCCATTCTCCAACACGCAACCCCACCCCCCCCCCCCCCCCCCGCGCAATCCGCCCTCTCACCAGATGCCTATTTTGCGTTTTATGAGTATGCGTGGGCCAATTTTCCTCTAAAAACAGATAAGCATTCAAGTCAAAGAAGAGTGCGTCAGTGACAAAGACAGGTGTCTACGATCTTCACAAGGCAGGCCACGTTAATTTTTAAATAAGGAACCATAAAGTAATATAACCAATAGCCTGCGACAATACCTCAAACCATTTTAAAATAAGTGTGAGTGTGTTAAAAGATGAATCCTAATGATACGGAAATAATCAAATGTCTCGATCAGTTGGGCGCTCTACGTCAACTGTTAGTACAATCTCAGGACGTGTAGAAAAACAATTTATTAAACAAATATCTCTTGTCAATAGACAGCATCATCGCCCACTCCAATTTCAGAGCTATTACCAGCCTCTAGTCCAGGCCAGGCAAGAGCATGCATCCCCTCTCATGTATGCGCTCTCTGTGTTAGGGAAGATGGTAGCGCAATAGAGGCATCGTTACAAATTCAATTAAGACGGCTGGGAGCTCTTAGCGTGCTAGCGGCCGGACGGCCGGCGCAGCCTGCTGGCCGTGTTAAATATTCACCAGCGTCCCAGACCGCGCCCGCTGAACACGGCCGAGCTCTCCGGAAAGCTGTGTACGACGCCCGCCCGAGGTTGCGACTGGACACTCGCGCCGCTAATGGGGAACATTCCTTGTCCGTCTAACACGAACTCATTTTGTATCACTGCTCTAAAACAGCTCCTCACCGCCCAGGATGGTATGCGCCACGTACAGCCGATGTAACGTTCTCTGTAATCACTCTATGTCCACCTTTATATAGGATGGTTGAGGACGTAGATTGTTCAGCTGTTAAGTATATAATGTCTAGCAAAAACAACTTCAGCTGTGTAGATTTCAAGTTTTATATAATTTTTTCTATAAGTTACAGCTTTACATTACGCTATCTTCGCGCCACTGTCTTAAGACAACAATGATAGGGCAAAATACATAACAAAGTACCGATGTAAAATTTAAAAAAATCGATTTATATACAGTGGCAATAGGTAGTAAATACATAACAAAAACCAAACTGTACAGGGAGTGATATCACAGTTAAAGATAAATTAAGGAATAAAATTAAAGAACTTTTGTACAGTCCACGAATACAAACCAGGGAACAAAATATATGTTCCGTATTATAGTAAAAGGAATATTTGGTATTTTGTCCGTATTCAGCAACTGTAGTCTTCTAAAACGAAATAATAAGCAACTAGTTTTATGCAAGAAATGGATTTCTTGTCCAGTTTTGGGCAATTAGTGTCTTTCTTCAGAAGGATATGCCTGTCACAGTATTTGCGAGGGTTAATATAAAGTGTATAAAGCCCAATGTCACGGTTCTAAAAAATATTTGCAGGACCAATAAGTAATAAATTTTTTTGAGGACCGTGGCATTGTTCCGTAAGAGCACGGGCACCAGTACTTCTACGGATCTCGCGAAAAAGAATTGTACTGTTCGTGTTCTTCAAAAATGAATTATGTTTCCTGTGGGCTGGCCATTCCACTCGAATACGGTGACGCACACGAACAGCACTTTCAGAAAAATTTCAACACTTAGTCTCTTCTGACAATGGGCGATGCTATTGCGCTACGGTCTTACAGCCGGACGACACGTGTAACTTACTTTCTAAAGGCCTTACCTGCATATACTTCACATATCTTCATGGTCTCTGCTTAATTTCTATTTTAGTACACGTCATTTCGTTTCATTTCAGTGTCTAAAGTACACTTTTACTTTAAACGTTGAAACTGACTTCTTCGCTGTTCCCACCAATCACTCGGGTCCTTGGAATATTTGCCGAGCGAGGTGAGTGAGTGGTGAGCACACTGGAGTCGTATTCGAGAGGACAACGGTTCAAATTCTCTTCTGGCCGTTCTGATTTAGGTTCTGCCTCATTCCCCGACACAACCCCAGGCAAATACCAGCGTGCTTTCTTCGAAAAGGGCGCGGCCCATAATCTCCACCGTCCTTTCGTATTCCTAGCTTGTGCTTCGTTTCTAGTCACCACGCTGTCGACGGTACGTTAAACTCTGATATTCCGTCCTTCTTCCGTCCCAAATATTTTTATTTGGTATCCCCAATAGAGACACGCTTCTGTTTTACATGTGCGCCACAAAATTCCGAAACTCTTAATCATCTAAAATTGCACTACTGGCCATTAAAATTGCTACACCAAGAAGAAATGCAGATGATAAACGGGTATTCATTGGACAAATATATTATACCACAACTGACATGTGATTACGCAGCTTGGGTGCATAGATCCTGAGAAAACAGTATCCGCAACAACCACCTCTGGCCGTAATAACGGCCGTGATACGCCTGGGCATTGAGTCGAACAGAGTTTGGATGGTGTGTACAGGTACAGCTACCCATACAGCTTCAACACAATACTACAGTTCATCAAGAGTAGTCACTGGCGTATTGTGACGAGCCAATTGCTCGCCCACCATTGACCAGACGTTTTCAATTAGTCAGAGATCTGGAGAATGTGCTGGCCAGGGTGGCAATCGAACATTTTCTGTATCCAGAAAGGCCCGTACATGACCTGCAACATGCAGTCGTGCATTATCATGCTGAAATGTAGGCTTTCGCAGGGATCGAATGAATGGTAGAGCCACGGTTCGAAACACATCTGAAATGTAACGTCCACTGTTCAAAGTGCCGTCAATGCGAACAAGAGGTGACCGAGACGTGCAACCAATGGCACCCCGTACCATCACGCCAGGTGATACGCTAGTATGGCGATGACGGATACACGCTTCCAATCTGCGTTGACCGCGATGTCGCCAAACACGGATGCGACCATCATGATGCTGTAAACAGAACCTAGATTCATCTCAAAAAAATGACGTTTTGCCATTCGTGCACCCAGGTTCGTCGTTGAGTTCACCATCGCAGGTACTCCTGTCTGTGATGCAGCGCTAGGGTAACCGCAGCCATGGTCTCCGAGCTGATAGTCCATGCTGCTGCAAGCGTCGTCGAACTGTTCGTGCTGTGGTGTTGCAAACGTCCCCATCTGTTGTCTCATGGATCGAAATGTGGGTGCACGATCCGTTACAGCCATGTGGATAAGATGCCTGTCATCTCGACTGCTAGTGATACGAGGCCGTAGGGATCCAGCACGGCGTTCCGTATTACACTCCTGAACCCACCGATTCCGTATTCTGCTAACAGTCATTGGATCTCGACCATCGCGAGCAGCAATGTCGCGATACGATAAACCACAATCGCGATAGGCTACAATCCGACCTTTATCAAAGTCGGAAACGTGGTGGTACGCATTTTTCCTCGTTACAGAAGGCATCACAGCAACGTTTCAGCAGGCAACGCCGGTAAACTGCGGTATCTCAGCATCTTCCTCCTGTCTGTTAAATTTCGCGTCTGTAGCACGTCATCTTCGTGGTGTAGCAATTTTAATGGCCAGTAGTGTATAAATATTTCAAAACATTAACGTAAGCCATATAAAGAAAATAAATTAACAAACGCTAAATGCACGTAGGGAGAAAATCATTATTTTACCTCAAAATATGTCTATATTTTGATTATTGGTCCTGTCTTCACGTATTCCATCTTTGCCTAGTACTATCAAAAATACTTGTCATTCATCATTATGTCTCACAAATCAGGAATTCATGCATTAAAGCAAATTCGTTTTAATATACATGAATATTATTATTTCTGCTATAATATGACAAGAAGGCAAAAAGGTGTGTAGTTAGTTAAAAAGAAAATGTATATACTTCAACAGGATAATGCTCTTGTATGTCATATGCAGCCAATCAAAAAAAAAAAAAAAAAAAAATTACAAAATTTGTCAGGAGAGTAAGTCATACGAGTTGTACCTGATGAACCAAAAAAATTGCACATAAAGAAAATAACTGTGTTGCGTCTTACCATATTTGTCTTGCTCACCAGTACAGATTTATGTCCTCCTGCTAACCATGTAACTGCCCACCACGTTCCTTTTACTAAACGCAAGATAATGAAATGCATCAATACAAAGAAAAAGTCATCTCGCAGAAAAACAGGGTACCTAACATATGCCCTAACCATTAGCTATAGATTCGTCATAATACATCATAAATCCCACTCACTGCATGTTCCCATCATGTTATCATCAGTATCCTCATAATCATCGTCATCAATAATCACTAATACCGTCAATATATTTTTCTGAATTATATCATCGTCATCATCATCATCATCATCATCATCATCAGCTGAAAACCCATATTATCATCATATGTCGTAAATAATCAGGAGTAACTATTCCCTGTACTCTTTGATTAATCAACACTTTCGTGAGAAACACACCACTGGCTCACTTCATAACTAACACATTTGAGCAAACATACCTTCATTACTGCACAAATGATCAGGAAAGGAACAGAAAAATACATATACCACAGACACCGATAATTTCGTTCAGATAGCACAATCTTACCTTTAACAATCTACAAATATTCCTTGAACTGGTTGAAAATCATTCATAAACTTGTAATTCAAAAACACCTCAACTTTTTTTGAAACTGAGTTTCCATTTGGACAACACAACTATAATCTCAATATTATGTATATCTCATCATAACTAGTACTGTGATTTTTGTTGTTGTGGTCTTCAGTCCATAGATCCATGCTACTCTATCCCATGTAATCCTCTTCACGTCCAAAGAAGTACTGCAACTCACACTCTTCTGAATCTGCTTACCGTTTCCAACTCTTGACCTTCTTCTACGATTTTTACACTCTACAATTTCTTCCAATTGTTGATCCCTTGGTGACTCAGAACGTATCCTACCTACCGAGCCCTTTTCGTCTTGTCGAGTTGTGCCACAAATTCCCCATCTCCCCAATTCTATTCAGTAAATCCTCATTAATCTTCAGCATTCTTTTGTAGCTCCACAATTCGAAAGCTTCTATTCTCTTCTTGTCTAAATTGTTTATTGCCCATGATTAACTTCCATTCATGGCTACACTCCATATAAATAATTTCACAAAAGACTTCCTGGCAAATCTGTCCTCGATGTTAGCAAGTTTCTCTTCGTCAGAAACGCTTTCCTTGCCGTAGTCAGTCTACATTTTATATTCTCTCTATTCCGACCATCATCAGTTACTTTACTTCCTAAATAACAAAACTCATTTACAACTTCAGGTGTCTCATTCCCTAATCTAATACTCTCAGCGTCACCTGGTTTAACTCGACTACATTCCATTATCCTCGTTTTTATTTTAATGATGTTCATCTTATATTTCTCCTCCATGGACTTTAATTCCTACTCCATATTTTTCTTTTGTTTCCTTTACTGCTTGCTCAGTATACAGATTGAATAACATAGGGGATAGGCTACAACCCTGTCTTACTCCGTTCTCAACCACTGCTTCCCTATCATGCCTCTCGACTCTTATGACTACAATCAGGTTTCTGAACAAATTGTAAATAGCCTTCCGCTCCCTGTGTTCTACATCTGCCACCTTCAGAACGTGAAAGAGAATATTCCACTCAACTTTGTTAAAAGATTTCTCTAAGTCTACAAATGCTAGGAACCTAGGTTTGACTTTCCTTAACCTATCTTCTAAGATAAGTCGTAGAATCAGTATTGCCTCGCTTGTTCCAGCATTTCTACTGAATCCAACCTGATCCTCCCCGAGATCGGCTTCTACCAGTTCTTCCATTCGTCTGAAAAGAATTCATGTTAGTATTTTCCAACCGTCACTTATTAAACAGACAGTTCGGTAGTTTTCACACCTGTCAACACCTGCTTTCTTTGGGATTGGAATTTTTGTATACTTTTTGAAGTCTGAGGGCATTTCGCATGTCTCATACATCTTGCTCACCAAGTGGAACAGATTTGTCATGACTGGTTCTGCCAAGGCTATCATCTAACGGAATATTGTCTACTCCTGGGGTCTTCTTTCAAGTTAGGTCTTTCAGTAGTCTGTCAAACCCTTCAAGCAGTATCGTATCTCCCATTTCATCTTCACCTACGTCCTCTACCATTTCCATAACATTGCCCTCAAGTACGCCGTCTTTGTGTAGAGCCTCTATATACTCCTTCCATTTTTCTACTTTCCCTTCTTTACTTAGGACGGGTTTTTCACCTGATCTCTTGATATTCATGTAGGTGGTTCCCTTTTCTCCAAAGGTCTCTTTAATTTTCCTGTAGGCAGTATCTATCTTACCCCTAGTGATACAAGTTTCTACATCCTTACGCTTGTCCTCTAGCCACCTCTGCTTAGCCAATTTGCGCTTCCAGTCGATCTCATTTTTGAGACGTTCGTATTCCTTTTCGCCTGCTTTATTTGTTGCGTTTTTGTATTTTCTTCTTTCATCAGTCAAATTCAATATCTCATCTGTTATCCAAAGATTTCTACTAGCCCTCTTCGTTTTACCTACTCGATAGACTGCCGCCTTCACTATTTCATCTCTCTAAGGTACCCATTCTTCTTCTACTGTATTTCATTCCCCTGTTCTTTTTAATCCTTCCCTAATACTCTTTTTGAAACTCTCTATAATCTCTGGTTCTTTCAGTTTATCCATGTCCCAACTCCTTGAATTCCTACTTTTTTTGCAGTTTCTTCAGTTTCAATCTACAGTTCATAACCAATAAATTGTGGTCAGAGTCCACATCTGGACCTGGAAATGTCTTACAGTTTAAAATCTGGTTGTTCAATCTTAGTCTTACCAATCATGTCTAAAACCTTCCAGGCCTCTTCCTTGAGTACAACCTTCTTCCATGATTCTATGACTAAGTCATGCTATGTGCAAAATTCTACCAGACGGCTTCCCCTTTCATTCCTTACACCCAGTCCATATTCACATACTACTTTTCCTTCTCTTTCTTTTCCTACAATTGCATTCCAGTCCCCTTTTACTACTAAACTGTTGTCTCCATCATACATTTCTTCGATCTCTTTATCATCTGTGGAGCTAGTTGGCATATAAACTACTGTGTTAGGTCGGGGCTTTGTGTCTATCTTGGCTACAATAATGCCTTAATTATGCTGTTTGTAGCAGCTTAACGCATTTTTACTGTTTCATTCATTATCAAACCCACCTCTGCATTGCTGTTATTTGATTTTGTATTTATAACCCTGTACTCACCTTAGTCCTGTTCCTCCTGCCACCGAACGTCCCTAATTCTCACTATATCTAACTTAAACCTCGCCATTTCCCTTTTTAAATTTTCTAACGTCTCTACCTACCTACCTACCTACTTCCCATCCGCAGAATGCCAGTTTTGTTTCTCCTGATGACGGTGTCATGAACAGTCGTCGCCCAGATACCCGATTGGGGGACTATTTTACCTCCGAAACATTTTACGCAAGAGGACGCCATCATCATTTACCCGTACAGTAAGGCTGCAAGCCCTCGGAAGAATTAACAGCTGTAGTTTGCCCATGCTTTCAGCCGTTCGCAGTACCAGCACGATGAGGCTATATTCTTTGATGTTACAGGGCAAGATCACTCAATCGTCCAGACTGTTGCCCCTGCAACTACTGAAGAGGCTGCTATCCTTCTTCAGGAATCACACATTTGTCTGGCCTCTCAACAGATATCCCTTCGTTGTGGTTGCACCAATGGTACGGCTATCCGTATCACTGAGGCCCGCAAGCCTCCCCGCCATCGACAAGGTCAATGGTTCATGGGGGAGAAACTGGTACTGAATCTCATTTCATAACTCATGAGTGTTACTGATTTATGTAGAAAGGATAGTGTTCAAACTTGTATACTTATTTCACTAATAAGTGTTCCTCTCCCAAAAGATTCGTATTAGCAAATGTTTACTGAGATACAGTTCCTGTTTTTATGGGAGGTGGGCAGTTTAACATCGTTCTTTGGACTATCAGTAATATGTCCCAGGCGTTTCTTTAATAGAACAAGGTCTGCTGCTGTAGGAACAGTACATTTTGTGTGTGACGCATTGTTTACTGCTGCGGAATATTGCACGTCGTTGTCCGGTTGTGCATTTCTGTCGGGTATTGTCACTAATGTGACAAGTTAAAAGCTTCTAGTTTTTCTGTACGTCTTTTCCTACCGAGATCAGACATTTACGAAATTCGAGAAACTTTGTATTTTAACATTTTTCAATTTGGTCGAATTTTGCTACTGCCTCGATTGTGTGTAGTCGAAGTTTTCAGTAGTCAAAAGGACACATAGTTAATCATAACTCACAAGTCACTAGAACTGCTTTCAACATATTTAAATTAGGATAATAGAAGAAATTTCCTTGTTCTTATCGTTTAAAACGGATAGTAGGAGAAAAATAAAAGGATAGCAGGGGAAGACGAATGTACTAAAAAGTAGAAAAACTGTTGTGTCTAGACAAGAAAGCCTAGACACAATGAGAGGAAGCCGAAAGGCACGCGCTAAGCCAAAGCAGGGTGCGTGAGGTCTGAAACAGGATACGTAATGAATGCTATAAAGAAAAGTACGTAGCTTCTGAAATAATTAACTTTAATCCATCCTTTTGGTACATCTGGAGATTGTGGCGATACGAGTGAGACTCTTTAGATACATGCCATGTTACTAATGGCGCCTTGCTAGGTCGTAGCCATTGACTTAGCTGAAGGCTATTCTAATTATCTGCTCTGCAAATGAGCGAGGCTTCGTCAGTGAAGTCACTAGCAAAGTCGTCCGTACAGCTGGGGCGAGTGCTAGTCCGTATCTCGAGACCTGCCTTGTGGTGGCGCTCGGTCTGCGATCACACAGTGGCGACACGCGGGTCCGACATGTACTAATGGACCGCGGCCGATTTAAGACTACCACCTAGCAAGTGTGGTGTCTGGCGGTGACACCACAAAAACAGTGAAAACTCACCTCGGGAAGGCATCGTTCGCCAGTCTATGTATGCAGAAAAGTGTAATGGATTCCCTACCTGCATTTAAACGCAGTAAAATGCATTTAATCCCGACTGTCACTTCTTTTCGTTTTACTTTTGCTCCAGTTCTCAGTGTAACAGCCCGCGGATTGTTCACTGCCTTGTGCGTTGGTGGATTTTTGTGCAAGAATATAATCACCTAAGCTGACTGCATGAAAATGTTTGTAATATAAGTGTAAGCGTTCTATATCCACAAAACGCCTTTGGTATGCCTCCAAGGCTCTCACGGTTTCTACTGGAAAGACACTCTGTTTTCGCGATAAGTCATCGAAATGCCATGAACAGATACAAATACAATGTAACTATGTAAGCTTTTCTGGCGTACTAAGACATAAAATTCTTGTCGAGTTTTCGGCCGGATCAAACTGTCATCTGCATACAATGTTTCCGCGGGCCACCTGGGCGCCGTTATCAGCTGAGAAGTGGTTGAGCCGCCGTCACCGATAACTGATTCAAACCGTGAAGGCCGGAGCCTTTGTTTGCGGCGAAAATACGAAAGCGCGTGCGCTAAGGTAATGGGCAAGGGCTCATGTAGTTGCCGCTGTCCTCTGCCGCTATTTCTAGTGGCAGCGCTTCCAGTGGTGAATACTGTCGAAAAATTATACATGGCTGAAATTTTTACTCACAGCCGGCTGATTCAGATGCCGTTATTTCTTCATATCTGGCAAAACAGGCTTCCAAGTTTTACTTAGCGTGTATCCATTATCATAGTAATGATATTATCTGTTCGGTTGTACAGAATATTTTGAAACACAGTCCCAGTAACGCGAGGAGTTTGCAACCACTTGTCTCATTGTATGCCATCCTGTGTCCGTCCGTAAGAAAGTGATCAGCCACAGCAGATTTGTCATGTTGTAATAACAGTATATGGCGATGATGTCCAACAGATCTGTCTCTAACAGTATAAATAGTATGGTCAATGTATATTTTACCACACTCACTTGATATTTAGCGAACGCCAGGCTTCTTGAACCCTAAATCGTACTTAACGGAGCCAAGAAGTGTTCTGGAGAACGGAATCGACATTGACTTCATGTTTCTTCGAAACCCGTTCTGTCCTGGTAGACACGTTTCCAGTATATGAAAGGAAAGCCATAGAACTAAAGGTTTCTTCAACTGGTTTAGGTAGTGGTTCATCTAAAATGCACGTCGAATGTGTTTGTCTATATATTCGTTATGATTAAACATGTCCTTATGGTATTCAAGCTCTTGTGGTAAATCTTCAGCATCCGAGATACCACATGCTCTTTATACCAAGCATCGTAGGACTCGCACACGTTGAATCGGTGGATGACAGGTGGTAGCATGTAAACACTTGTCAGTATGTGTCGATTTTGCATAAACTCTGTTTTCAAGGGTTCCGTCATCTATTTGATAAGCCAGTACATCCAAAAAGGGGAGCTTCCCCTCCTTTTGAATTTACATCGTGAATTTGATGTTGGGATGAAGACAGTTAGAAAGGTTCAATAATCGGTGCAATGTATCTATTCTATCTGGTCAAACAAGAAACATATCGCCCACATACCTCAAAAAACAAGTAGGTTTTAAAAAAAGTCTTCAGGACCGTGTCCTCAAAGTCCTCCGTAGAAAGACTTGCGGCAATGGGGAATAAAGGACTCACCATTGCCATACCATCAGTCTGTTCAAAATATTTGTCACTGAATAAAAAATAAGCGGATGTCAGTACATGACAGCAGAGTTTCGTCATTTCCATATCTAGTTTTCCATTAATTAAAATGAATGACTCTTCAAGAGGGCCCAGACTAAAGAGAGGCGCCACATACAAATCGACAAGTAAATCAGAGGTACAAGACGAAGCGACTTTAAACGCTGAATAAAATCCATGGACTTGGAAATACTGTGCTCACAGCTAACCACATGAGTACTGAGGATCGATGCTAAATGTTTTGCCAAGTTGTAAGTCGCCACACCCAAATTACTAACAGTCGGGCGTAACGGGACCCCATCTTCATGGACCCTCAGAAATCCGTTCAATCTAGGTGGAACGGTCGCAACAGGATGACGTTTTTTCATAATGTCCTCAGGTAGTGAGCTCTTCTTCAGAAGTGAAGTCGTTGTCCGTTTTATGCGATCCGTACGTTCCTTCTGTAACATACGATACGACGGACCCTCAAGAAATCATACATCTTACTCATGTAATCGGCATTGGAGGATAGTGTCGCCTATGTCTCCTGGTAAAATTAATTATTCAGGATCCTCTCTAATAAACCCAATAGCTGCCCATTCAGGCGAGGATATGTTACTCTGTGGAGGCTGAGTCAGACGCAAAAGGTGAGAAACCTCCTCTCTGATCTCTTCTGCACGTTCATTCGGAAGATGTGACGCTGTTTGCTCAGCAGGCAGAAGAAATGAATTCCAAGGTGGGAGCACTTCTAGGCGTGGGTGCAAAGTTTAAATCTTTTTCCAATACTGAAACCATGGTATATCAAGTTCCTTGCTTACAAGGTTTATCATAGTCCGCCGACAAGTGTCATTTACACGTATCAAGAATTGACGACAAAGACGTTGAAATCTAGAGAACTGTCCACCAGCAGCACTCCTATACACGCAGTCTAATAATGTTCGTGTTCGTCACAGACTTAAACCTATCTGGGTGATTGTGTATTCTTTTTTAACGTACAAAGTTGTTGTTTTCGTTCATCGGGGTTCAATTTTAATACGCCTAACTGTTCACTCGTTGTTTCAACAGCTTTATTAAGGCGATCATGACGTTCTGTGAGTAGCGAAAATGTTGCGCTCGATACAGTGGTATTTATTTTAGCGAGCAGCTCTTCTCAAGGCTGTGTAATATTGTCTGTAACAATAGATTGTAGTTCAGCTCTAATCTCGTATCTAATTTCGACAGACAGGTTTTGCTGTTTCTTCCTCAAGGTTCCTTAGCTTTCGCAGTTTTGATACCTTTTGAATCTAGTTCTGCGTTTTGTTCTAGCCTTTTTTTCATCTTTAGTAGCAACTTTAGAGTTGAATTACTGATCTCCACATTCCTGTTTACTGGATTTTTCAGTAACTAAAGTTGGCTCGGAAATAAACGGAAGCAAAACCCGAATCGACTGTCTCAGTAAGCTGTTTCAAAATTTCACATATCTGAGGTAACTTCCTACCTGCTGATTCATCTTCTCAGATTACCCGTTTATTGTTGGAAATCTGTTCTGTTGCATTCCATTATAAAGAACTCATATGTGCTGGATAATTATTAGCATTCTGCGAAACCTGAAATAGATCGTTTTTGTGTAACGAGTGTTCTGCTTCTGCTTCATTAACAATTGCTTCATTCTTCGTGACGTGGTTTGCGATCTCGTAGCACGACGAAATATTATGCGCCTAGCCATGATGTTGAAATGTAAAAACTGAAACACCAAACAAAATTTCTATTTGTAGCGGCGAAAAATCTTTGTAACACTAAAATGTTTCACACTGTTCTACACTACTGTGCGCCTACGCAAAAAAGATCTTCACACACAATATTTTTGCAGAAGAAGAAGAAGAAAAAAAATTCACACAATATCACACACAAAGAAGGCAATGAAATTACAATATCTGAAAGAGAAAATACAAATGTTAGCACATGTATGCGTAGAGCTGATTTGCCACCTATCGCAGGCGAAAACAGCGACATGTGAACGCTTTATATAAAATATTGTCTGTATGTGAGAGAACTGAATACATTAAGCTCGAAAACCTTCTCCTCGTGTAACATGTACTTTAGTTAACATGGCGGAGTGGCCGTGCGGTTTGAGGCGCCATGTCACGGACTGCGCGACCTCTCCCGCCGGAGGTTCGAGTCGTCCGTCGGTCACGGTTGTGTGTGTTGTTCTCAGCACAAGTTATTTTAAGAAGTGTGTAAGTCTAGGGACCGATGACCTCAGCAGTTTGGTCCCTTAGGAATTCACCTACATTTGAACATTTTTAGTTAACATGCTCTGTTGCGGAGCAAAACTGACTGTTGGTTGCTCCTGTGTTGCCTATGTGAAAAGTGTCGTGAAATAAAACTTTAAACTTCATGAATCGCAAATTTTGAAATAAAGAATTTTGTGCTCAGTGTAAACCATATAACTAAAACTCAGTACTGAAGCAAATTATGAAAGATGCTTGATATGAAATGCAATGTTAGACTAAAAATAACCACAAAATTAAATTACTGCTCTACTCGGAAGAAAATTGCAGTTTGAAATAACCAACACTGTTCACTGAAAATTAATGTATCTACTAGTACGAAATCTGATAATACTGACTACAGATTGTTTTCACAGGAATGAAGGTTGAGATCTGCCCTGAAATAAAAGTAACTTACCCGTTCCTCATTATGTCATTTTGGTGTCTGGAGTACTGAAGTTCTCGAAACCAAATACAAATCACTGGATGCAGCACATGAAGATAAAAATCTATTTCTTTTTTCTTTGTCAGAAATAATCTGTTGCCACGCAGACGTTATCGCTCAATTAAATATAATGGACTAGGAGGTGCCTGGGTCTCAAAATTTACAGTTGCTGAAGCTATTTAATTGGGTTTGGCATCCTAAGTGTAACGGAACCACAGTTTAAGATCGGGAAGTTAGATTTGGTGCAATATTTCGGACTGCACAAATTACAGCCGGGAGCGTGCCAGATTGCAGTAAGTTACGCTGACCAGTGGTTGCGAAGTGGAATGGAGGCCACAAGGCCATCGGACCGCTGAAAAGCGTAAACGCAGCGGTTCAAATGTCGCAAGCTATAAGCAGAGGGGCCCTCTGGCGCAACCGGTGTGTGGGGCGTACGTGACTCGGAGCGATGCGTTAGCGAAACAGAGGCGTGCAGCCGAGTATAAATAGGTGTTATATTCTAATGAGATTCATTGAAGTGTGGCAGCTCTCCTGGGCGGCGGCGCGTGTCACACCGCTGGGCTACACGCAGCAACACATGGGGTGACAGCGTCCCAGTCCACGGGAGGTCGGTGGTCCGACCCTCTGAGGCCGACGCGGGGTATAACTTAGGGTGACCAATATTCAAGCAATGTTCGGCAATAGCAGATCTCCTTGGCTGCAGTAATCGTGTGTGCCGTTTATGCTCAGTACATCAGTCCTCCACGGTCCTGATAGTTTCACCAATATATGCAATGCCAAAGCTACAAGGAATGCGATACTCACCTGCCTTACGCGAACCAAGATCATCCTTAACGGAGCCCAAAAGCACTATAATTTTAGATGGAGGTCGGAAAACACATTTCACATCGTATTTCCGTAAAATAAGACCCATCGTGTTGGAAGTGCTTCCTGCATAAGGCAAAAGTCTACTACCTTTTGCCTTCATACTAACAGGTTCGGTTAAAAAAGAGGCAGGTGTTGTTTAATAACAGATTTAGTTAAGTAAGACTGCAAAATAAGAAACAGGCAGGCCTCCAATTATAACAGCTTCAACAATTTCATTTAATTGAAGCTGTTATCATTGGAGGACTCTCTGTTTTGTATTCGGTAATTTTGCTTAACTGGAGTTGTTATAGTTGAAGGCCTTCATGTTTCTTATTTGGTAATTTTGCTTAACTGAATCCGTTATCATTGAAAGTCTAACTGTTTTCCATTCGCAAATTTTACTTAAATAAAGCTGTTATTAAAGAAGGCCAATCTGTTTTCCATCTGGTTATTTCATTTAACTGAAGATGTTATTAATGGAAGCCTGCCTATTTTTGATTTGGTAATCTTACTTAACAGAAATTGTTATCATTGAATGCCTGCCTGCTTTTTATTTTGTAATTTTACGTAACTAAAGCTGTTACTATTGAATACGTGCCTGTTTTCTATTTGGTGATTTAACGTAAGAGAAGCTGTTATTATTGAAGGCTTCCCTGTTTTCTATTTCACAATTCTATTTAGATGGAACTTTGATCACTGAAGACCTGCTTGTTTTGTAATTTCGTAATTTTGCTTAACGTAAGTTGTTATTATTGAAGGCCTGCAAGTTTTCTATGTGATGATTTTACTTAATTGATGTTGTCATTATTGAAGGCCTGTCTGTTCCCTTTTAATAAAATTAAGAGCTATTTCATAATTTTCGTCAGATGAATCTCTTAATAATCAAGACATATCTGTTTTCATTGCCCTCTTATTGAGATGTGATATCAGTATTCAGACTGTGTTGTAATTAACTGAGATTGTGATTGCCAAAGGGCCATTTGTTTCAGGAGGATTTATTTCAAACAGGCTGTAACAGGAAATGACACATGATGGTTCATGGGCGCCAAAATTTCGCCTTGCATCCATAATTATAGGTTTCAATTTTAAATGAATTTCCATCTCCAAAATAAGCTATTCCACATAGTTTCTCCCAGAATCACAATGATAGATCTCATTCTGTAAAAAGAAACCCTCATCTGCACGCTACTATATCTCACCTAAGAATGTCTCAATGTTGCACAACAGATTGGCTAACCATTCAACCACAGATACAACACAGAGAAAAGGGTCTTATTTCACTACTCCTACAGTGCGCTCACTCATCTGTGTTCCAGAACAGTAATGGTTAATTATTTCTAATAGCAGAAAACATATGAGAACTGTCACCGTCTGTGAATGCGGTGTGAATGTGACGACCGTTGTAGTTGCTATTGGTACTTTCATTGACATTTATGATTAATGTGCACTTTTAATTTTTTTCAGGTGCTTATCTGGTGACATCTCTTAGTATAACGGGTGAGCTACCGGAGAGTTGTGAAATTTTTTTTGTAACCACCCCTGAGTGCTATGAGGCGTGACTCACTGCCTGTGTTTTGGAGCCATATTTGGTCTGCTGGCCCTCTTGTAGTACGAGTATCTGACTGTTATGTTATTAATGAAACCAGAATATCAACTGCCAAGGGAAATTCTAAATTGTTATTTTAAATCTACTTAAAGTACGTTTATAGCCCGATTGTATTAATATACATGGTCTTTGTTCTTGGCAGTGTTAAAATTGTAATCCGTAGTTAATTCTGTTAATCGCTCTTTGTTGACTGTTGTACTATAGTCTGTATTGCTTGTTCAGGCAGCTATTTGCAGAAAATGTGTTACCACACTAATTGTCCTGTTGGTGTTTATAGGCATCTTCTTCTACATCTACATCCACATGTATACTCCGCAAGCCACCCAACGGTGTGTGGCGGAGGGCAGTTTACGTGCCACGGTCGTTACCTCCCTTTCCTGTTCCAGTCGAGTATGGTTCGCGAGAAGAACGACTGCCGGAAAGCGTCCGTGCGCGCTCGAATCTCTCTAATTTTACATTCGTGATCACCTCGGGAGGTATACGTACGGGGAAGCAGTATATTCGATACCTCATCCAGAAACGCACCCTCTCGAAACCTGGACAGCAAGCTACACCGCGATGCAGAGCGCCTCTCTTGAGAGTCTGCCACTTGAGTTTGCTTAACATCTCCGTAACGCTATCACGCTTACCAAATGACCCTATGACGAAACGCGCCGCTCTTCTTTGGATCTTCTCTATCTCCTCTGTCAACCAGACCTCGTACGGATCCCACACTGATGAGCAATACTCAATTATAGGTCGAACGAGTGTTTTGTAAGCCACCTACTTTGTTGATGGACTACATTTTCTAAGGACTCTCCCAATGAATCTCAACCTAGCACCCGCCTCACCAACAATTAATTTTATATGATCATTCCACTTCAAATCGTTCCGTACGAATACTCTCAGATATTTTACAGAAGTAACTGCTACCCGTGTTTGTTCCGCTATCATATAATCATACAATAAAGGATCCTTCTTTCTATGTAATCACATTTGTCTATGTTAAAGGTCAGTTGCCACTCCCTGCACCAAGTGCCTATCCGCTTCATATCTTCCTGCATTTCGCTGCAATTTTCTAACACTGCAACTTTTCTGTATACTACAGCATCATCCGCGAAAAGCCGCATGGAACTTCCGACACTATCTACTAGGTCATTTATATATATTGTGAAACGCAACGGTCCCATAACACTCCCCTGTGGCACGCCAGAGGTTACTTT
The DNA here is from genome assembly GCF_021461395.2 of Schistocerca americana. Taxonomy (NCBI): domain Eukaryota; kingdom Metazoa; phylum Arthropoda; class Insecta; order Orthoptera; family Acrididae; genus Schistocerca; species Schistocerca americana. Next base: position 583,761,476 of record NC_060119.1, on the reverse strand, counting down.
AACGTCTGTAGACGTCTCTCCATTGACAACAATATGCTGTGTTCTGTTTGCTAAAAACTCTTCAATCCAGCCACACAGCTGGTCTGATATTCCGTAGGCTCTTATTTGTTTATCAGGCTACAATGCGGAACTGTATCGAACGCCTTCCGGAAGTCAAGGAAAATGGCATCTACCTGGGAACCTGTATCTAATCCTTTCTGGGTCTCATGAACAAATAGAGCTAGTTGGGTCTCACACGATCGCTGTTTCTGGTGTTTCCGGAATCCATGTTGAGTCCTACAGAGTAGATTCTGGGTTTCCAGAAATAACATGATACGCGAGCAAAAAACATGTTCTAAAATTCTACAACAGATCGCTGTCAGAGATATAGGCCCATAGTTTTGCGCATCTGCTCGAAAAAACTTCTTGAAAACTAGAACTATCAGTGCTCTTTTCCAATCATTTGGAACCTAGAGACTTACGGTGCACGGCTGTTAGATGGGGGGCAAGTTCTTTCGCGTACTCTGTGTAGAATCGAATTGGTATCCGGTCAGGTCCAGTGGACATTCCTCTGTTGAGTGATTTCAGTTGCTTTTCTTGCCGCATGAGATTTACTTTACAAACGCCCTGGTGTTGTCTGGTGGGTCATCCACTGCTTCTGCAGCCTACCCCGACAAGGGTGAGCGTACCGGCAGCACGATATTACTGGTCACCATTTGGAATGCACCGCTTGTAAGATGTCCATGACTAAGGAATTTATTGCTAGCGCACTCCAGCGGGTGTAATTTCGATGGATTGCTCGCTCGCTGCATGTGATACGTGTGCTACAGTAGAATCGCAGACCAGAGAGCAGTGTCGACAGCAGTAGTAGGAGTAGCTCGCAGTCGTGCGGTTGGGTCTGGTCGCTCGTAGAGAGCAGTTGCCTAGTTGTGAAGCTCACAGAGCGCACTTGCGTCCTGTATGAAATTACTAAGGCCGGTCGTGGAGACCGATGGCGGTGCCTGACCGATGTAGTATAAGGTAAAGGGAAAAATTATCATTATTTATTGCCATCCGTATATGCAGTTTGCAACAACTCATTTTGTACTATTGTTATATCAAAGTCGCAAGTAAATAATTTTTTTGCAACAACTCATTTTGTACTGTTGTTATATCAAAGTCACATGTAAATAATTTTTAATAATTTTTCAGTAATAAACTTTCTTATAAAGGTAACTTTTGACAGTCATTCATCTGAATTTAAGGTTTTTACTAATGTCTCCTATCTATAGTCACGCCAATTATCGTAAATAAAATCAGTTGTTTTTCATACATAACAAAATATAGTGGCCAGCATTGCACTGGGCTGTGAAAGAAAAATTTCTTATAAGAGCAAATATATACGCTTTATCCGGCGACTTAATTGAGGTAAGAATTTTCAGTTTATTCAGAATGACTTTTTAGGGCCATGACGCAGCATTACCAACGTCCAGGTTTAGCAGTTAGATTCACAGTCACTTGATTATTGGAAGGTTATATATGAGTCATATTTTCATGGGGAGGGTAGTCACATTATTATTCCGAGGTTTCGGAAATAAAACTGTTGGGAGGTTACATGCTGCCGAGTGTGAAGCCGCTCTATGGCACGGAGACTACTGCCTAAGTAAAGTCTTTTCTTCGCTTGTTCGCATGGACATAAAGCTCTTGAGAGAGCGTGCATTTTTTTCCTTTAGGTTTGAGTTCCGTTTGGTGCTGTGCCTTTTCTGTATCAAGTTATCCCCAGTTAGCTTGGTATTTGCTGGCCCTTGTATTTGCTTAAATCTCGCAGCTCTCTCAAAGTGCCGTGTTAAATACTCGTCTGTAATATAAAGCCATTCGGTATCTTGGGACATTTAAATCTGTTTCAACTTCTGTAGTGTGTTTGTGCATGTCTTTGTTATAATTGACCTTTAAAAATCTTGCTTCAAATTTCTCAGGTCTCTTAAAGGACCGTGTTAAATTTTCGCCTGTAATTTAAAACGATTCTGTTAGCTTGTACATTTAAATTCGTTTAAATATTTTATATGTTACTAAATTTGTACTAGTCGTTACATATTATCTAAAAATTTAGCTTTAAATTTGTCAGGTCTATGAAAGGACCGTGTTGAGTCTTGGGTCTGTAATTTAAAACCACTGTGCTAAATGAGATAGTTAAGATATGACATTTGTTTAAACATTTTGCTATCATTGTTATATTGGTTAAGTCATTGTGCTCCTATGAATTCAAAGCATTCCTCTGACTGTTTTAAGAACCTCTGATTTGTAAAACTTTTGTAATTGTGTTTTATTACTGCTTGCTATTCTTTAAAAAGTTTCATAGATGTGAATCACTTAGCAAATAATGAATGAAATCATAGCCTGCGGCCTAGCCCTTCTATTAATTCCTGTTAACCAGGGCTGCTGGAGCTCACTCCACATGGGGTATGGAGGTTCGCACACTTTTAACTAGACGTCTTCCAAACCGCTGAAACGGCCGTACTAAATGTGAAGACGTCCTCATTTGCTCTTCGATGGGGATCCACCATCTCTGTTGTGTTGTGATCATTATTTCGCACTATTTCAGCGATGTGTCAATTTCAATTACTCGTTGCTTATAATGCTATACTATCTTTCATTTAAACACCGTATTTAATCGTTGTCGCAGTAGACTCTATCGAGAAAAGTTCCACGACAGAAGTACATCGTGCAGATGCACACATGGCGATCGTGTAAAACTTCTAGAATATGAGCAAGCAGTTGCACATCACCGGAACCAGCTGTTTGCATAAAAGAATGATTGTGATCATGGTATCGTCCAGGTGAAAAAAGGGTCTTATTACAAATATTCAGTTGTGGCACCCGAAATTTAAAACGTCTTGTACCTATACATTTGTTATTTTTTCGAGTTATTGTGAAGTACGTTGTGTGCGTGCCTCGTTTCAGCGTAGAAAATTCCACAACTCAAAACGCGCATTTGTAACCCATCAGTCATGGCGTGAAGTATATTACCGTTTACATGTGGTGAGAGTTGCCAACGGAAGTCGTAGAGGATACCTATTATGTAAAATAACTTGTACTTTCTTCTGATTTCTCTGTAAATCTTAACTATGTATCGCTTATGTTCAATAGTCAATAGCTGTCTGCATTCTGTAAGATAGGGCAGTTCAAAATGAATACAGCGAATACTCATTTTGAATTGCCTTGTTATTACAGAACGTGACAGCAATGTCTCCTTTCTTAAGGTGCAAAAACAACCACAATTTAAAAGATGAAATTTTATTACGATTGACGTAATTAATTGTCCAAGAGATAGTGTGACATGTAAAATTCCGAACTCATGCCTACCACAAACATGGAACTATGAGTTACGAAAATTAGGAAAACCGTGGTCACTGCTGAGATAAAGAAAGAAAACACCATCTCATTCACTATAGTTATGTGAAACAAATTACGTACTCCGAAGTAATGAATTAACCGATGTAGATTAAATTTATGATGATGAAATAAGACGTAAAGATAGCACCGCAAACCATCCAGAGCAGCATTCGACTACTTTCGTTTTACAGCTCGAACTTGCGATCTTGGAATCTGCCTAAATCGGCGGTCTTCTATGCCGTATTGTTCCTTTTTCCTTTTTCTTTTCTTTCAATGAACGGAAGCGTTTTTAACCTGACGTGAAGATATGTTGGCTCACTATATTTTTATTTCTTCACCATACTTTTGTTTCTTTAAAAAAAACATAATCTGTCACCGATTATTAAAAAAAACTCTTCTTGAAAACTGAAATAAGTCTTCCTCTAAAATGAGACAGAGTAGACTTCGAAGCACTGACAGATTTCTTGGGGAAACTAATGACTTCTGTGTGAGAAACTAATGAACCATCTTCAGATTATTAAAACTTGTGTACAAAACCCAAAATATTTATCTGAGAGTTTAAACTTTTTTCCGAAAATATGAACTTTACTAGAAACAACTGAATCTCTGGCTCAGAAAAAACTAAGGCTCTTCTTGTAAAAAGAACTAACACTTATTCAGAAAAAACTAGACTCTTCTATTTGCAAAGTCCTAAACAACGTTCTGCCATTTAGTTAAAGCTCATCTTAGGAAAATTGACGCTACTCCCAAAACAGAACTTCTTAGATAAATTTAAGATACATTTTCTAAATTTTGAGACGGTGATTAGAAACCATGCTTAAGAGAATTTCAATCTTAGGAAAATGAGATTCTTTTTAATAAAAAAGGTTTACGTCATTTTCAGAAAAGTTAAGTCTCTTTGCCTGAGAAAATTGAAAAACTTCGTTGATATAAATAAAAACCTCATCTCTGAGATAAATAGAAAATCCTAGTGAGAAACAACTAAAAGCTCGAATCAGAAAGTTTAGTACTCTTCTTCGGGAAAGAAGTCTTCTTCGGAAGAAGGAAACCCCTTTCTTTTCAAAAACGGAAACTTTGTTTTTAACAGATGATTAAAATCTCTAGTTGGGAATGAACTACGATAGTGGTGTAGAAAGATATCTAAGGAAATCTATCTTAAAACTGACGCTTGCGCAGCTATACTCGGTCCACTGGTGAACACAGTCACCATTCACTATGAAATGGAAGTTTGGCTTTGAAAAAAATGTGCAAGAACACAAGTGTACGACCCTTTACCTACTGGAAAGAATTAGCAGTCAGGGATAAGATTTTGCTCAAATCACAACACATACAGCGCCTTTAATAGCCAAAAGTTTGTACTGTGGCGCCAGAGAACTCTCGCTCGTAACCCAACTCTTCCGGCGCTCACTCCCGCCACCTTGAATGACAGTAGCAGGCAGCGCCTTGTAGTCTAACACATCACTTTACGTACACGTCATACAACATTGACTAGAACAGAGTTTACAAGAAGTCGTATCATGGAAATCAGCATTACCGATCAGAGATATCATTGTCTTGACTCTATCAATTCCCAAGAGCCGCTATCACCCGTCTGGCGTTCAGGCAGCTACCCCACGTCTGGTGTCAGAATGTCCGTCATTCTGTCTGCCTCGCTGCGACGACAACCGGCTTCCGCTTGCTCCAGTTACCTTCTCACACATATTCCCTCACGTCTTTTTCAATCGGTATTGTTCTCGCAATTTCTGTTTTCATTCATTCAAGGAATCTTCAGAACGTAAGCTGTATATTATTTCGGTGGCGGAAGTAATTATTGTTGAGCTTTTGAGAGTTGCATTATACTTCAAAGTGACCCAGATAAGTGGCACTATTTTTCAACATTAGGTTGTTGTATATCTCACATCACTCATGTGTGGTCTGGCATTGTCATGCCGAAGGAAAGGATTCTCCTTGAGTGTGCCTTCAGTTTTCTAAGGATCTGAAATGACCTTAGAGAGTTTATGGTGGTGCCTTTACGCATAAATTCCAGATGTGCCACACCTTCAACACTCAACAACACAGTGAACATGACTTTGCTTGCTGATGGCATCGTCGTGATGTTCTTTGGCGCCAGTGATCCTTTATGACGAACTCCATTTATGCTCTCTTACTTTCGGGGTCAAAATAGCAAACCCAGCATTTATCAATTGTCACTATGATGATAAGGAACCCGTCCCCCTCAGGATCAAAACGAAAAATAAATTGTTCACAGATATCCAGTCTTCCCTGTTCCATATCAGGGCAACCATTCGAAGCAACCACTTTCTCTGTACCTCAGTTCTTCAGAGATGACTTGTACTCGCTCTCGTTATATGCAACACTTCAGTGCGAGCTGGGTCTGGATTTTGCGAGGATTTTCTCTCATGAGTTCATGGACCGGTTTCCGATGAGTCTTGTCGGTTGCCAGACGCAGTCGTCTACTCTGGGCTCTGTCACACACGTTGAATTTCCACCATTTCCCTTATTTCGGACATGAACAATTAGGAGCTACATGAATGAGCATAAGAAATACGTTTGTTTTGTCGAACAAATTGTTACTGTTTTTTGAGGAAATCAAAAGTTTCCTGACTGGTGAAACAGCTATTGTATTGCCAAAAAGTGTGCAAAGTCTAGAGTTTATTTGAATTCAATGCATTAGGAGATCACACCGACTTACGTTTGAAGTCTTACTTGTTGACGTGTTTGAAAATCTCCGCACAGTCTATCTCAAAACAAACAGATTGGACCCAGCCTATTATGTGACCAATTCAAGGTACAGAGCAGTTATGACTTGTTGAGCACGGCGTCAGAGATCGTACTGTTAATTGTTCGCGTAGGGATGAGTTCCAAACAACTGGTTCAAAGCTGAAAGGTGAATGTTAACCGTTTGTACAGATTAGTCATAAGCAATCTCTGATTTTCCATGAACGTCTGTTGACAGTTTTGACATATTGAGCATAACAGATCATTCAGACAGATGGCATATTTTAGAAGTAGATCTTGATTACACAGAAAATTTACGCAAACTTCACCCCAATCTGCCATTACGTTGAGAGAAAATGGTACCATTATCACCAAGCCATGAGTTTGAAACAAGCAGATTTGCACAATAAACAATAAGAAAAATTGTGTGATTCACTACAGATATTTAAAGCAGTGTCTGAAGAACTATCTTATCCGGAGTAAAGTTTACTACATATTTTGATTCTGTCAGGTTCCCTGGATGAAGCCGTATATCTATATCACTACTGAGAAATACACTCCTGGAAATTGAAATAAGAACACCGTGAATTCATTGTCCCAGGAAGGGGAAACTTTATTGACACATTTCTGGGGTCAGATACATCACATGATCACACTGACAGAACCACAGGCACATAGACACAGGCAACAGAGCATGCACAATGTCGGCACTAGTACAGTGTATATCCACCTTTCGCAGCAATGCAGGCTGCTATTCTCCCATGGAGACGATCGTAGAGATGCTGGATGTAGTCCTGTGGAACGGCTTGCCATGCCATTTCCACCTGGCGCCTCAGTTGGACCAGCGTTCGTGCTGGACGTGCAGACCGCGTGAGACGACGCTTCATCCAGTCCCAAACATGCTCAATGGGGGACAGATCCGGAGATCTTGCTGGCCAGGGTAGTTGACTTACACCTTCTAGAGCACGTTGGGTGGCACGGGATACATGCGGACGTGCATTGTCCTGTTGGAACAGCAAGTTCCCTTGCCGGTATAGGAATGGTAGAACGATGGGTTCGATGACGGTTTGGATGTACCGTGCACTATTCAGTGTCCCCTCGACGATCACCAGTGGTGTACGGCCAGTGTAGGAGATCGCTCCCCACACCATGATGCCGGGTGTTGGCCCTGTGTGCCTCGGTCGTATGCAGTCCTGATTGTGGCGCTCACCTGCACGGCGCCAAACACGCATACGACCATCATTGGCACCAAGGCAGAAGCGACTCTCATCGCTGAAGACGACACGTCTCCATTCGTCCCTCCATTCACGCCTGTCACGACACCACTGGAGGCGGGCTGCACGATGTTGGGGCGTGAGCGGAAGACGGCCTAACGGTGTGCGGGACCGTAGCCCAGCTTCATGGAGACGGTTGCGAATGGTCCTCCCCGATACCCCAGGAGCAACAGTGTCCCTAATTTGCTGGGAAGTGGCGGTGCGGTCCCCTACGGCACTGCGTAGGATCCTACGGTCTTGGCGTGCATCCGTGCGTCGCTGCGGTCCGGTCCCAGGTCGACGGGCACGTGCACCTTCCGCCGACCACTGGCGACAACATCGATGTACTGTGGAGACCTCACGCCCCACGTGTTGAGCAATTCGGCGGTACGTCCACCCGGCCTCCCGCATGCCCACTATACGCCCTCGCTCAAAGTCTGTCAACTGCACATACGGTTCACGTCCACGCTGTCGCGGCATGCTACCAGTGTTAAAGACTGCGATGGAGCTCCGTATGCCACGGCAAACTGGCTGACACTGACGGCGGCGGTGCACAAATGCTGCGCAGCTAGCGCCATTCGACGGCCAACACCGCGGTTCCTGGTGTGTCCGCTGTGCCGTGCGAGTGATCATTGCTTGTACAGCCCTCTCGCAGTGTCCGGAGCAAGTACGGTGGGTCTGACACACCGGTGTCAATGTGTTCTTTTTTCCATTTCCAGGACTGTATTTGAATTCAGAGTCTTCAAACTCATGAAAGTCTTATTGGCGAAACCATGCAAAACAATTAGTGATGTGGAATTAGTAACAACTAGATACTGTTGCTCTGATTGCAAGACCGAATGTTAAGTGCAAAGCCGCATTTGATGAAAGTATTTTTATAGGTGAGTTAAGGAGACTAAACATTGTTTTTCCTAAGCATACAAAAGAAAAATGGTTCAAATGGCTCTGAGCACTATGGGACTTAACATCTGTGGTCATCAGTCCCCTAGAACTTAGAACTACTTAAACCTAACTAACCTAAGGACATTACACACATCCATGCCCGAGGCAGGATTCGAACCTGCGACCGTAGCAGTCGCGCGGTTCCGGACTGCGCGCCTACAACCGCTAGACCACCGCGGCCGGCCTAAGCATACAATTGTGGGAATGGTCATTTTAGATTTTTCTAAGCTACTGAATTTGCATATTCAGTTTGGCTGTGAGTTAAAGAAATATGAGCCAAATAATGTTAAAACGTGTTACACAGTCACGGGTAATCTAATATGTCACGCTACGACCTCAAATAATGATGTTATTTAAAGTAATGTGCGTGGATATTTTGATACTTTGGTTTACTTGAAAACATTTTTAACATCCCATGTGTGAAATAAAAATACGTGAGTATAATGGAAGATGACTTATCAGGGATTACAGGATTCATAGAACTGACTGCAAAAATATATATTCTCGAAACTGAGGTACAATGCAAAGTGTACGAAACTATTCTCAGTGATGAACTAAGGATTGATGATTACCAGCAATGTGTGGAAATGATACTGAAAAATCGACTGTGCGATATATAATTTGGTCTAAGCTGCACACAGCTTTCACCATAAAACACAGGGATTTACCACATTTCGTACTACATCACGAAGTGAGCACTGTTCGAGTGGTCGTTATGAGCACTGTTCCTGAGGGGGTCCTTGTGAGGACGACAATTGATTTAGCAATATCTTCCTGTAGTGTAGAAACCAGTTTGGATGCTACAGTATCTTTCTTACTCCATTAAACCACTTTTGACAAGCTGTGTGTGCACACTTGTTAAACAGCTCATTGCCTCCTCATCTAGCCTCACGCGGGGGAAAGGAAACGCTGTTACATACCTCTTTACCCCAGAAAAATCCTGCCGAGAATCAAACCAAGTTCTTCATATTGAAGGTAGCAATGCTAATAAGACGGCTACATAAGACGTCGATTTTATTGTGTATATGTGAAAATGTAGCTGAAGTACTTGCCTTAGACCGAGGGTAACTATCACGTGAAACATTATAACGATATAAGTTATTCTGTATGTGTGAAAAAATATAAAAATGTAAAATTTAATCTTATTATGTGTAAGTGAAAACTTGTAGAAGAATTAATGTGAGAAATGTAAAAATATTGAGTCTGTATACGAAGTGTAATTCAAACTATGAATATCCCTTGTCATACTGAGAATGTACTGAAATGTGTGTTGACTGGGATTCGCTAAGACTGTGCGCGGTTTACCAAGTGTGCAACCTACTTTCATTGGACTGTAACCCTTTCCACAATAAATTTTGTATGTGGAGTTTTTTCCTTCTGTTTTTTTCCCTCCCATTCCCTCTGTGATATAATATATTGTTTCTTCTTCATGCACTCAGGGATTAAAGAGAGAGATAAAAAGAGATGTGGAATCTGGCCTGACGTAACATATCCCAACAGGTGAAGAGAGGGTAAGGGGATAGAGAGAGGAATGGCGTGGGATGGCATCATGCATATAGGTAGCAGCCCTGCCTTTGGAGGAAGGCAACCGATACCTTTGCGCAATGTTGTCTTAATGTTGGTAAAACATCCTGCTCCATCTCGAACCCCCATTGTGTTCCCGCTGTAGTGACATATCAACTGGAGAATTCAAAGTGGAAACGGATGTTTCTTCCCTATATGATATTTTGTTATTGAAACACTGTGTCACTAGTGGTGCATTCTATGAATCAGTCATCTATTGCAACCAATAACAGTGCAGATTTTTTGGTGATTACTTTTTCAGTGACATTGATTCAGTCCTTTACATTTGCTATTTAGTTGTCAAAACAGCGTAAGAGGCGCAAAGTATAGAGAAAATTTCCGAAACTTTGCGCAGTGTTTTATTAACTGAGAGTATGTGACACTGTTGATGGTGATCGTAGAGTTGGAAGGGATCGCTATGCTCGGTGGCACTACGTATAATATGCACACTGGCAATGGCAATAAACGTGTTACTGAAAAACAGAAGACTGATGACATCGAAATTAAGTTTAACTGTTAGGAAGTGCCTGCTGAAGTTATCTGTCAGTGTAGCAAAGGGAAACGTCGACTGCAAGAAGGTCAGCAAGAACGTAATTGACGTGGATTAGATGTGTTACAACTGAAGAAAGGAGAAGACTGGATGCGTAAATCGCATAACTAACGATGAGGTAATCAATCGAATTTTGGATGACGGAAATTTGTGGCACGAATTTACCAAAGGAAGACCCGATTGGTAGGACGCTACTTGAGACTTAAAAAAATTGTCAGTTTGTTAAAAATGTAAATGTCGTATTTTATTATTGACTGGAATATCCCACGGGATGCTTTCAGCCTCACGTCGGTAAGGATGTTCAGCTCCACACACACTCACCCCTATCCTTGCGGATGTGTGCGAGTTGTGTCGCATGGACGTCGCATGGATGGTTGTATAGAATAGTTTTGAGTTTAGGTTGTATAATGCTGATGACAAATGGAAATCGTAAAGTGGGTTATTTACAAAAGTTGGAAAGAAAAACGTAGGTACGAGGAAGGTAACTGCGAAGAAACCATGAGTAACTGAAGTACTCCAGTTGATCGACGAAAGATAGAATAAAAAATGTTCATTGAAATCAAAGAGCACAGAAGTACTAATCACTCAGGAATGAAATAAGCAAGAAGTGCAGGGAAGCTAAGGCAAAATGGCTGCATGAACAATGTGAAGAAATCCAAAGAGATACTAATGTTTAAAGGACTGACTCAGCAACGGAAAAGTCAAGACCATCTTCAATGAACAGTTTTTGATGTTGCTGATCAACATTCGTACAGTACTTTTTAAAGGAATAAACCTTTAATGCCATTTTAAAGTATTTGAATTTATGTGTTTAATATAGACTGCTGGAAACGTTAAATGTCCTGCAATGTATGTTGAAGACATAAAATCAAATACTTGAAAATGGCATAAAAAGCCTAAAACTGCGTTGTACTTAAATAAACAATAAAACACTGAAATCGCTGGGTATTCCATTTAAATAACCATTGGTGAAATGAAAACGAAAGGTGGTAACATTAAGAGTGCAATGGTAAGGTTAAACGTAGACGACGACTTCATTAGAGACGGAGCACAAGCTCGGATTACGGAAGGATAAGGGAGGAAATTCGGCCGTGCCATTTCAAAGGAAACATATCGGAATTCGTCTGAAGCTGTTAAGGGATATCACGGAAAATCAAAATAAGGATGGCCGGAAGCGGGCCTCAGCTACACAGGGCGAGAGAGAACAGTTTGAAAGAGTACACTGAAGTTCTCTGTGACAGGGAAGACGTATCTGGAGACATAACAGAAGAATGAAAAGGAATCGATGTGAAAGAAATATGGGATATAGTACTTGAATCAGACTTAAGACCAAATCAGATAGAATGGATAGATAACATTACATCGGAATCACTAGGGGAAGTGATAACAATTCGACTATTCAAATTGGTAAGTATAATGTATGAGACTGACTATATACCATAAGGATTACCAAAAAATATCAACAAATTGGTAAGTATGATGTATGAGACTGGCTATATACCATAAGGATTACAGTTTCGAAGATTGCAAGAGCTGCGAAGTGCGAGAATTACCGCACAGTCAACTTCTCATGCATCCGAGTTGCTGACAAGAATAAAATCCAGAAGAATGGACAAGCAAAATGTTTCAAATGGCTCTGAGCACTATGGGACTCAACTGCTGAGGTTATTAGTCCCCTAGAACTTAGAACTAGTTAAACCTAACTAACCTAAGGACATCACAAACATCCATGCCCGAGGCAGGATTCGAACCTGCGACCGTAGCGGTCTTGCGGTTCCAGACTGCAGCGCCTTTAACCGCACGGCCACTTCGGCCGGCAATGGACAAGCAATTTGAGGATCTCCAAGATGAATATCAATTTGCCTTTAGGGAGGTAATGGCCTGAAAGAAGCAGTTCTGACGATGCAGATGGCAAAAGAAGCAAGACTAGGGAAAGATAAAGACACGTTCATAGGAACTGTCGACATGAAAAAAAAGTTTGACAAGATAGATGGTGCAAGATGTTTGAAATTCCGAGAAAAATAATGGTAAGCTATAGTGAAAGACGGGGAATACATATTATCTACAAGAACATAGATCAAACAATGAGAGTGGAAGAACAAGAACTAACTGCTCGGACTAAAATTGGTGTAAGATAGAATATAGTCTTTTGCCCATATTGTTCAATCAATGTATTGAAGTATCAATGAAGAAAATAAAAGGAGGGGTAAAGAAAGGGATTAAAATTCGGAATGAAAGGATATCAGTGATAAAATTCACTGATGACACTGCTATCCTCAGAAACATTATGAAGAATTACATAATATATGGAATGAAAAGTCTAATGACTACGGAAAATGTATTGAGAGTAAATGTAAGGAAGTGGAAAGCAGTGAGGAGTAGCAGAAATGAGAACCGTGAGATTGACAGTCACGAAGTAGATGGAGTTGAGGAATTCTACTATCTAGGCAGCAAAATAATATATGACTGACAGAGCAAGGAGGACATTAAATACAGAGTATAACTGGAAAAAAGGACATACCTGGCCAAAAGAAGTCTTCTATCATCTGACATGGGTCTTGAGTTGACGAAGAAATGTCTGAGAATGTACGTTTGCAGCACAGCATTGTATGGTATTAAAATTTGTACTTTGAGAGAACTGGAACGAGAGAACTGGAACAGAAGAGAATCGAAGTTTGTGAGACGTGGTGCTACAGAATAATATTAAAAATTAGTTGGACTCATCTACATCTACGTCTACTGGACACTCTGCAAATCACACTTAAGTGAATAGCACAGGGTTCATCGAACTAGGTGCACAATAATTCGCTATTATTTCAATCTCGAACAGCGGGCTGAAGACGATCACTTATTTCTTTCCGTGCTAGCTCTAATTTCCCTTATTTTATTATGATGAGCGTTTCTCCCTATGTGGGTCAATGAAATATTTCGCATTCGGAGGAGAAAGTTGGTCATTGAAATTTCATGACAAGATTCCAAAAAACTGATTTGTCTCAGTGATCTCCACCAATATCATGTGTCTCTCAGTGACACTCTTTCCCCAGTTTCGCGATAATGGAAAATGTGCTGCTCTGTTTTGAACTTTCTCGATGTACACCGTTAATTCTATGTGGTAAGGATCCCAGACCGCGCAGCCGTACTCCAAAAGAGGCCTTACAAGTTTAGTGTAGGCAGTCTTCTTAGTAGAGCTATCATATTTTCTAAGTTTCCTGCAAACATATAGCAGTCTTTGGTTTGCCTTTCCAACAATGTTTTATTTGAGTTCCTCCCTGTTTAAGTTGTTCGTAATTGCAATTTCTAGGCATTTAGTAGAATTTACGGCTTTCAGATTTGACCGATTTGTCGTGAGACTGAAGTTTGACGCATTCCTTTCAACCCTCATGTGGATCACCTCACACTTCTCATTATGTTGTGTCTGTTGCCAATATTTTCACCATACATATATCTTTTCTAAATCGTTTTGCGGTTTGTTTTGGTCTTCTGACGACGTTACTGGACGATAAACAACAGCATCATCTGCAAATACCTAAGACGGCTGCTGAGATGGTCTCCTAAATCGTTCTTATAGGCAAGGAACGGCAAAGGGCCTGTAACACTATCTTGTTAAACTGCAGAAATCACTTTGGTTCAACCCGATGGCTTCCCGTCAGCTACTACGAACTGTAACCTCACTAACAGGATATCAACAGTACTGTCACAAAATTGAGACGATATTCTATAAGAGCCGGCCGATATGTGGCCGAGAGGTTCTACGCGCTTCACTCTGGAAATGCGCAACCACTACGGTCACAGATTCGAATCCTGCCTCGGGCACGGATGTGTGCGAGGTCCTTAGGTTATTTGGGTTTAAGTAGTTCTAAGTTCTAGGGGACTGATGACCTCCGATGTTAAGTCCCATAGCGCTCAGAGCCATTTAAACCATTTTTATTATATAACATCGCACTGTCTCTACAATTCACTTATGTGGTACAGTGTCAAAAGCCTTCTGGAAATACAGAAGTACGGAATCAATATAGAATCCCTTATCAATAGCAGTCAACACTTTGTATGAGTAAAGAGCTAATTGTGTTTCATAAAAACAATGTTTTATAAATCCGTGTTGAGTGTGTGTCAATAGATCATTCTTTTCGATGTAATTCATAATGTTTGAACACATTGTTGTTCCAACATACTTCTGCATATCGACGTTAATGATCTGGGCCTGTAACTAGCTGATTGCTCCTACTAACCTTCATGAATATTGGTGCGATCTGTGCAACAACGCAGTTATTGGGTACGGATCTTTCATCGGGCGAGCGGTTTTATGAATATATGATTATTAAATATGGAGCTACTTTATCAGCATACGCTGTAATGATCCTAATTATTACACAGTTTCAACCGGAAGACATGCTTCACTACTTCGAGGATACCTGCTTTTAAGCTACTCATAGTTGCAACTCATCTTGATTCGAATTTTTGAATATTTGCTTCGCCTTATTAGGTGAAAGAATTTCGGAAGGCTGTGTTAGTAATTTTGTCTGCTTTAGCAACACTGTCGTCGATAGTATTTCCATTGCTATCGCGCATCGATTGTGTCTTGCCACCAGCTCTCTTTACACACAACCTGAAGCTCTCACGAATTTTTGCCAGGGTTCGAAGCAAATTTTCGCTGTGGAAACTATTATAAGCAAAATTTTGAGCTTCTGTAAAAGATCGCCAACCTAGGAGATTTTGCGTCCGTTTACTTTTGGTGTTTTTTATTTTCCGTTGTTCCTGCAACAGTGTCCTTACCATATTGTGCACCAAGAAGGATCAGCTCCGTCGTTTGTTAATTTGTTTTGCATAAATCTCTCAATTGCTGACGATAATATAGCTATGATTTCAAGCCACATCCGGTCTACACTTATATTGTGAATTTGGAAGGTGTGAAGATTGTCTCTCAGGAAGGCGACAAGTGAATTTTTATCTGCTTTTTCGATAAGGTATATTTTTCGTTTATTTTTGGAGCATTTAGGGGTTACAATATTCAGTCTCGCTACGACAAGCCTGTGATCACTAATCCCAGTATTCGTTTTTATGCTGGCTTTTAGATCAGGGCCGTCGGTAGCCGCGTGGTCTCGGGCGTCTTGTCACGGTCCGCGCAGCTGCAGCTCCCCCACCCCCCTCCCGCCACCGCCTGCCGAAGTGGCCGTGCGGTTAAAGGCGCTGCAATCTGGAACCGCAAGACCGCTACGGTCGCAGGTTCGAGTCCTGCCTCGGTCATGGATGTTTGTGATGTCCTTAGGTTAGTTAGGTTTAACTAGTTCTAAGTTCTAGAGGACTAATGACCTCAGCAGTTGAGTCCCATAGTGCTCAGAACCATTTGAACCATTTGAACCTCCCGCCCCCCTTCCCCCCGTCGGAGGTTCGAGGCCTCCGTGGGCATGGGTGTTTGTGTTGTCCTTAGTGTAAGTTAGTTTAAGTTAGATCACGTGGCGTATAAGCTTAGGGACCGATAACCTCAGCAGTTTGGTCCCATATAATCTTACCACAAGGTTCCAAAAATTTGATCAGGATTGTTTGCTGCTAGAGGTCAAGCCTGTTTACGCAACCCTTTACTACTCGTATGGGCTAATGAACTAATTGGTCGAAATAATTTTCAGATATTGCGTTTAGCAGGATTTCGGATGAGCAAGGCATCAACCTCAATGCGAGCAATAACTGGGCAGGCCACCGGTGGTGCGGACCTTATAGTTACATTTTCAGCAAGTACACAAAAGCTTTTCATCCATACATGTATTTTTTCATCATTACTAACTTTTCTACAGGAGAGAGTATACAATGTAAATAGTACGGTCGCAGGTTCGAATCCTGCGTCGGGCACTGATGTGTGTGATGTCATTAGGTTAGTTAGGGTTACGTAGTTCTAAGTTCTAGGGGACTAATGACCTCAGATGTTAAGTCGCATAGTGCTCAGAGCCATTTGAACCATTTTTTCGGTTTGCATCGGCACACAGCAGTCACAGTCCCTATCCATTCTAAATAACGTGGAAAGCTACACTACACAGATCAACAAAGGGCGGTCGACACGAGCTACTCAACTCTAGTGTGGATACCGAGGAAAATGCAAGAGCTGTCTAATAAATTAGGTTAATAAGCAGAGACTCGAAAAATGAACTTTCAGAGCACTCAGGTGAGACTAAATAATCAGCTTTTGTTTAGGGACTTGTAATACGATACAAAATCTGTTATTTCCCTGTTGCTTCTTGTGTCTCGGCCGACTGCTACTGACTGACTAGCCGACTTAAGTCAACAGGCAGTCGCTAGCTTTCAAAACAAACGACCAACAACACGTGCTAGGGAAGTCTAGTCTAGACAAGAGGAAAATGCGAAAACTGTGTCTAAAAAGTTACGTTGATATGCAGAAATTAAAAAAAAAATGAACTACCAGAGCAGTCAAGCGAGACTAAATAATTCGCTCCTGTTTAGGAACTTGTAATGTGCCACAAAATCTGTTTACTTTTCGACACAAACGAAAACGCGAGAATTATGTCTCCTAAATATTAAATTAACTCACAGAAGCTCAAGAAACTAAACTACCAAGGCACAGAGATGAAGTCATACAATTCGCTCCTGCTTAGGAACTCGGAAAATGGCAAAAATGGTTCAAATGGCTCTGAGCATTATGGGACTTAACATCTGAGGTTATCAGTCCACTAGAACTTAAACTACTTAAACCTAACTAACCTAAGGACATCACACACATCCATGCCCGAGACAGGATTCGAACCTGCGACCGTAGCGGTCGCGCGGTTCCACACTGTAGAGCCTAGAACCGGTCGGCCACTCTGGCCGGCGGAAAATTTCACAAAATCGGTTACTTCCCTGTTGATGCTACTGTCTCGGCCGGCTGCTGCTGACTGACCAGCCGACTAACGTAAACAAGTGGTCACTCGTAAGGTAAGGTTGGTTGGTTGGTTGTTTGGGGAAGGAGACCAGACAGCGTGGTCATCGGTCTCATCGGATTAGGGAAGGATGGGGAAGGAAATCAGCCGTGCCCTTTCAGAGGAACCATCCCGGCATTTGCCTGAAGTGATTTAGGGAAATCACGGAAAACCTAAATCAGGATGGCCGGACGCGGGACGTAAGGTAAGGAATGACGTGATTCTTCACAGAGTCAGCAAAGATAGAAGTCTATGGGAAACACTGACAAGGGAGGTGGGACATGATCTGTTAAAAACATCAGGGAATAACGTCCATGCAAGTAGAGGGAGCTAAAGGCGCTAAAAACAATAGAAGAAAACAGAGATTGAAATAGCTCCAGCAAATAATTGAGGATGTAGGTTGCAAGTGCTACTCTTAGAAGAAGATGATGTCACAGCGGACGAATTCTGCACGCAGCACCTGCAACACCGTCAAACGCCCTCATTTCATTAAAACTGTGCAGAGTTTTGGAATTTAGTGCAGGACAGAGATAAATGATCAACAACTTCGCACCTCCCTTTGCCGGACAAATACTGACAACGTGAAGTTCATCCACCATCAGTATTTGAACTGCCTTACTTCCGCATCGAGTGACGATGCAGTGCATAAAGACCTCAGCTGCTTCCTTTTAACTCTCTCTTGGAACACAGGATAAAGAAACGGCATATTTGGGCTCAGTTGGTTGCACATTTTTATCCTACCAGATGTCTTTGCACTGACTCTCATACAATATGAACTGAGAAATTCAGTTACTGTCCTTAGCTTCTTTTCTCACACTTTATGTCATTCACTATTAATTCTCGGCATACCGCTGTGTAACATCAGTCACGTTATTCTAACCGATGATGTTATTGGTAACATATGCTCTATTATAAACGGTAACTCCCTGTAGATCATATTCTTCTTTGCTTAACGCTTTACAGGTTCGATGAAATGCTTCTTTCCTGAACGCTTTACAGGAGTTGTAGATATCTGTATCAGTCGGAGAAATCTAAAAGTAGTTCGGGATATTAACGAGCCAAGTACCTTTTATGCCCCAATCAAGATTAGTTATCAAGACTTTTGTCGTTCTTTTTATCAAGTAGTGTCATTACACTGTGCACTAAACTAAAGGATCTCTCGGGTAATCACTGTAATTCGCCAAAAAGTTTTGTGACGATTTTTTCGTTTTCGTTTCGACAAGAAACTGGATGTTTAAGTGTTGAAACCATATTTTAATGTGTATCCTTTGATATGTTATAGTATCTAAAGAACGAGAGAAAAGCTGACGAAAACCAGGTCACAGTCAGAGATGCTCCATTACCAGAGCGAGTCGGTAACAGCGCGAGTCAGCGACGCTACAACTACTGCGGCAGGCAACCAGAAACGTTTTTTGTATGTCTTTTTTTTAGTTTGCCTATTAGAAGAGGACTGGCCTATAAACAGGACTTGAACCAATCACTATAAACTGCTACCATTGAGATTTTCAAGACAAAAATAAAATTGTTTAACTATGTGAAAGTCCATCTGTAGTACAGTGAAACTACTAAAGAAATTTTTCATTCTTTTAGTAAAGAGAAAGTACAAGATAAAGAGGCAAAAGAGGCTAAAATTAACGAAGAAAGAGAGAGAAAAGGTGATTTTTTTCAGAGTTGCTTTTGGAAACTAAAATAAGGTTAATCCCAGTTATTGGAGTTGGCAAGGGCCAAGAATATAATATTACCTTAACGTAGAAAACCAAAGATTTAGCTATACATTATTTGAGAAATATATAATAATAACTGTATTGAGTCGGACTTGGGCAAAAGAAGAAATCTTCGGAAAGCAAAAGATAGTACAAATACGTAAAGAAAGGCCACATCACGAAAGAAAAGGTTCACAATAGACTTGGAACCATTGGAATAAAATGACGAATTCTCAGGCTGCGAATAATACAGTCACTGGTTCGCAACGGAATGTAAATAAGACTTCACAGTAATGTCGTTGCTTCATCAGAAAATAACCGCTTACAAATAAATAATATTTCATGAAAGTATCATACACCTGTAGGTTTACTGGTAATTTCCAAGAATGATTGCCTATCGAAGTCGCTTAGTCCAAACGATACACATCGAACATGCGATCGTAAATCGATCATCCTCTGGTGGTGGGCGTTATGAGTATGTTTACGGTGGTCACTATAGCAACGACAAAGGAAGAGCGTTACAAAAATACTTGTAATTACAAAGGAGACGACTTACCTTCCTCGTCGTCGGTGTTGCCGTCATGTGAAAGTCCATTACGGTAGTCTGGAAGGATAATTTGGAAGAGTCGAACCAAGTATTGTTCCTGATACTCCTTCGTTTTCCGCACTGTCTGCAGTGAAATTGTAACGATATTTCATCATCGAAACTCTTCTTACGAAGTTTTACACACTTCGTGCACCACCACAGTCTACACAGTCCGTTCTTTCCTCGACCGGTAGTACTCCATATTAGCGACAAATTATGAAACTATTTTCTACGCTGGATAGGTATGGAATCAGATTTTTGAAACAATTTTCTACGCTGGATGAGCATGGAATTAATTTTTCCATGTGAGAGAATCAGCCGAAGAAACATCAAGAACACCAGACATCCCACTCACTACCGACATAAATCGTCTCAGTTTCCCTAGCGACTCACAAATAATTCGTGAAGGTATGTGTCTTAGAGCAACTAAGGGAACGACGGGAAACAGAAGAAAATGACGATCACAAATAATGGATCACAACGCCCGCCACCGGAGTTCCATTATCGATTTACGATCACACGTACGATATGCATCGTTAGGACCCAGCGACTTCGATAGGCAATCATTCTTGGAAATTACTGTATTATTAAACAAGATTGAATATGCTCACATGGAACCGAAATGGTATTCTCTTGGAGATTGTCAATTTGGTTTCGTACTAGAAGAACGTCTTTCTTTTATTTGTGCGAAAGAATATCCTACACGAGTGTTTAAGCAGACGGCAGCAATGTAGTGTGATCAGCCACAGAGAAAGTTAGATTTTGTTATCAACAGTAGTAAAAGTTTGTTAGTGGCAGTGGTTCATACTAAAGTTCAGCAGTGCTAAACGTTTTTTTTTTTTTTTTTTAAGTGAATTGAGCTGTTGGCTAAGATCCTATCAGTCGATCGCTATAAGCGTGTGTTCCATCATACTAGTCGGAGAATGGTGCTTGCGTGTCGACGTGAGTTGTTATGTTTTGGACTAATGAGGGGAGCGTACTCAGGTTTCAACGTTGATGTATTTATTTAATGCCTGCCAAACTAGTCTCATAGGTGTTGGTTATCGTAGGGACTCTAGAATTCTACTTGTTAATTAAAATCAAATGAGTTTTCCTAAAACTTTTTCTACTAAGATATCTAACATCGGCCACCTAGCCCCAAATTAATATTGTGGCAAGGATCAGATTGGTATTGTGTTTATCAGCGGCACTTTTCCTTCAGATATCAGCCATATTTTACGTCGTTGAAGAATTCTTTGTTGTAAAAGAAATAACCGCCGTTCACTTTTGAACAGGACATTACCAAAATCGTAGCTGATCTTCCGACAAGTTCCATCACATGGGGTGCGGTGTACTGTCCATTGTTCATTGTGAATTGGACTGGGTGTACCAGGACTGAAAATGTGGATTTTTTTCTAATCTGTCCGCTGCAGAACGAGGTTTCAATGTAATCTGCACGGCGCATAACATCACGCAGTTCAGTTATCTCTGCAATAAACGAAATAGACAGCCCCTTCGTAGACTTTAATCGCTTACATTAGATCAACTCCTTTCCGCGTTGCGCATTACGAGGACATTTACGGTACTAATATGCACAGCTACGGAGATGAATGCCAAGTTGGTGAGAAGGCGAATGCATGTGTGTGTATGTGGAGGGGGTGGGGGTGGGGGGTTGCGGGCGAGGGGGGGGGGGGAGAGGTGGCTTATGCAGGAGGTGGGGTTGTAATGTCCCGTGCTTGACTAAAGTTAGGGTGCTCAAAAGCATGTAGGCTGCAGCAGGTGTACAAATATGAAGAGGTCTACACAAAGCAGACAATGTGGAGAGATGCATGACACAATCTATGGACTGAAAACCAGAAAACGGAATACTGACTGATCGTCTTCATTCCACTGTATCAGTGTTCTATGAAGATCGTATTTATACATGACCTCCTCCGTTGTATGTATGGTCTATGTTTTTGCACTAGTAGTATGTAAATAATTCTCTGCTATGAATCAGCTGTACGGATACTGATTTACTACTGATAATCACAGAAGTTACACTTCTCCTATGAGCCCATTCCGGTATAAAACTCTCTTATTTATGCTGTTATTAGGACGAAGGCTTAATAGCCCTGTATGGTTCATAACTAAACACCTTATCTTATAGTTATGAGCAAGCTACCGAATTTCATAAAAAAAGTGATTTAATTAAAAGTAGTAGAAGTAGCAGCCGCTTTTAGTATCTGTATCTGTTGAACAAACTAAATGAAGAAACTGACCTGTTCTTCTGAAACTGTGCACGGGACAAGGGAAATATTAATAAAATCTAGCTACTGCTTTCAACATAAGAACTGATAGAAAGCTCAAATAGTCACAAAAAACATGGATACTCAAATTTACTACATTAACCCTCACGCTTGTAATATTTTAGGTGCACTTACTCTGAAGTATTTATTTTTTAAGCGAGGAAGCTATAATGGTAATACCAGGTTCAGGAATTTGAGGAAACAGAGGATCATGTGACGGCTGTTCATAGTGGATGCCTGCCGTAAACACTGGAAAGTTCGAGCAAACACTACAGGAAGTGACCTGAAAGGATACTTACTGAATATCTATGAAATGGAACTCGCCTGACTCAGACAAGAACAGGAAAAGACATAAACGCCCACATAAGCTGGGTTTCGTGATCATGTGGAGCATGTCTGAGTTATATGATAATGAATTCGAGTTGCAAGACGTGGCTAATGTTGTTAATGGTTTTCATTACAAAAACCCATTTGATGCAGATTACCAGTGCAAGCCTCTTCATTTCTGCATAGCTCCTGAAACTTACATCCGTTTGAAGGGGGCTGATGACCTCAGATATTAAGTCACATAGTACTCAGAGCCATTTGAACCATTTACATCAGTTTGAACGTGGTTACTGTGTTCAAGCCTTGATCTCCCACAGCAGTTTTTAACACCCCGCATGTCCTTTACTTCACGTCTTTGGCCTCAAATTTTTTTGTCATCAGACTACAGGTTTCAGTCCATTTTGACCATATTCAGATCTGTTTTATAAAAATATGTCCTAATATACTGGAGCCATAGCACATGTTTTTATTCCACAGATCTGAAGAGGATCATTATAGGCCGAAACCGGTAGTCTGATGACAAACAAATTAATGATCATAGACGTGAAGCAAAGGGAATTTATTCTACATTTAGGTCACTGTTCGATTCGCGTCCATGTCGCAGCTTGTGACACCACATTTCCATTACTGAACTAATTGCTTGCTGCTTGAGAATGTGTCATATTAACCGAAATCTTGCCTAGTCAAGGCGTACCGTAAGTTGGTTTCTTCAGTAATTCGATTAATAACCTCCAAATTAGTTAGACCGTTAGTATTTAAAAAAATATGTGAATTTAAAAAAAAATATTGGTAATATATGTCTGTCTTTCTCACAACAGAAGGAAACCAGTTCAGCTGATATTATTTTTCTATATCAGATAACTTCGACGTGAAATATGTTTGACTATGTAGAACATGTTAAAATTATTTCGATCATAACGCGTAGTACATGATATGGTACAATTGGAAGAAAACTGCAATTGGAATGAACGTATTGTGATACTGCAGTTAGTATCACAGCAAAATAATAAATAGTTTTAATTGTTATTTTGTATGATCAAGGTTAGATTAGAATTTGATGTGTAACTTGAGAATTGGGCATCTTCACATAAAATCTGTGATAAACTGTAAAGTCTTTAAACTATGACAAACACTGATTAAATTTAATAAATTCTTTTTCACAGAAAATGAACGTGGAGCATATGGAATTAATGGTCGCCAGACGCCGTCCGATGTTGTTCGGTCGCCTGTTTCCTGTCTTTCTATTTGACATCACTTCGGCTACTTGCACGAGATAACGTTCCCTATGATGCCTTTGAAAAATGCTGAAGCATCATACAGGAAATTACAAACACATACAAAGAAAAAAATAAATGTAAGCCTGTGTAAAGGCATAATTACTGGAATGCTAGGTAATATTTTTTCCCGACTTATTTATGAAATGATTCATTTCATTAAGTCAGTGTAAAGTTTAATGTCCAAAGGCGCTTGCTACCAGTTCAAGCTTCTAGAAACGAAAAGAACTCGGAATAGCTTACTGTTTTAACAGCAGAAGGATTGTTCTCCACTTTCTATTTGCTATACCCTTCGCGTTGTCTCCACCTTCTCTTGCACCGTAAACAAGTAGCTTTCACTCTGTTTATACTTCGCTTACGTAGAACATCTTGTAATATTTGACTCTTTTGTGGGTACGTCTAGTGTGTGTGTGGTGTCTGTCCTTTTGGACATATCCGAAAGAACAGACACCATTGTGATCGAGCAGCCATTGTGAGTTAAGACACGAAGGAATTACGGACATTGGCTACAAGCGGGCATTGATTGAGATCAATGGTAAAAGTAAAAAATTTGTGCCGGAACGGGATTCGAATCCGGATCTCCGGCTTACTGGGCAGATGGTCTGACCACATTTTTTATTTTTTTATTTTTTATATTATTTATTTATTTATTTCGTAACGGATATTACTACCTCCACCAGAAGCTTCCGAATCGTCTTCGTGGAAATTAATGGAAGGGAACGCCCTCTAAACCGTTTTCTCGGAGGATTAATCACGTGCTGTGGATCGTCTTCAAGTGTGCCTTCTATTACTCGGAGGATCCTCGAATAATACGCCTAAATAATTCTATAGTCGTGTCCGGTATAAAGCATGGGTGCGGAACGTCTCACTAGTCGCCGTCAGGCGGAACCAAAATTCCAGAGCGCTTTCTGGCGCAACTTTCAGAACTTAGCACCGTGCCCTTCAGCAAGTTGAGGCGTTCCTTCTGGCGGCGGAAAAGTAAACAGTATCTGTGCATAGAAGTTCCTACCGCGTGCCAGACCCTGCCTGTCGTCGCTCCACGAGCGCCAGGAACGCCAGCGTACGTTGTATGAGATCCTAGCAGCTGCACGTCGCAGCACATGTTAAACGGTGCGCGTCTGAATTGACGAGTGCATAGTGCAGGCACAAAGGGCTGTCCGTAAGATGGGTGGAATGGAGGCGCAGGCGTGTGGCTAATTGGTCACTGACCACCACATACCACAAGGAACGAAAGTACTTGGGCAGGTTTGGGGTGTGGACGTCCCGCCATACTCTGGTCCAACGGCTGTTCGACGTTGTTGTGGGGTTGTCGTGCTTGTTAGATGCGATAGTAGTCTCTCGCGTGTGAGGTAACGGCCGAGTTGTGGCACCCTGGAAATATTACATGTTCGGAGTTGGGGCGTCCGCACAGGACGCTCGTCAAAGCCGCGGCCCGGCAACAAATACATGGTGCCGAACGTTACCTGTACATGAGGGGAGCCCTAGCGCGTGGGAATTCGTTGGTGACGCTGGACGCCGGGAGTGCTAAAGATGGTGGACTTTGTGAAACCTTGATGACAGACATTTCACAGTTCGTATAGAAATTAATAGTAGCCAGATGATTGGTGATAACTCAAAAAGAAACAGGTACATTACCATTATTTGCACGACGATTCTGATGGTACAATCAGATTCTCAATATATTTATTAGCTTAAAATTTAAATTACGCAAGTTACACCAGGCAACGAATTTCCTAAATCTAAAAGCTTCATCCGTTTTTCTCGATCGACATGTCTTTAGAAAGCTATTAGTGTAAACCTAAATTGGTATAAATTACAGGCAGTTAACTTGAATAGCACATGAGTTATTGGACGTCAAAGTGGCCAATTACCGTCGATCGCGTCAGGCCATAAGTACTCCACAACTACACGAAAAAAGGGTAGCAGCGTTCTTACAAATATATTTATTCGTCTATGTCTTTGTTTATATCTGATATATACTATTCATGAAGAAATTGGTTAAATATTTACTGTGTTTTAGAAAGCACAGAGACATTAGGTTACTGGCCTATCTTTTGTAGCTATTACTTTGATATATGTTTATTTAATTTGTTTATGTATTTAATAATGTGTTTTAGAGCGTGTTTATGGTCCAGCTGTAGGAGTATTTATTTAATTACAAGTTATTTGAATGTAAATACAGTATTTCGTATGTGTCTCAATACGTTTGTGAGTGCACGTTGGCTTGGAGACATGGAGGGAGTGCTGTAGCCAATCACAGCGCTTGTTACTAAGGGAGGCGACTACCGAAGTCAATGGAAGGGGGTACGGGAGAGGACACGGGGAGTACTTGAAGCGACGGCGTGAGGGATGCACAGTCGCGGGAAAGATTTGGCGTGGAGCAGTTCGCACATGATCACGAGAATAGAAATACTTCGGAGTGCCGACTTGTGTACTTGTGAGATTTCCGTGGCTTCTGCAGTGAAGGCGTAGTACCCGTTTGGAAGTGAATATCTCGCGAGTTCTGTTGTTGTTCATAACTAATTACGTGAAGTAGGAACCTACTGTTTCCCTGTTATTCAACTTATGTTTTATTTAATTACTGGACAATCGACACCAATATGTGTTTTTAAGAAAAAAATGGTTCAAATGGCTCTGAGCACTATGGGACTTAACATCTGTGGTCATCAGTCCCCTAGAACTTGGAACTACTTAAACCTAACTAGCCTAACGACATCACACACATCCATGCCCCAGGCAGGATTCGAACCTGCGACCGTAGCAGTCGCGCGGTTCCGGACTGAGCGCCTAGAACCGCTAGACCACCGCGGTCGGCTGTTTTGCAGAAATATACGGCATTCTCAGAAGTACTTCTGCTATCGTACTTATCATTTAAAGTCGTTAAAATAGTACCTGCAGATTTTATGTAATTGAAGTCTTTCACTTATAAATGTGTATGTCACGTTAAAAATTCGCAATTGCCGGGTGATAGCAACCTTCGAGCATTCGATTCATGTGCGTATTCATATTGTGTACTGTAGACTCAGCAGTATTTGGCTTGTAATGCGGCAAATACGTATCCCAGCCCCTAGACAACAAAACCAGCCAAATCGTTCAATATTACAACTCTGAATCTGAGGGTACGTAGTTGAGAGCCACACCATCACATCTTTCATTTTAATTTGAAAGCCCGCACGCGTTCGGCGCCCCCGCCGCCGATAAATGCTCGATCATGTAGCTCAGTTCGACCAGACAACTAATCCATCCAGAAAAAGTGGCCATCATCGCTAAGCAGAGCCCCTGAGTTCAATTTACTGAGCTTTTCTTTCGGCTTGACGTACCTCTTTACGTAAGAATTTTGTTAGGTTGATCGTTCAGTTACCACTGAATAATGATGTCATGACTCGCTTCACTGGCTTGATGTAACCAGCCTCCCGAGTTAATACAGATGGCGAACAGGAATAATACGATGATGTGAGTTACAAGGAATTTCGTCACCACTTATAATTTTTATCAAAAAATTTCGATCTAGTTCTCTCTCTCGTCACGGTGTTAGGGTTACAAAAAAGTTCTTAGAAATCGTATCTTCTTCCTGGCCTGACTGACTGAGAAGACTTATTTAAAAGGTCTGAGCCAGTAAGTAAGACAGAGGGGGAGAGGGGGAGAGCGAGAGATAGAGAGAGAGAGAGAGAGAGAGATGGAGGGACAAAGAGAGAGAGAGAGAGAGAGAGGGAGAAAGAGAGAGAGAAGCTCTTCATCATGTGATGAAGATGAGATAAAATGATTAGGACAACATATGCACACAGCCTCGAGTGAAGAAACTCTGTGATACGGTTGGGAATCGGGTATTCCGCGATCTATCTGTCAGAGACTCTAATTTGATTTGACATGATTTAGAAGAAGTAAAAGCATTTTCCAATCGGGTCGATAGGAAACGCTACTTCAAGTTTCATAGTGATAAAAGACCTTGAAACCGTTATGAATTAAATAAATTGATGCCTTGTGATATAATTGCGTAGGCTTCCGCGGTCAAAGTCAGACGACATAAAAGATTTCTGGATATGGTACGATGTCATTTGTATAAAACTGCTGCTGGAGAAAACCAACGTTTCGGCTACGGTTGCAGCGGCCTTTTTCAGGCTCTACTGCAACCGTGGCCGAAACGGTGGGCTTCTCCAGCAGTAGTATTGTACAAACCGACGCGGTTCCATACACAGAAACTTTTATGTCTTATGAATTAAACCTGAATTGAATTTCTTTATTGCTTCATGTGCCTGTGTTGTAGTCCTCATCAATGCAAGACTTATAGTGACATAACGGTATATGACACAAATAGTTGCAAAATTCAAACTGTGTGACTGTATTTTGTAATTAACTTCAAACAACTTAATTAGAAAGAAAGAAATGTATGTATTAAATAAGATGTCCCGTGAAACTATATATTGTGCAATACAGCGAACAGTACTACAATGTGTAACGTCACAGTACGTGACTTGCAGTGCGAAACACAAAACTAACAGAATAAATATCCCACATAATATTATAAACTGAATTCTGAAATAACAGAAAACCAAAAATGTTTCAATAAAAAGCCTTGTATTTTCATATGGAAATTGACTAAACGACATTTCAAACCCTGAGTAATACCCACGCGAATATAACACTGCACTGTGAGAATAAATCTGTCTGCATAAGAAGCGCAATCTGAACTGAACTTTGCTTAAAGTGAACCTCACAACAATTTTGAAAAGCAAAGCTAACTGTGAATGATGTAAACTATCTTGACTGTAATGCAAAACTGGCCGATAGTTTCACGGCTTATCGAGCTCGTACCTGCGGCAACGGAAACTCGGTACAGATCGAAGTGATTAACATAAAAAAATACAGTGCGCCAGTGAAGCTAACTAAAATGAAATTAAAACTGTCACAGTACAGTGAAAGGCCAAGAAACTACTGTAAGTAGGCCATGCTTTTACTTTAGCGGCTGTACTCCTCAGAGTGCAATGCGGTGACACACATTATCAGAAAAATGAAACTATTTTGTGAAGACGCGGTGGTGAAATTTGAACTTGCTATATTATTCAAAGGACTGTAACTTTTAAAAAGCTGTATTTCTGGAACTAAAACTAAGCTTTCGATAATTACAATGATCTTTATAAAAAGTATTTTTTCAAACAAATATTACTCAGCCACGTGATTGACTATTGAATAGGTGACAGAGTGGTACATCTGTAACCTCTGAGTGCAGACAACATGAACTGATAATTTTATTTAACCAAGTCTGTACATTGAAAGTAACTAACCGAAATCAATAAAGAATACCTGTGTTACAACTTTCCGTTATTCAAACATTTCATAACGAAACGCAAGCAAGCAGTGCAGTAACAACATTGCCTGTAATCTTCACTTGTCAAATTCATTCTTATGAAATCGTATTCCAAAATTGATCATCTTCTGTGTCCTTAACTCTGTCCTCTGCAAGGTATTTCAGATCGCTCAGTAGCGTAGTCAACACCTGACTCCCTCACTAGCTTTTATCAGAATGCTACAGCAACGGCAATCCTCAGCTACTAAAGACGCACTGCTTGTGCTCAGAACCTCTGTGATATGCCATATCGACTACTGAAATATACTGTTGGAAAAATGAGTGGTATAGATATATGAAATGTACCATATCGAATGAAGATAGCGTTCAAATCTCTTATCTTGTATACAAGCTAGAAACTTTACAAAAGTTACCTAATGTTTCTAGAAAAAGCAGCTCTCGTGCAAGTCATACGTGTTTCGTACGTGCAGCGAAGCAATGTACATTGTGAATAGGAGCAACTCGTGAACTGTAGAGATGCTATGCAACCCGCGCTGCAGGATACCGCCAGCGAGCGGCAGCCGAGGTGTGCCGGCACGCTCCAACTGTACGGCGGCTGCGACCAGTGCTGGAGGCTATCGATCGGTGTCAGTCACCTGTGGCGAGCCGGCGGTGGGACCGCGAGCAGCTGACTCCCGTCTGTCAGTCAACAACGTCACCCCGGGAGAGCACGGAGCAGCCGCGTGCAAATTAAAGGCGTAAGCACGGAGTAATACAACGAAAAAAGATGGGAACGTACACTGCCAGACAAGAAAAGAGACACATCCAGGAGAGATTGTGGGATGTCAATGTAACTGCGGAGACGTACGGAAGATCGGCAGGTATGTTAGTGACTACAGTTGCAATTCTCTGTGATAGGTAGGAAGGCCATAATAGTGCAATAGTGTTGTCCGTGTGGTTAGTAGATCTGGTACAGGATACAAGGGGCGTAAGCAGCGCAAGATGTTGAGTGATCACTGTGTAGGAAACGTTGATGCCGAGTACTCATACTGGACTGCTTTATCAGCACTTGACAGAATTTTAAAATGACCACATAGTGCATCTCTACTTGGCCAGCTGGTCGAATCGTACACTCTTACAATATCCAGATTTGTTGGACATTAAAACTGTGAGAGTGGTCCGACGCGGGACTCCGTGGGTACGTGACTACAGCCACCTTTTTAATCTTTGTTTTTAACAACCAACGTCCTCAATTATTTAATGGATGTATCTCAAACTCTGTGTCTCTGTACAGTTTTTACGCCCTACAGCTTCCACTAGAACCATAGAATTGATTTCTCATATTCTAAGTCCCTGTCCCTCCTCCTTACCAGTGTTTTTCATATATTTCTTTCCTTGTCGAATCAGGAAAGAACATCCTCATTCTTTTCATTTCTTACCGTATGATTCCAGCTAATTTTTACCATTCTTCTGTAGCACCAAACCTGTTCTGGTTTTCCTAAAGTCCATGTTGTGATGCTACAAAATAGAAGTGATGTTGCTATTCAATGGAAAGTTGGAAATTGAGATTTAACTAACTGTTTTATCAATCACAATTGGCGTAAGAATCATGGATTGACCATTGTCATAAAATATTGCATTATGAGATGTGAATAGTTTTTACTTGCGGTTTCGCGTGGCTTGAGGCAGTCACAACTAGCGTGCTATTGATTAAGAAGTTGCGTTATCGTCTTTCTAATTACTTCATGATCGTAGATACGATCATACCCGGTTGTGAAGTTATTGTTATGACAAAAAAAAATTTCCTAAGGGACCAGAAAGTTCTTAAGGGCGCAAAAGCAACTGTAACATCACACAAAAGAGAAATTCAATATTAAAGCTGTTGCAAGAAGACGATAAAACAGTTTTCTTTTTATCAATGTAACACGCACATTGGACTGCTGATCTTGGAGTCTGTAATATTAGCAAAATGCATAATTAAAATGAAAATAATACTGAGGAGATAATAGAAATGAGCACTGCTAAATGATTCAGTATTCCCAGAACAAATATTTATTATAACTAAAACATATATCGTACCTTAAGCTTAATACAACAATGACGGTAGATTTTTATGTCCATATCATGTCCATTGAGCGCTCTTTTATATAGCCATTGTCCTCTTGAGTCGCTCGTGCTTCGTCACGGTAAGTTACAACAGTTCTTCTTCCTACACTTCACTCAAAACTTAGACGGAACACGTTTTTATACATTTAATAAAAAATTAGATCAGACCGCCACAAATCTGCGTCCGTCTTACTCGAGAAAAACAGTAAAAGTCTTCTTAGCGCTGAAGGCTTCATTTGTTCTCCAGCGAACAAAATAGTGAAGGATCGCACATCTATCCGTATTTCTGTTTATATTGCCGCCCAATGACGACGAATTACATTATCTAGAAAATTCCACCGTCGCCATGCGACGCCTTATTATATATTAATCATTCTTTATAAACAAGTATTTGCCTTCTGGCTGAATTTGCTGTTTTAATTAAGTCAAAAATAGCGAATATCACATTGCCTCCCATGAGGAGAGAGGGAATGCCGAAGGATTACCTCGATCCTCATGTCCTCATGAGATATTCGTGATTTTTGGTGTGACATTTACATAATGCTACTGGCGTACTATGTACATAAATTCAAATTACATTTATAAACATATATCATATATTTATCAGTTTTCAAAATAAAGTTTTTCATTCTTTGTTCATCAGTCACTTCATTCCATAATACCAAGATTAACATTTATGTCCATATTTAAGTTTGGTCCATATTTGCTTATAACAATAAGTGAACGTTCATTTCGCACTTCAGGGGATAGAATTCAGGAATTACTTTTTCTTGAGCTTAACAACTAATACATGAGTACAGTGAGTGCTTATTTTCACTAAACTAGAGTGGACAATGTTCGAGCATCTGTTGACTCCTTGTGGTTCAATTACAGTTTAATAACGTAGCACTGCACTTCGTGATGCTTTCACTTTCTGTGTTAGCTGTCTACGGCGTTCATCATGCAGTACATCTGTCCTTTCCACTGTGGTGCCAGGAATTCAAGTGGTTTCCCGGGTTTTTATTTACAATATGAAACAGAAGAAGTGGAAAATTATTAGTATAACTTACAACCTATTGGATACATTTGTTAAGGATCGGGACTGGTCTGGAGTTTAGGGTCTTCCTATAGTGCACATTCATTTTCTTTGTCCATCAAGAGACAGGGTTATAATTCATTTTAGCAGTGTTCAGGAGTGCCGGTATTAATGGCTTTAAGGCCTGAGTAATCTATCAATCTACTTCTCACTCATCTTAACTTCAACTCAAGAAAATTGCTTAATTTACGTATGAAAATGTAGTCACACAAGTGTACTAATGTCTTTCCTCCAGCATGTACGATGGAAGTCATGGCGGTTAGCAGTTTAAAGTTTGGATTGTTTCGTCACCCACACGTCAGCCACTCACAGCGGCTGCACAGTGTTGCGTGAGCTCCAATACTCAGTATCCGTTCGCGCTCAGGCTGTAACAGAGCTGCTGGTCGTCGATTGCTCCCTTTTTTTTTTGTGAACTTCGTATCACACGAGTGCATCGATACAAACACCTCGCGCGCGTTTTCCATCGGAGGAGCTGGACACTGACGCTGCCTCCATACTTCTCTGTCAACTGCCTCCCATGAGGCTCACAGGTAAGTGACGACGAATGTTTTAGCTGTCGCTGCACTTAGAACAACACTGAACTTTGCGTTGCACCTGTTGTCGTAGCCTTGACTTCTTTTTACACTTGCAGTACAACACTACCACTAATATACAGTGAACAGTTACTTTTAGTATGCACGTCGCACTTTAGTGTGCATCTTCACACAGCATTCGTGCTTAGTTCCTTCGCCGATGGAGTTCATTTACAAAACAATTAATTTTGCAGGTTTCCTCCATTGGTACAGAAAGACTTATATTCTACTATTTACAAAAGATCACTTACGAGCTAATATTTACAATTAATGGTCACTCCTTTTGTTAAGTCCAGTGAACAACTGCTTTATGAATGGACTCTTTATATCTCAAGGTTTACTTTCACTAGTGAACCTAAAAATATTCTTTCAAACTTTCTTTTAAGGGCTCATCTCCTCATTATGAGAACTACAGGTTTCGCAAACCTCGTTGCATTTATTCTTTAGTGCACCCAAGATCATTTTCTACTGCCACGCAGAATATCTACTACTTAACGAGTATGCATTTAACGCTGAATCTTTTTTTTTTTTATATATTTGAGGGCAGACTGGATAACAATAGGTCTCCCTCTTCGCTTCATGTACTCAGCAATCGTTCTCTGTTTAAAAAAAAAAAATAGGGTAACGCGTGTCTACTTTTTTTTTGCATGAATGGAATTACCGACAGTTCACTGGGTTTACGCAACCGGTCCATAACAAACATTACCAAAGCTAGCGAAGTTCATCACGCTACGTGTCTCATTTCTCATAAGCACTGCTTTGCCTCGAAGCACACGTGCCTTTTACAAGTCGACCCTTGGTCTGGGTTAATGAACCAGGTTCAAAAGGAACGGGCACAAGGAAAATGGATTTCATAAGAGGAGTGTCTTAGGAGACATTTTTTACAATAAAATCTGCATGTAAATAAAATTATCTTAATAAACATAGGCACATATATAAACTTCAACCTCCTTCCTTACAGCATGCTTTGCTACTTCTACGTCTTACTCAGGTTATAGTCAATATTAAGTTTAAATATCACTGCATTGCTTGTTCTTTAGATTAGCCTTCAATTAGGGTATTGAATGGTCGCTAGATTACACTACAAATCTTCTGAAGATCTTTACTTGGACTTATTTATGATACAGGGGGCTTGCTGTGTGGTTATTTAGTATCTCGATTCTACTGACATCAATTCGTCAGCTAACATTTCTCATATACTCTTTACATTGGGCTCAGATCACAGGGAAATAGTTTACTTTCATAGCAATTAATGGCGTCGTGGAGTACTTACGCTACATTATTGATGCTTCATGGTTTGCCTCTATTTGTACTGTATTTCACCTAACTTAGTTTACTACAGCTTATTGTCTCCTTGCGTGAACACATGTGGGTTACCACTTGTTTTTCCATTTAACAGCACGCTTTAACTGAACTTTAAGCTATTTCTTCTACTCCTGTCCACTGTCTGGACTGTTTGAACATGTACCCTTTTTTTAAGCAGGTAATTTGGGTTTTTACTACAGAACTTCAAGTACTTACATTACTAAAAATAAATCTATAAATATTCTTGTACCTTGAGAGAAGTGCTTATTTACGCATCCTCCTCCATTTCTCACCTTTACATATTTTATTTAACTCCGGGCAATCACCTCGCAAGCACCTTTTTTCTTATTACTAACTTAAAATTAAATTGAAATTCTTGGTGCAACCTCAATTTCCTGCTTCAGCTTGTTGAAGAAATATCAGTTCATGTCCATCACTATAAACAATTTTTTCATACATAGCATTTAATACTTAAATGTTTACATGTAATAGCCGTTACCATGTAGTCAGTGCGCTGTTCAACACAATACTTATCATTAACAGTTCACACAAGGAAATTTCCAGTAAGCAAGAATTCATTTCCACGACAGTATTTAACCACTACCATTATAAAATTTCTTTAAGTCTTGATGGTGAAATAAGCCTTTTACTCTCCCCGTAGCCGGGTCAGTTAACAAATAACTCCCTATGTGCGGTTTCCTTAAAATAAGGTAAGGACCTTGGTACATACGTTGCCACTTGCGATTTTTCTTACATATTAATGATGGCTTGAAATGAGTCTTAAGTAATACCTTTTCACCTACATGGTAATTTACAACTTTGTTTACTTTTTTCTCACAGCCTTTCTTCCTTAATTGAGCATTGGTGGTAATGGAACTTAAAGCTTCTCGAATTTTGACATCTAGATCTACCTCAGGGCTAGGTATCTTGGGAAGAGGATCAACCCACTCATTCTGTTCCTTCTTTCGAGATATCAACTCGTGTGGAGTAAAACCTGTGGAAGTGTGTGGCAAATTATTAACTATCTCCTCAAAAGGTGTCACAAAATCAACCCAACGTGTTTGCTTGTCTGGAATGTACGTCCGAACAAATCTGTTAAACTCCTTGAAGATCCGCTCAGTCAAATTCGACTGAGGCCTAAAACGTGATATTAAGATCTGCTTGACATTGTGATGGGCCAAAAACTCACGCCATTTGCGGCAAGTAAAGTTGGATGCATTATCTGAAAGTATAGATTCGGGGACTCCGAATCGAGGGAAATAGTCATTTTCAAGACAGCGTATAATAGGCGGAGCACAAGATGTCTTCATAACATACATTCGAACGTATTTTGTGAAGTTGTCGAGAACAGCAACGAGGTATTTGACACCTCCCCTACCTATCGGTAGAGGGCCAGCCAGGTCAATGCTAATGAGCTGATTAGGTCTTTCTGCGATGATCGGATTCAATGGAATTAAAGTAGGAATATTCAGAGCTTTCGCCTTTTGGCAGATGACACAGAATTTTAGCAATTTGTGTACCCGACGATGTAGGTTGGGCACATAACAGTAAGTAGCAATCTTCTTTTTACACTTCTCTGGACCATAGTGGCCCCAAGAAATGTGGGTATACCACAAAAGATGTTCGACAAAACTGCTAGGTATACAAACAAGCCAGTTGTCTGATGACACAGAGGTACGATGAAATAATACCTGATTATGAATCTTGAAGAATTTGGACAACTTATGGTTTGGATTTTCTTGAAGAAGTCTGATTACTTTTCCCCACTTAGGATCTGTGGTCTGTAGTGTCTGGATTTGCTTGCACAGTTCCAAGAAATATTTTCTATGAATGGGATCCTGCATAAGAAGAACTTTGTAATTCGACATCTGTTCTACCAACTCACTTGTCTCAGGCAGACCTTCTGGTGAACGAGAAAGTGCGTCTGCAATAATGTTATCCTTGCCCTTTATATACACAATATCAAAATCGTATTCTTGCAGAAATAAACACCACCTGGTCAGACGCGGATGTTGTAATTTACAGGTCAAAAGATACGAAAGTGCTTGATGATCCGTAAACACTTTTATCTTTCTGCCAAAAATGTAATAATTAAACCTCTTGAAGGACCAAATAACTGCAAGTGCCTCCAGCTCAGTAACTGAATAGGACTTTTCACATTCTGTTAAGACCCTACTCGCAAAACTAATCACTCTGATCTGCTCTGTTTCGTCTACTAATTCAATCTGAAACAAACAAGATCCAATTCCAACAAACGAAGCGTCTGAGGTGATACAAAATTCTTTGTCCATTTGTGGATGACAGAGAATGTTGTTATTTACAAGACCATCTTTAATTGCCTGAAAAGCTTTCTGACACTCTGGTGTCCAAATCCAATGCGTACTTTTCTTCAGAAGATTGTGCAAAGCGGGATTGTTCATTACTTGACCAGACAGAAATCGTCGAAAGAAAGACGAAAGACCGAGAAATCCTCTTAATTGCCTCTTAGTTACCGGCGTAGGGAAATTCTTAATCGCAGACAACTTTTCCGGGTCGGGTTTAATCCCTTCAGGTGTAATCACATGACCTAAAAACTTTACCTCACGTTTTCCAAATTTTGACTTTTTCAGATTCGCTGTAACACCATGTTCTTGAAATCTCTGAAACACCTTTCGTAGGATAGCTAAATGATCTTCCCAGTTCTTAGTGGCTATCAACACGTCATCTACATAAACAGTTACCTCATCCAGAAGTTCAGGTCCTAACACAAAATCGAGAGCAGAAATAAATATTCCCGAGCTTACATTTAAACCAAAAGGCATGACCTTAAACTGATATGAGCGGCCGGCAAATATAAAAGCAGTATATTTTCTGGATTCCTTGGCCAATTTCACCTGCCAATAGCTACTTCTTAAATCGAGTGTACTCAAAAATCTAATGCCATGAAATTTTTGCAAGTGCTCCTCAAGTGCTTCAGGTCGAGTCCTTATCGGTACAATTATTTTGTTTATTGATCTGGCGTCCAGTATTAGTCTGACGCTACCGTCCTGTTTAAGTACGGACAACAAGGGACTTGAGTACGGCGAATTCGATAACTCGATAACATCCCAACACAGCATTTTCCTAATCTCATGCTTTACAGCTTCTCGTCGGGCGTAGGGTACTGAATAGCTTGCTTTGCAGAACGTTGAGTGGGGAAGCACTTCCATTTTATACTCGAACCCTTTTATTACTCCTGGTTTCTTTGAAAAGATTTTCTTGTAACTTACTAATAAATGGAACAACTCATATTTCTGCTCCCCCCTGAGTTCAGTCGATTCCTTGGCTTTAGCATCGATCTCGTCTGTGTCAGGAAGTAAGTCTTCATACTCATTGTCATTTATGTCATCCCATTTACTCAGGTCATTTGTCTGATCAAAGCACGGTTTGGCGGTCCTCTGTCGTCTCCAAACCTGATGCAATGTCAACACTGCCTTCACTTTACTCCTTAACAAGTTAACAACAACTTGTTGTTGATTTACGATAAAGGTACACATTCCAGATTCAATATCTATCACTGCTTTTGTTTGTCGAAGAAACTCCATCCCCAAGAGACATGGAACTGACAAGTTCTTTACTATTAGAAAGTGGCAAAAAACCAAAACAGATTCTATCTGCAGTTGAAGCTGCGTCTGTAAACTAACTCTCTGTTTCAATGGACCAATCGCTCCCGATATGGAGCAGCCCTGAATCGGCAATTATAAAACTTGTGAAACAGAAGACACCTGTCTGAAGAAACATGGTGACATGACATTGATGTTTGCTCCTGTATCAACAACGGCTGTGAAAGGAATGTTAGTAATAGAAATCTTAATCGAAGCCTGGACCTGTTCATCATAAATGTCATTAATGTCTTGAGCTTCTAGGTCAGGTGCAAGGTCATCTCGTAAGTCGGTCTCATGGTCGTACCGTATCGCATTATCATACTCAGAATCAGAGTATTCGTTAGTACCCCCACTGGAACCGGCAGCGACCTCTAGGAGGCTGAAAGGTGCTGCCTCTAATTTTCCGCAGGATGTTTAACCTGTTTGTCATTCATGGCCTTAAGTGTTTGTTCCGTTTCATATTGGTGCTGGTTATGTGGTACAAATGCCGGTGTAGAGGGGTAAAATCCACTGGGTGCATTCACTTTTGAATAAAATACTTGAGACGTCTGCTGTCGCCCGATCTTTTGGTTGCCGGCAGAATCATTTCCTTGTGAAGGAAAGTTCGCATTTGGTACCGTTTGAAAATTGTTCCGCGGTCCTCTATTCTGTGAAAAGTTGTTCTGATGTGCTGGGTGGCCTCCGCCTTGCCCATGCCACTTGCTATATTTCGACCTATACCTTTGATTGTACACTGGCCCATTTGAAAAATTACCACTAGTTTGTGGAGAATTTCCATGTTGCTCAGGCGCAGAATTAAAGGGTGGGTTTCCGTACTGATGTTGTACCTGGTGGTTGTAAATTGGGTGGTATCTCTGCTGATTACTGTAATTGGTTTTCTGCTTCCGTTTAAAGTTATTGCCGTTTGCGTTTTCATAACGGCTGTCAGGTTGGTAACAGCGGTCGCAGTAGCTCGCTCTCTCCTTGGGCGCATTGTTGTCCGCGTGCGATGCATTCTGCTGGCTGCCAGGGAAGAATTTGCCGCTGCCAACCTTGGAGCGCACATCCTCGCTAATTAAATCTAAGGAATCCAGCACAGAAAGGAATACATCCGTGTCTTCTTCGGACACATTTACTAATTTCTCTCTAATAGACACAGGGAGTTTGCTTTTGAGAATCATAATTACGTCCTTGGAAGAAATCGGAGAATCCCAGAATTTAATTTTTGCTAGATACTTCTCAAAGTATCGCCGGAGACTTCCATGCTTCTCATTGAAAATTTCCGCACCATACACCTCCTTCCTTAATCTTTGCTGTACCCCATTACTCCAAAATTTTGCCAAGAACATTTTCTCAAACTCTTCATAATTCCTACACGTGTCTACCATTTCCGTTCCCCATAATGCTGCATCACCAGAAATAAAGCCAGTGACGAACTGAATACGCTGTCTGTCTGTCCAGCTCCTGGGAAATATGCCGGAAAAATTCTTTAGGAACACGATGGGGTGTATTTCTCGCTTCTGCGGATGAAAAACAGGAAAAGTGCGATGCTTAATCACACTTTCCTCTTGCATTAAACTCACAATTGTGGGCGGATCATTTATTTTCCCTACTCGGGACTCAACAGGACTGTTGTTTTGCATGTAATCAGGCGGTGAACAATAAGGAGTTGACTGACATTCGTCACCGTCTAAAGAGTTGTTCCCTATAGTTTGCGTATGCGTGTGCGGATTTTCTACACAGTTTCTCAGCATTCTGACTTCGTCCACTACTTGCTGCTTCCACTCGGGAAGATCCCGTGTAAGTGTCCTCCGAATCTGTCCCAATTCAGAAACCACTGTGTCTCCAGACTTACCAGGAGCAGCTAAGATTTCATAAGTTACATCCTTGACAGTCTCCCTAAGCTCCTCCCTGACCTTCTTTTCGATAAAAATATCTTTACCCTTTATCCATTCACTGTAGTGTTCCGACAATGCCTCCGTGTGTGCTTTCACGGTGCTCTTAACCTGTTCTTCAATATTGATTGAGTCTATCTGCCTCGACAGATCCTCCACTACACCTTCAATGTCAGATACTGCATTTCTAACTGAGTTTATTTCTTTGGTAGCTGCCTGAATTTTTGTGTTTAATGTTCCAGATACTTCAGCTATTTCACTTTTCACCTGTTTCTGCATTTTCTGAATTTGATCACTGATCTTAGTTTGCACCTCACCCAAATGGGTATTTAATTCAGCCGTAATTTCTTTATGCAGATCTGTTTTGATTGTGCCTAGCTGTGTTTTTAATGATTCGCTTACAGCATCTAATCGGGCATTAACAGTCTCATTTTGTGTTTTTATAGTCTCATTTACTGCGTCAAACTGTTGTTTCAGCATTTCCATTAACGCACCGAGGTCATTTGTAGCTGCAGCGGGAAGAATTTGGACTTTAGGGTCACTTTCCCCTGTTACAGACATGGTTAGTTCAGTTTCCACACGGGAACCTACCGTTCGCGATCGTAAAGGGTATGGAATACTATTAACGTCTTCACTCCCGTCTCCTGTTGTCACCTGTCTCTGTTTACTATCTGCCATTTTCGTTAGTAAATCACGTGATACGCAAGGCTTTCGTCGTTTGTCAGTGAATTGGTGA
This sequence comes from Schistocerca americana, assembly GCF_021461395.2. Taxonomy (NCBI): domain Eukaryota; kingdom Metazoa; phylum Arthropoda; class Insecta; order Orthoptera; family Acrididae; genus Schistocerca; species Schistocerca americana. Next base: position 583,721,462 of record NC_060119.1, on the reverse strand, counting down.
GTCCGCTAAGAGCACCGCTCTCGCGTGAGCAACAAATGAAATTCTATCTTGCGAGAAGACAAGATGGAACCTAAACGTTTCAGACAAATGAATGAAGATGCTCTTCACTGCAAATTGCACACACTATCCACCATGTTGAAAATGTAATACAGCTATACTAACAATGGGGAGAAATAATTTCTATTATCAGACTACGAATAATTTTACTTTGAAAGATAAAATAAAGCAGATTTTCTATAGCGGGAAGGAGATAGAAAGGATGTGGATCGACTTGGAAAAGCAACGTTGCTACTGAAGCACTACACTGCGTATGCAAAATTCTGACTTACTTTTTGATGGCTTGGTTACCGCTATGTTGTCTCAGCAAATTCGCGTCTCTTTTCTTTTCCTTTCTCTCGATAATTAAACTGCGTTATCGACCAGCGTACTTTCTGTCATTCTCACAGAGAGATGATGTGTACATGAAACGACAGAACATTTATTAATACAAGCACATAGAAATTTTCCAAGAATTTGAACTAATTTTTGGTCGAGTCCCTGTTCGGGCACCAAGTGTGATGCTACAAAATAGAAGTGATGTTGCTATTCAATGGAAAGTTGGAAATTGAGATTTAACTAACTGTTTTATCAATCACAATTGGCGTAAGAATCATGGATTGACCATTGTCATAAAATATTGCATTATGAGATGTGAATAGTTTTTACTTGCGGTTTCGCGTGGCTTGAGGCAGTCACAACTAGCGTGCTATTGATTAAGAAGTTGCGTTATCGTCTTTCTAATTACTTCATGATCGTAGATACGATCATACCCGGTTGTGAAGTTATTGTTATGACAAAAAAAATTTCCTAAGGGACCAGAAAGTTCTTAAGGGCGCAAAAGCAACTGTAACATCACACAAAAGAGAAATTCAATATTAAAGCTGTTGCAAGAAGACGATAAAACAGTTTTCTTTTTATCAATGTAACACGCACACTGGACTGCTGATCTTGGAGTCTGTAATATTAGCAAAATGCATAATTAAAATGAAAATAATACTGAGGAGATAATAGAAATGAGCACTGCTAAATGATTCAGTATTCCCAGAACAAATATTTATTATAACTAAAACATATATCGTACCTTAAGCTTAATACAACAATGACGGTAGATTTTTATGTCCATATCATGTCCATTGAGCGCTCTTTTATATAGCCATTGTCCTCTTGAGTCGCTCGTGCTTCGTCACGGTAAGTTACAACAGTTCTTCTTCCTACACTTCACTCAAAACTTAGACGGAACACGTTTTTATACATTTAATAAAAAATTAGATCAGACCGCCACAAATCTGCGTCCGTCTTACTCGAGAAAAACAGTAAAAGTCTTCTTAGCGCTGAAGGCTTCATTTGTTCTCCAGCGAACAAAATAGTGAAGGATCGCACATCTATCCGTATTTCTGTTTATATTGCCGCCCAATGACGACGAATTACATTATCTAGAAAATTCCACCGTCGCCATGCGACGCCTTATTATATATTAATCATTCTTTATAAACAAGTATTTGCCTTCTGGCTGAATTTGCTGTTTTAATTAAGTCAAAAATAGCGAATATCACAATGTCTCACAGCCACAAGATGCTGCGCTCCAAACGCACTATCAAATGAAGGCCTATGTTCGATACTAGTAGACTTCTCTTGGCCAGGAATGCCATTTTTACCGATGATAGTCATCTTTTTATGTCGTCTTAGCTCCTTTCGTCACGGGTATTTTGCAGCCTAGGCTGGAGAACGCCTTAACTTCATCTGTCTCGGGATCACCAATTCTGATGTTACATTTCTCGCTCTTCTCATTTCTCGTACTTCTCATTACTTTCGTCTTACCTCGATTTTCTCTCAATCCATATTTTTCACTCATTAGACTGCTGCTTCCACTCTACAGGTCCTGTAATTCTTCTTCAGCTTCACTGTTGATAGCAAAGTCAACAGAATGTCGTTTCACTTGGAATTTTAAAACCACTCTTGAACCTTTCATTTATATTCGTCGTTGCTTCTTCGACGTATAGACTGAAGAGGCTGCATCCACGACTTAACCCTGTTTAACCGGTGCACTTCAGTTCTTGGTCTTCCACTCTTAGGGCATTGTTCCTTCTTGGTTCTTGTGCATATTGTATATTACCCGTCTTTTCCTACACCTGACACTTTTTTCTCAGGATTTCGAATATCTTACATCATTTGCGAGGTCGACAAGTCCTATGAACGTGTGGCCGGCCGGTGTGGCCATGCGGTTCTAGGCGTTTCAGTCTGGAACCGCGTGACCTCTACGGTCGCAGGTTCGAATCCTGCCTCGGGCATGGATGTGTGTGCTGTCCTAAGGCTAGTTGGTTTTAAGTAGTTCTAAGTTCCAGGGGACTGATGACCACAGATGTTAAGTCCCATAGTGCTCAGAGCCATTTGAACCATTTGAACCTATGAATGTGTCTTGATTTTTCTTCAGTCTTGCCTCCATTGTCAACCGTAGCGGCCTCTGTGGTGCCTTTACCTTTCCCAAAGCGAAACTGATCGCCATCTATCAGGTCCTTTATTTTCTTTACCAATTTCAGGCATACCCGTCGTCAAAGGTGAGGTCGAACTGCGAACTCTTAAGGTGTATAACTTCCCCTGGCACTGCCAGAGGATTCATTGTGCTAAGTTGTGTGTATTACAATAATTAAGAAAGTGACTGAATTTATTCATTATTTTGAGTTCTGCTTCAAAAACGCACACACCACCCCAACGGGACACATAATTTCGGTGATGATACTTTATTTGGATACTTCATACAAAAGCCCAGCATTAATGTGTGTAATTTCATATACGCCTTTACAGCATGCTTGGCTCTGAGCACTATGGGACTTAACATCTGTGGTCATCAGTCCCCTAGAACTTAGAACCACTTAAACCTAACGAACCTAAGGACATCACACACATCCATGCCCGAGGCAGGATTCGAACCTGCGACCGTAGCAGTCGCGCGGCTCCGGATTACAGCATGCGGTCAGCTTTGTAACCGAGTGGTTGTCGGTACGATAGCTCAGGATACTTGATCAGGGCCTGGACACACTCCGCAGTAAAACAGCTCAGTATAATACTCATCGTCGTTATTTGCGAGATGTCATGTGACATCAACACGGAAACGTAGACGAAGAAACGCTAAGAAACAAAATCATGAGGAAGAAGAAGAAAGAAACGGAAGATTTCAGCGGGGGTGACTGCCATTTGGGGAACCGGGTTCGACTCCCAGTAGTGCCAAGAATTTTTCCTTTGTTGGAGGGAAGGAAAGGGGGCACTCAACCACATGATGCAACTAATAGTGGTACCTGCCAACGGTCAGAAGAGCGGTTTGCTGATCCCCTACTCGACAACACCATTGGCTCAGGACGAGAAGGAGGTCTGGGTGCTCGATTGCTGTGGTCTTTTCCTCTACCGCACGCATTCAGTGTTAAAGTTTGATGGTCTTTTGATACCTCGCGACCCAAACAGCATTCACTATACCTGAAACTAGCATGTAAAAAGACAGGTAAAATCAATTTTTCTATTACTCATACAGTCAATTAGGAATGAAATAAGTAGGAATTACTGTCTAAATAATGTGAAGGATTGAAAAGGAAGTGATTGTCAGAAGGACTGAGTGAGCACGTAGAAAAGTCAAAACAACTTCCGTTGAAATGAAAAATAAGATCGGTAACATTAAGAATGCGCCGAGATTTATGCTGTTAAATGCAGAGGAGAGAGCTGAGAGGTTGAAAGAGTACATTGAGGGTCTCTAAGGTGGAGGACATGTGTGGCGACTTGATAGAGGACGGCCAACGAGTCAATGGGGAAAGAGACAGGGATCCAGTATCAGAACCAGAATTTAAAAGAGCTTTGGAAGACTTACCATTGGGCCTTCCGAGGCCTTTTCTGACAAAGTTTGGTTATTATTGGTATTTCGAAGACTTAAGATGAAATAACGCAGTAGAGATGGGCAAGATTCCATTGGAATTTCTGAATTCGTTGCTGGAAGTGACAACGAGAGGACTATTCACGCCTTTGAGTACGATTTATGAGATTGGCTATGTACCACAGACTTCTTGTAAAACATCACCCACAATTCCGAAGACTATAAAAGATAAGTGAGATAATTAGCGCACAACCAGCTTAACAGGTCATGCATCCAAGTTGATGACATGAATATTATACGGAAGAATGGGAAAGGAAACTGAAGGTCTGTTAGATGACGATCAGTTTGGCTTTAGGAAAAGTAAAAGCCCAGAAGTCAGTTCTGACGCTCCGCTTGACAATAGAAGCAGGACTAAAGAAAAATAAAGACACGTTCTTAGGATATGTCGACCTGGAAAAAGCGTTTGAGTGTAAAATGCTGCAAGATGTTCGAAATTCAGAGAAAAGTAGGGACAAGCAATACAGAGAGACGGGTAATGTATACTACATGCGCGAACCTTGAGGGAAAGATAAAAGTGGAAAACAAAGAACGAAGTAGTCGAATCGAATTGGGTGTAAGACAGGGAGGTAGCCTTTTTCCCTTATTGTTAGACCTGTGCATCGAAGACGTAATGGTGGAAATCAAAGAAAGATTCAAGAGTAGGTTTAAAACTGAAGGTGAAAAGATATAAATCATAAAATTCGTTGATGAGATTGCGAAGAATTACATGATTTGTTTAAAGGACTTAACGGTCTAATGAGTATAGAATATAAATCGAGAGTAAATCGAACAAAGACTGAAGTCAGGAGTAATAGCAGAAATGGTAACAGTGAGAAACTAAACATCAAATTTGGTGATCAGGATCTGGATGAAGTTAAAAATTTCTGCTACCTACGCAGCAAAATGACCAAGACACATGGAACAAGGACGACTTAAAAAGCAGACTACCAGTCACAAAAAGGGCATTGTAGGCCGAGAGAAGTGTGCTACAATCACACATAGATATTAAGTTGACGAAAAACTTTTTGGGAACGTAAGTTTGGAGCACAACATTGTATGGTAATGAAATGTGCACTGTGGGAGGACGGGAACAGAAGAGAACCGAAACATCTGAGATGTGGTGCTACTTAAGGATATTGCAAATTAGGGAGACTTGTAAGGTAAAGTACGGGGAGGTTTTCTGCAGAATCGGCGGAGGAAAGGAATATATAGACACCACTGCATGAACAAAGGGGTAGAATGACAGGACACTTTTTAAGACATCAGGGAATAATTTCCACGGTATAAGAGTGAGCTATAGAGGCCAAAAGCTGTAAAGAAAGACAGAGATTGAATTACATCCATCAAATAGTTCTGGACCTCGGTTTTAGTTGCTAATCAGTCAGACCAGTGTAAAGACTGATGACTCAAAAAAAAAAGAAAAATGGGAAAAATAGAGCTCATTAAATGTTAACTACAATATGGCGTCTAAACATGAGCGATCATTCCCACATTCGCAGTTTCTCTTCTACACATTTATCTTCTGCTCCTTTTCGTACATTATCCTTCAGGACTGTTCACCATTTTCTCCGCTTCTACCGTACAGACGTAATATAAATAGATGAAAAGTGAAACAAAGGGTCCTCTTTACATGTTAGGCAGTAATATCATGGTGAACATGTATTGTGATACTTACGTATTGAAGTTCATGTGCAACGCTATTACGTATTAACTGCAGCCTGTAAAACTTTTAATTATCATATGAAAGCCAGGAAACAATGGCCGTCGAAGTGGATATATGCTCCAGAATATTTTTAAATAAAATGGGCTCTTTGTTTGAGCACTTTTAACAATGTGCATAAAAGATATCTTGGTAACCACTTCGTTATTGAGGAAACACTAAATATGAATTCGAAAACACGAGGTGTATATAGAAATATATCGTGTGAGGTAGAACTGTTTCTGTTGAACAGTTCGGCACGACGTCAGAATCCACAGAGGACTCACTTTTATGTTTGAAGAGCTTCCTCGTTCGGCACTACGAGATCTCTCAAGCAGGTGATCTCGTTCCAGGGGAAAGGCAATGTTTCCGGACGGGCAGCCTAACGGAATTCTCAGGAGGACCCTCACAGAAAGACTGGCGAAGCGGAAGACGAAAGGCTCCTTTGTGGGACGGTCCTCGTTGTGGCAAAACTTCACTGCTGCCTGGGGCGTCTGCTGTCCGAATCACTGTTGCCGATGGGCAGCTGAGCACGACGGCTACCAGTACCACCCATCATACTTTAGTTAAGCGTATTCGTGCTCCTGAGAAGAGCTTGACTTTTCCTTCTTGCCTCGGAAATTCCGCAACATTAGAAAACAGGATGGACAGCAGTTTTTTTTTGGAGCCAGAGTATGAGCTCTGGTGGAGAGAACATTTGCAAGTCCCACAATTAATACTGGAGATATTTCGTGACATGTCTTCACTACACGAGAAGTAACGTTCTTTAAAACGGCGTTGGAATACACTGTGTCCGATTTATTCTGACCACCTCTGAGAACTTTTTCTTCACAAGCAAAATAAAATATTGTGTGTAGCAAATTCGTCAGCATCACTTTCACTTTAATTCGACTACATTCCAGTAGGCTTATTTTGTTTTGGTTGATGTTCAACTCATAGCCTCCTGTTAAGACATTTTCTACTCTGTTCAGCTGCCCTTCCAAGTTCTGTGCTGCCTCTGACAGAATTAATGTGTCATTGGCACGCCTTAAGTTTTTATTCCTGTCGCTGAAATTTCACTTCAACTCATAATTTTCCTTTGTTTTCCTTTACTGCTTATCCGGTGCACAGATTTAATAACAACTGGATAGGCAGCAATCCTGTTACACTCCCTTCTCAATCCCTCTTTCCCTTTCGTGAGCCTCGACTGTTGTAACTGCTGTCTGATATCTGTACAACTTGTAAATAGCCTTTCGCTCCCTATTTTTTCACCTGCAACTGCCAGAATTTCAAAAATATTCCAGACAACATTGTCAAAGGCTTTTTCTGTGTCTACAAACACTATAAACGTAGGTCTGCCTTTCGTTAACCTCCATCTAAGGTAAGTCATAGGATCTATATTGCCTCGTGTGTTTCTTCATTTCTCCGGAATCACGTATGATCTTCCCCGAGGTCAGTTTCTACCATTTTTTCCATTGTTCTATACAGAATTTGTGTTATCATTTTGCAACCGTGACTTATTAAACTAATAGTTCGGTAACATTCACACCTGTCAGCAACTGCTTCTTTGGAATTGCAATTATAACATTCTTCTTGACATCTGAGGGCGATTTTACCAGTCTCATACATCTTGCATGCTAGATGTAAAGGTATTTGTGATCGCTGGCTCCACCAAAGCAATCAGCTTTTAAGACGAAATGTCGTCTACTTCCGGGGCCTTGTTTCGGCTTTGGTCTTTCAGTGCTCTGTCAAATACTTCTCGCATCTCGTCTTTATGAACGTTCTCGTAAATAACGTGATAAATAAGGAAACGAGACACTTAAAGTAATAGACAATTAATACTATTTGGACAGCAGAATAACTCATGACGGCTGAAAAAGAGAGGCATTAAAATATAGAGTGGCAGTGGCGAAAAAGCGATTCTGAAGAAGAGGAATCGAATATAGACTCAAGTGCTGTGAAGTCTTTTCTGAAAGAAATTGTATGGAGTGTAACCATGCATGGAAGTGGAACATGGACGGCAAACGGTTTAGACAAGAAGAGGACTGAAACTTTTGAAATGTGGTACTACAGAAGAATGAAGATGATTAGATAAGTAGATCACATAGATAATGCGGAGGGACTGAAAAGAACTGGAGCGGAAAGGACTTTGAGGCACAACCTGAATAGAAGAAAGCATCGGTTGATAGAACACATTTCGAGACATCGAGGGATCACCAACTGAGTACTGGAGGGAAGTGTGTGGTGTGTGGTAAAAAATCGTAGAGAGAGAGAGAGCAAGAGCTGAATACAGTTAGCAGAGTCAGTTTCAACGGTTATTCGGAGAAGAAGAGTCTCATACAGTGTAGACGAGCATGAAGAGCTGCATTAAACCAGTCTTCGGACTGCAGGCCACAGTAGCAGGTAGCAAATGCTGATTTTCTATCCGGTGCCATTAACCAGCGTAACTGCCTTTCATGTAACTTTGTTCGCTATGAAAATATGAATAACAATAGATAAAAATAACCAACATTTTTTTTTAAATTTGATAATCGACTTCCCTCTCCTCAAAATAAACATGATGTTATTGAAAGTGTAACACAAAATTGGTTTTGATTCTCCTATTTTAGCATACGGTGCAGGTACCATTGGTAAAACTAATGGAAACACAAGGAAACTGCACATCTATCATACAGTGGCGTTTATCTTAACCACGTGAAATGGGCTGCATACCTACCTTCTCTTCGTCTGTGTACGCTGCACCCTTAGAGAACTTCAACGGAAGAGGTTGACTTTATCACTAAAGTGCATTCTCTTCGTGTTTCCATTTGTTTACTTTAACTCCAACAAGTAGTCGAGTTACCTCACTCCTGGTACTTGCTCTTGCGCTACTACGGGAGAGTCAAGGTCAGTTTCGTTTTGAATAACGTCATAGTAGTCGTCAGGAGAGGAAGGAAACTTTTGTATTACTCATCAGTTTTCTGACTGGTTTGATGCGGCCCAACATGAATTCGTTCGTGTCTCAACTTTTTCATATCGGAGTGCGCTTGCAACCAATGTCGTAGTTAGTTACTGGATGTATCCCAATCTCTGTCTTCCTCTACAGTTTTCACCCTTTGCAACTACCTGTAATACTGCAGACGTTATTCCCTGACATCCTAACGGACGTCCTGTCAGCCTGTCCCTTCGTCTTGTCAGAGTTTATCCATATATTCCTTTTCTCGCCGATTCTGAGAACTTCCTCATTCCTCGCATTAACAGTCCACCTGTTTTTCAACATTCGTCTGTAGAACCACACCTCAAATGCTTCAGTTCTCTTCTATTCCATTTTTCTCACAGTGCATGTTTCACTACCACACAATGCCAACTCCAAACAAACACTCTCATAAATGTCCTCCTCAAACCTATGTTTGATGCTAGCAGACCACTTTTGGACCAAAAAATCCAAGAGGGGATTAAATATAGAGCGCTATTTAAAAAAGAATTAGGCCTACTGTTGGTCTTATCTACATGGCAGATAAAATTACAAGAAAGGCAATTATATTTTCCAATGTTCCATTTGTGGCTAACATTACCTTGATACATTTTTATTATACTTCTGGATAAGTTACTTGATGCGGTGAAGCTAAATGGGAGACACTGCATAGTATCTCAGGACTGTCAAATAACAATTTTATCACGAAAACCCATCAAGAGTACTCGCCTTCGTACACGAGAGCTAGAAGTGCCATACCTGCGATTTTTGTCTTTTCTTGACTTATAATAGCCTTCTCGTCTTAAGGCGAATACAAAACAATTTTATACCACTTATACTGATGTTTTCGAAGAGGCCTACGATAAATTTCACACACACACTATCTAGTTACAGTTTTAAGTTGTTGTCTTTGAAAATAAATGAACACTTTCGGCTCAATTCTAACTGGCTTACTTTTTTTTATTTCAGGAGCTTCACAATTTTCTAAAAACTATTTTGCAGTGACTATACTGCTGATAATTTCTTCTGCAAACTGTTCTTTATGTTTTAAAATGTTGGTAAACACGAAATAATTTGCTAAACGACATAATAAATTCTCTAGATTTTTGTGTTAATATTGCTTTGATTGATTTCCCTATCTAGTCCTCGTAGATACTAAAATGATTTTTCAGTTACCAAACGGTAAAAAATTCGCACAATTGGAAAGATTTCTTCAATTTATTCATAAATTCTCAACTTCATTACGAACGATGAATTTTGAAGCGAAATATGTTACAATTTTAAATCGTTGATTGCAAATTACTTTAAATTTCTTGAAGAAGGCACAATAAGTGCGCAAATGATTCTATGCTTTTTAAATGTTTACAGAATTAACTGAACAAATTTTATCTTATATCGCACGTTAGCTGGAAAAGTTTTCGTCTCATTTAGTTAGCGTTTACCAAATGTCACTGTAAGGACAGCCTCAGTAGCTATCACTGCTTAAGCTTTGTTGCTCACTGCGCCTATAGTTTCAACTGATGCAATTACTGTGAGATGATTAAAAAAAATTCTTAATATCCTTCCTGTGAAGGATATCCCGTTAAAAAATGAGCAGGTAAATTTAGAGCCAACTGCGAAACTACGCTTCGATAATTTCTATAACTGTGTGGTACTCTAGAATTATGGCATATTAAGAAAAATATCTCGTCTGACTGTATACTCATAGAAAATAAGTAGTCATTTCACAGAGTGATGAGATAAGAGCATACTTGTGGTTTCCATGACACTTTCTGGACATGAGGAATTCCGGAACCACGAGTTCGGATGTTGTGGTCACTTGAAGATACTACTAATAAACAAAGTTTCCTCATCACTTAATATGTACACAAATTGATTATTTGCATTAACATTATTTATAATGCATACAGCGAAGTTAACAGTGTTTCTATATAAATTTATTTTATTTGTCGCTAACGATTTTTTTCAACTTCCTCTGTTTCCTTTAACATAGTGCATTGTGTGTGTTTCAGATGGTCGCATCCCAACTGACACACCACACAGCTTTCGATCGGCTATAGGTAAATGCATCCTGTATCGCTTTACCAATTCCATTTCGATGCTAAATTTGCCAGCTTCAGGCAGTTGGTTCATCTAAGGATCCGTGTTCAAACGAAACGCTTTTTCGTACGATAAAATTAGAAGTTACATCGTTTCGCATTTTATATTAAAGTAATCTTCATCGTATTCTTGGAGGACTGTGTATTAATGATAGATTCAAAACAGCACAAGTCCTAATTTTATACCTAGGAAATGGGATGTACATTTACTTCTTCACGATCTTAATGATTTCTTCTTTTCCTATGAGGTGATTACCGATTGAAAGACGTACGTACACTAGTGTTACCGAAATTCTGCATAATGTTCGTGCCGAAATCATTTACTTGTTTTCTTTCTCAGAACCTTTTCTTTGCGAACCGTACGACGTGTACATATCACTTATGATCTGGAAATCAGGTAAAATACTCGAAGGAATAATACGGTAGATTTTGTAGTAGAATTATTGGTGTGTGCATGTAATGTTAACATTTAGACATATGCATGAGTGTGAATGGATACGTGTGTGTGCCTGTTTGTTGCAATCTTAGAGACAAAGAAGTGGGCGAGAAACGAAGTAATTTGCTTATAAGATTGGCATTTAGTTTCGCAATTCTTAAGTGCACAGTTGACATAAGTATCAGCTACGTATTGACGCAAAAATTGCACAGTTGTCGTAAATAACAGCTATGTATTCATATAATCCTTTTGTTAGGCTAACATACAAATAGCGCAGATTCATTTACATTCCTCGAAGTTGCTATACCTAGAATCCTCACTTGCAGGAAGTATAGTACAATGTACGTATGGCAAGGATTAAGGATTTCTGATCTCTGGCCAAGGCGGAACAATGTTCTTAAAGGCCAGATACATTCCACCTACATTCAGTGAAGAGTCCTCGAACGAAATGGAAAAACTGAAAGCAAATTCCATCATGACAAGTCAGCTTCAAAATTCTTAGCACACACATATGATTAAAACAATCTGGGCGAAATGATTGGTCCGAATCTTCACACTCTTATACTTCGGTTTGCGCTACTTGAATCATGAGATCAGTAAGGGAATACAGCAGCTTCCTAAGCAGCGACGAACGCTAGCTAGTGCACACATCATTGCCATAGCACGATATACCCACATCAAAAAAAGTTTTGCAGCACCCCGGCTCCCAGAAGTCCTGAAGATAGACGTTGACTGAGGACATTGTATCACAGACACAGTCCCTTTGTTTTTTCAGAGATGTCACTAAACCCGCCCAAACAAGTAAGCAACCATCTATGAGCAGCGGCTATAGGACGGAAGGGGTCCGACAGCCGATCAGTTCCAGTCATTCCACCAGGATGGAGGTACAAGGCTCGTGTTGTCTGTAGTTCAACCATGCCTAGACGGTCAATACTGCTGTTCGATGGCGTCCGAATTGTTACATTGTCCAAAGAAGGGCTGTCAGCAAGGAAGTTTCCAGGCGTCTCGGAGTGAACCAAAACGATGTTGTTCGGACATGGAGGAGATACAGAGAGGCAGGAACTGTCGATGACATGCCTCGCTCAGGCCGCCCAAGGGTTACTACTGCAGTGGATGACCGTTACCTACGGATTATGGCTCGGAGGAACCCTGACAGTAACGCCACCATGTTGAATAATGCTTTTCGTGCAGCCACAGGACGTCGTGTTACGCCTCAGAAACGGGTGTAAAAGGTGTACACATCATGTGAAATGAAAGTTTGTTTGGTACATTTGATAGTTTATTTGGAATGTTTCCCACTACGAGATTCTTTGCTTAGCTGAATACATGAGCGATATAATCTTTGGCAACCATAGGTTGCAGTTTTATTGCGCAGAGCTTGGGTGACCGAGGAAAGCATTTATCGACCAAAGAGAGAGAGAGAGAGAGACGACCAAAGAGAGAGAGAGTGAGAGTGAGAGAGAGAGCGTTGTGTCATGGCAGAGTGAGGAGCTTGCATGGCGTACGTGCCTCACAGACAATGGAATTTTATTTGAGCTGCTCCCTGATTGATAACTGAGAATTAAGGACAGTGAATGATCTGCGATGATTTCAGAGAGGGACGATAACTTTGAAAGAACGTAAGATGCATTACGTTTTATTTACTGCAGGCGCTAATCGCAAAATTTTGTGGTGTAAATATTTCATTGCGTTTAACAATATGTATGTGTCGGTATAAAGGTTGAATTATCAGTCATGGGTTCACTATTCTAATTAGTTTCCTGCAACCATCGTTAGTTAAAAGAATTTCATCTGAGAAAGCAAAGAATAAATTATATGTAATTTAAATATTCTGTGTAGAAGTAATTTTTGGCGTTTATGATAATGCTAAGAAAAAGTTATTGTTCATGCAAGTTCGAATATCATTTCTGCCTTATTAAATGAATTAAAAATGACTCTAGAATACTTCCCTATTCATCTATAAAACATTTCATGAAGCTTATGCCCTCTATTAGATGAAAGACAGATGTAAAATCTGCACTGTCATGCATGCTCTACTGCATGGACAGTGCAGGGACATAAGCTAAATTTTTTCATGCACCTAGGTAAATAAAATAAGTAAGAAGGAGCATATTGCCACGCAATAATTTACACTGATCAGCCATATCATTACGACCACTAACCAACGAATTGTTGGATGCCGTCTGGTGATGCTGTGGTTATGTGACGATGTAACAAAAGTATCAAAGCGGAGCGGACACGGACAGGGGATTGCCCTAGCAAAGATATGGGCTGCAAATGGAGAACTCCATTCAGATAAGAGACTTTGACCAAGGGCAGATTATTATCAATGGAGAGCCTGCGAACGAGTCTCTAGAAAATATCGACACCGGTCGAATGACCACGTGATACTATCAGGGGATTACCCTAGCAAAGATATGGGCTGCAAATGGAGAACTCCATTCAGATAAGATACTTTGACCAAGAGCAGATTATTATCAATGGAGAGCCTGCGAACGAGTCTCTCGAAAATACCGACACCGGTCGAATGACCACGTGATACTATCGTGAGCATCTACGGAAAAGGGTAGGAGCACAGTGAAAGTACTACTTGGCGCTAAATGGTTGGACGTCGACGACTCTTCAAACAACGTGTAGTTCGGAGGCTTATCTGCGCTGTAAAGTAGGATAGACGGTGATCTGTGTCATCTGTGCCGAAAGAGTACAATGCTGGTTCATGTGGAAGTGTTTCGGAGCACACCGTTTATCGTAAACCGTTGAACATGCAGCTTCGCTGCAGACCACCGCTAGAAGTTAACATGTTGATCCAACGACACCATCAATTACGATAGCAGTGGGCACCGGACCAGAAGGATTCGGCGGCCGATCAATGGAAACATGTCAACTCTTCGGGTGAATCATATTTTTGCTCGCTAGGTGGGTGGTCGTCTCCACAAACGCCATCATCGGGGTGAATGGAGGCTCGAAAAGTGCAGCCTGCGCAGACGGATGCTGCTGGAAGCGTTATTATGCTATGAGAGACATTTTCCTGCCCTTACATGGGACCTATGGTAGTCATGGGACCTATGGTAGTCACGCTTACAGCTGCGGACCACCTGCATCCATTTGTGCTTGATGTCTTCCACGATGGTGATGTCATCTTTCAGCAGTGTAATCGTCAGCATCTCGGAGTAAGATCCACACTACAGTGATATGAGATGCTTTATAGTGAACTGACGTTGATTTCTCGGCAATCAAATTCCCCTGGTGCAAATCTCATGGAACACAACTGGCTCACCATCGGGCGCCATCACCGCGTGCGCAAATCAGCGGTCTGTTGCTTTCGCAAATTACATGATCTGAGCGTAGACATCTAATGTCACATACCTCCACAAAGCTATAAAGAATTGTTAAATCCCTGACACGCAGAATCAATGATGTGTTTCGTTCTAAGGGCGGCAATCAAGCTACTAAGCAGACGGTCGTGAAGTTTTGGCTCATGTGTGTATTATAGGTAATAGCGTTTAGCACTTCGCACTCTTGCAGTGTGCAGACAGAGTAGAGCCAAGGTAAGAAACGATTTAAGGTATAAACGAACCTTTTGATATGAAAGTAGGCAAAGTATTTGTTAGCGATACTGTCACATAAATTTGGAAGATGCATTTATCTAATAGAGCATATTTTCAGTAACAGTTAGCGATTTTGTGTGATTGATGGGAAAACTATTCTGTGCACTTCTGATAACCATTCCTTACATTCAGTCTCATTTACAGATAGATGCCATTTAGACTAACTGATACCTTATACATCAAAAGTTAGTTGCACAAATACGTAAGTGTTTAAAATCAGGTTAGCAGCAGCTGTTCTAGATCAGAGTCTGTAATGGTTATACAAAAGTAGTACAGTTTCTAGATAAGATGCAATGGTTAGATCAAGTCCATTCAGTTACAATAGTAGTACTTCGCAAGTTTCAGAATCGATCCCATAAACACTCTATTCTCTCTTCCTCCTCATGCTGTGAATGGTGTAAGGTATGAATACTGTAACGGTGCTAGTCTCACGGGTTTTTATCTGCAATACAAGCTTACAATGAGAGCAAACCATTGGTGTCAGAGTGTCGCAGCCGAAGTGAGCCACTGTAAGTCGGCTAACACGCTTCAGTCGCTATCGATGCGGTAAGCGCCATCTTACTGAAAGTGACTCGTAAACATCTGAGAAAACTACGTTCTGACAATTACAAGATAATGAAGCAGCACACAAAGGAGAAAGGCATGTATGGAACAATATGCTATAATTGCGCTACGATGGGGACAATAGCCATGGAGGTGAAGAGCTGCATTTGGACGATAACAGGTTTACTATAGAAAGCCAATTTAGGCACATGTTAGAAATGAACATGATCTAAAAATGAACAATATTTACATGACATTTAAAGTTATGTGGACTACTTTTTAGATGTCTAGAATCAATACCTTAAACACTAACAACGTATCCAATATTTCTATACAGGACAGAGTAGTAAATGCTTCATAATTGGTTGAATCAAATAAAATGTAACAGTTTATATTAATATTGAGAAATTACAAACAGGGTGGTTGAAATTTTTGTTTCCAGCAAATGTCGAGAGATAATTAAAAATTCTGCATTACCGATAATACGTTAATGCTGTGGCGAGAGCCGTAATTAAAACAAATGTGATGGTATGAATTGTTCAATTAACTCTGCTTCAATTGGCCGGCAGTAATATTATGATGACATACGAGATATAATTGACGGCACCCTCAGGCCCACTAGGGTAAATTAAGATTTCATACTATAGTGTGCAATGATGTGAAATCATTGATGCAAATGATGTAACCGCTACCTTAATTATTTTAACATTTCAAATATACTCTTGTCTACAGCATTCTCACATGGGTCACATATGAACTTTTTATCACAGCACAAATTAAATAAATTGCATTTCTTCTGATCTGATTTTAAGATTCAGTTCGCTCTTAAGTTTACAGTTTTGAAAATTTTACTTCAAGGGTTTCAACTGAGCTCTTGGTACTTTTTTAGAACCACAAATCAGGGCAAGCAGCGTTATTGCTGTTTCTTCAGGAACTTACATTAGTGTTATCATTATGATTATTGTATTGTTCAGAATTTAGTGGGATTTTCTACTTGTTTGATGTAGTTCTCCTTTTCGTCATGTATGTTGTTGTTGTTGTTGTGGTCTTCAGTCCTGATGCTGGTCTGATACAGCTCTCCATGCTACTCTATCTTGTGCAAGCTTCTTCACCTCCCAGTACCTACTGCAACCTAAATACCTCTGAATCTGCTTAGTGCATTCATCTCTTGGTCTCCCTCTTCGGTTTTTACCCTCCATGCTGCCCTCGAATACTAAATTGGTGATCACTTGATGCCTCAGAACGTGTCCTACCAACCGATCCCTTCTTCTAGTCAAGTTGTGCCACAAACTCCTCTTCTCCCCAATTCTACTCAATACCTCGTCATTAGTTATGTGATCTACCCATCTAGTCTTCAGTATTCTTCTGTAGTACCACATATAGAGAGCTTCTATTCTCTTCTTGTCCAAACTATTTATCGTCCATGTTTCATTTCCATACATAGACACACTCCATACAAATACTTTTAGAAACGACTTCCTGACACTTAAATCTATACTCGATGTCAACATATTTCTCTTCTTCAGAAACGCTTTCCTTGCCATTGCCAGTCTATATTTTATATCCTCTCTACTTGCTCCCCCAATAGCAAAACTCCTTTACTACTTTAAGTGTGTCATTTCCTAATCTAATTCCCTCAGCATCACCCGACTTAATTCGCCTACATTCCTTTATCCTCGCTTTGCTTCTGTTCATGGTCATCTTATACCCTCCTTTCAAGACACTGTCCATCCCTTTCAACTGTTCTTCCAAGTCCTTTGCTGGGTTAATAATTTAAGTAAAATGATAGAGAAAGAAAGTGGTTCTTTTTTTAATATCTCCGAGTAAAGGCTTGTGAATCCGAAATAACTCAGCACACCACAGTTAAAGGGTCACTTTTTCGAAACCTCATAACTGTCTCTCATTGCGTCTCAATAGTTTGAAAATTGGCTCAAAGGTGTTGCCTACAGCCTCCGTCACCACTAGTGCAAGGGCGTGGCACCTCGTGACGCCACCCTTAGGATACTGCGAAGCTTCAGCGGGAGCTGAGAAGTTGGGTCAATGATGTCACATTGGCACCACGTTTCGCTAAAATTCTCCACAATGCCAGCGTGGGACGTGTTACACGATAGGAAAGTCGTCATAAACCTCTTACCCACAGTTTACGCCTTATATTGAAGCCTCTGCGATGCAGGCAAGAAACATTGAAATCACGCTGCTTTCTTATGGGGGCTGAGGAATAACTATCAAGCATATTGCCGCTCAGAGTCGACACTAAACGCTACGGTCGCAGGTTCGAATCCTGCCTCGGGCATGGATGTGTGTGATGTCCTTAGGTTATTTAGGTTGAAGTAGTTCAAAGTTCTAGGAGACTGATGACCTCAGAAGTTAAGTGCTCAGAGCCATTTGAACCATTTTTTTTCGACACTGGAAAGCCGTAGAGGGTAGCATAAATCCCAGTTTGAAAACATCCATTTCTTGATTGTTGTCTCCCACATACTTTGTGGACGAAAACAGCAATCAGGTTTGCTATGAGGAACGGGACGACGTTCGTTGTGGCGCTGCCGATACCTCATGGAAATTGTGTGCCTGCAGTCTCACTGAACATGATCTGACCCTTTTGGAGTGTAGCGCGACCGCAGTTTTTGCTATGGTACACGGTGTGGAACTTTAGGGACCAATTAAAACCATTTCACAAAATTTGAACGCGACCACAAGCAGTACAGTGCGTTTGTGTTTCCTCGGCCCTCACATTTCACGCCCTCGTGTGACGTAATGACAAGAGTTGTAACACTAACACACGCGAGACCAGAACGGAAAAGGTTCCACCTAAGAAACCCAGTTCAGCGACACCCCCGGTGCCCACCACACATCTCTGTTGGGCGGTTTGGAAGTGTTCCTGTACACAGACAGTGACTTACAAATTCCTAGGCGCCAGTATAAGAGGCAATGCTTTCGACACTCCTTCGATTTCGATTGCGATGCATGCGAGTTCGAGACATGGATTAAAGATGCGTGCTACTCGATCGGAGAATATAACAGTACATACAAAAAGTTGTGCCATGCTGTCTTTGACGCATTATTGTGCCTCGTCTAGTTTGTAAGTTGTTTACAATACTGTACTTTGAATTAATTGTCAGTAATTGATTCTCTAAGATCTCGACGAGTCACTTTCTCTGAGATGGCGCTCATTGCATCGATCGCGGTTGAAGCATTTCAGAAGATTTATAGTTTCCCACTTGGGCTGCGACACTATGGCACCAGCGATATGCTGTCACTGTAAGCTTGTACTGCACATTCAAACATCTAACTACAGAATAGTTAAAATGTTCGTATCTTACACCTTTCACAGCAGGAGGACGGAGAGGAATTGTGTGTTTATAAGATTGATGCTGAAGTTGTAAGGTGTCAGGCAAATCCAACACCTTCCATGAATACACTGACATGATAGCAGACCCGGCAGTATGTCATATAGCTCCGAATAAATCCTGACATTAAATTAACCAAAGTAATACGATCAACGAGTCAGCAAATGGAAAACCACAGAGTAACACAAGAACGCCTAAATGCATGTCACACGTTCCCACCGTGAAACAGACGCAGGTCCAAGGGGAGGAACGAGAACAGAAGCCGAGACCAGAACCGTGTTAAACTAGAAGGCCCTACGATAAGGGACGGACTCCCACATCGCCGGCCGACCGCCAAGACCACCCCCCAGCCCAAGTTAAAAGATAGACTCCCCCAGAAGAACAGTATAGATCTTACGATAACACTAAAAGGGCCACACCAGCTGCAAGTTTTAGCGTGAGACTATAAGCGTCTCTGTTACGTTGCAGACGTTACAAACATTGCCCCACCTCGAAAAGTATAACGTTACTCATTGGATAGCGAGAATTTTTGTAGGTGGAGCTTAAGGTTAACGTTTAGACCCTGACTGGTCGGTTGAAAACACAGCCTGATAGCTCTTCTTAAACCAACTTCGGTAAATTGCAGTAAGGAGAAGTTAGGGAGAGTTGCTTCCGAGATGGCGAGGTGTGTGGAGCTGCGCCACCCGCCGCCCCCTGACGCTGCCTAAGCACCGACAAGGTAATGAACGCACGCGATGCCACATGAGAGCGCATAAGGCTTCACTCACAACTGCAGAAGTTTCATCTGTTACACCCCCTTTTTACGTAATACTAGTGTCGGTCGTCAATTAAACTTCGTGGTATTCACATTTGCTATTAGTAGTTAAAAATCTGAAACGCGATGATTTACTTATTATCTAATTATTGAGAAGCCACATCAGCCACTGTAATTTATGACAAGTTAAATAAGTAATTAAAGATAATTTAGGGTCACTGTAGACCATTTTTGATAGTTTTCTCTTTTATGAAACTTAATTTAAACCTAGATTATAGATGTCATAAGGCATAGGTCACCCTTGGATCCATAGTAGAACTTGGAAACCCACTCAGGGAATATTCACATTTTTGATGAACGCAGTTGGTTTTTATCATCATGTATTAAAATATTTCCTTTTATCAATAGTGCAATTTATAAACAATGTTTTGTGAGTAGAATAAAATCTCCAATGCTAAACTTAACTGTTTTTTTGAAGTTATTTTACCAGCTAACTAAAAATAGGAAATCCTTGAACCCCTTCCACTAAATTTAGTTAGTATTAAGATTCTTATACAGGGAGTGCAGTGGAGCTGACGCTGAAATCATTAAGTATTTGATTATACCATCGCTAGTCTCACTGAACTCTTCTGAACTCTACATCTCATGTGTGGTCTGGCGTCTCCTTACCAGCAACAGGTCCCAGGTTCAAACTAGTCAATTCCCCAAAAAACACGCTCAGAGCGTCGTTGCGCGAAAGTGGTAAGGAGACACGACTTAGAACGAACAGACACCACGCAGAATGTTAGAAAGTATAAATAATTCTTAATCAACGAAATGAAAACCTTATCACACTCGGTTTGCTTTTTCTGGCACTCGAAAACTCCAGTTACAAACGTTGTCTTTCAGAGGGTAGTGAGTAGACAATATTGGGAATTGGAAACCATGTCCGTAGACGTACCGTCTCCGAGCTACAGCTGTTTCAAAACATGTTTGCTGGTGGGTATGCGACAGGGTACTCACAATGGGGTAGGGGGGGGGGGGAGGGGACGGGGAAGGGATGCTTATATAGGATTGGCTAATGTCATTCGACTTCTATTCTATCTTTCTTTCAGAGGCTCATAACATGTCTCTGAATGTTAGAGCAACGTAATTGCGTTAAAGTTTGCAGAATACGTGAACATGATCCTACTGTATGGCGACGCTCACGGTAATGGTAGAGGTGCTCGTTATCCGTAACGTCCGACTGCATAGAATACCCCGTTCGTCAGAACTACGCTCTTGCTTGGAGGAAGGGGTATCTTCACCGTCAGCAGGCGTGACTGTGGTGCTTCAAGAAGATGTCGCACGCTCGAATCGGGAGAATGTTCGTGATGTTTGTGAAAACTGATTACGTCTCCTCTTTGTTTCTTTGGTTAGCAAATGAGTGGAAATGAAAAACAAGGGATGTGCTGCGTCACGCCTAATAAATTACTTGTAAAAACGGTCCCATTACCAACATATTTCCAAATGGTTATAATACGCAAACGGTACGTTGCCGGACATGGGATACTATTCAAAATGTTATGTACTCACTCCCGTCTACAAGTTTGTAAGGGTAATTTGGGAACATACTGTGTGATTGAGGTAACCTCACTAAATACAGAATATCTGATGAACTATAGATAGAATTAAATCCCAAGGTCTGAGAAGCAACCTGGCACATAAGTTGAAAATGAATTGTGCTTAACAATTCATAATACCAATTCCTTTGATTGATGGCACTATAGCGAAGAACTAACCGTTGGAGGTAGAGCGTTGGTCCAAGCATTTATGCGTATTACAGATGTGCTGCTGCCAGTTAGTGGAAGCCTTAAATAACATCTTGATTGTTTGAATTTAACAATTTCTTATCTTACTTTACACAGTCTTGTACAAAAATGTTACCTTTCATTTGAAAATTACAAAAAATCAACATTTATAATTCCTGATAATGCCCCCAGAATTTGAAGAAGAAACATTAAGGCGGAAATATGGCTTGGACGACGGCTTAATGCCGCACAATGCCAAGAAAACAAATACGGCAATGAACGCCATCCATGTGTGATCATTCCCGTGCATTGACCACATCGATCCACTCGGCGACTCAAGTAGATCCATTCAGCGACTCAATTATTTTAATGTGTGTCATTACGTAAGCAGATATGTTCACGGGATCACTCGGACGAGCAACGTTAAGTGCAGCAACGCAGTTTTGACCATACTCTTAATTCCAGTTGTAATTTTTTTGCAGGTATTTTTTCTGTTTTATACCCGTTAGAAATTGTACGATCAATTTTTGCGCATAATGCATTGACGACTGACAGTATCGTTCAATTGAACAGAGCCGTTATGTGTATCGATACCTGAATTCCGTGTAGACTATGAAATGATAGTGTTGTCTTCCCCGCATTTATAGCCAAAATCGCTAAACCACATGATGCACATTTGTGTCCCGGAGGCTTATTCACCTCCACAGGCACAGTTCTTGGCACACACTTGAGTGATGGATATTGATTCGGAGGCAACCGGTTTGAATTCTGATGGTACAAGAAATGTCGTCGGGAAGGAGCGGCGATGGCGAACTGTTGCTTTTATCAGACTCTTCATCGGTCAGGTGGAGACGTTTACCTTGGATTCCCATTGAAATGTTCGAGAGGTGAAGGCAACTAGCCAGCACTTGGGTAACCGCTAACCCTCTTATATTAAACAATCAAAGAAACACATAAATCCCCTTTCGCACTCATCTCACGCACTTACGGATATTCGTAAGTGACATATCCCGGAAAAAAGGTGTGATCATGTTCGAAGGGCGATCTTTTAATAATCTGTTTCATACGTACGCGATCTGCAACTTGTTTGCGTTTCAGTCACAGCTTGGGCCTTGGTTGGTACTAGCTGCTAGGTTGGCCTTACTTCCTCCCGACCGTGTTTGCGACCTTTCTGGCTACGAGTAGTTTGTGTGGCCGACCTCTGGGATCCAAAAGAAAACCAGTACGTGGAGTGTGCTGGCCGCCTCTGCCAAAAAGCTAAAGTTATTGCTGGCCGTCAAGATGTTGTCCAGCGCAATGAATTCCCAGTCTGTTTTCCTATAGTGCCCAAGCGAAGAGACGATTAGTTGCCGCACGCCGCATGGTGGTGAATATTTGAGGCACGAACAGACAGTGAATAACAATATAATGCACGTGAAATATCGCATCGGACAGGAAATTCAGCGTCGTTGCTGTAGCTGGATTGGGATGTGTTATTCAGATACTGTGTACAGGTGGCCATAGCGCCATGATTTCTGTCTTTCGTTTACCTACGGCACTAAATGAAGACTCAACTCTTTAGTGCATTCACATAACAAAGATTCCGCCAGTGCACACCGGTTTTCCGGCCTCAGCTCGAGGGTAGAATGTGCTTGTACGAGGATTGTTTGAAAAGTTCTCGGAATCACCACGAGGGGTCAGCACTAGTGCAACGAGTTGTTCACGTGATATTCGTTGAACTATTGCCTGTAAACACGTGCCATGTCAGTGCTCTTGGAAGAAAGCTGTGGCTATGACGTGGCTCTGTTGTTGCTCCCACGCAGTGATTTGCGAAGGTGGAAAAAATCGAGATTATAGCAGTAATTAAGTACTTCGTAAAGAAAGGTATGAAAGCAAAGAACATTTATGCCGATTTCTACAATGCACTGGGGGATTCTGCTCCTTCATATTCAGCTGTTGCCAAGTGGACGAATGAATTTAAATTTGGTCAGGAGAGCTCAGATGATGATCCGCGCAATGGTCAGCCAAAATTTGTCATTACACCAGAAATCATTGCAAAAGTTCACAAAATGGTTATGGACGACCGCCGATTGAAAGTGCGTGAATTGCTGATGGTTGCCAGATGTCATCTGAATCTGTATATCGCACTTTAACTGAATAATTAGAAATGAAAAAAACTATCTGCAAGGTTGGTGCCATGGCTCTTGACGCTGGATCAGAAACGCACGTTAATGGACATATCTGAACACTGTTTGGCCCGTTTTAGGAGAAATGAATAAGAAAAAAATGGTTCAAATGGCTCTGAGCACTATGGGACTTAACATCTGTGGTCATCAGTCCCCTAGAACTTAGAACTACTTAAACCTAACTAACCTAAGGACATCACACACATCCATGCCCGAGGCAGGATTCGAAATGAATAAGATTTTTTGCGCAGGTTTGTGTGCCCACAAATGAAACTTGGATGCACTACTATACCCCAGAGACAAAACAACAATCAAAGCAGTGGTAACATGCTGATTCTCCGCCACCAAAGAAATCAAAGACAATTCCTTCAGCGGGAAAGTTCATGGCATCAGTGTTCTGTGATGCGATGAGGATTCTGTTTGCAGATTATCTCCCCACTGTTCAAACAATAATTGAGAATATTATGCTAACTTCCTGGACAGATTGCAACAAAAGATATCCGAAAAAAGGATTTAGCAAGGAAGAAAGTCATCTTTCATGAAGACAATGCGCGCCCGCATACATGTGCCGTCGCCATGGAAAAATTACACAGACTAAGGTATAAATTGTGGCCACACCCGCCTTAATCAGCTGATATGGCACAAATTCTGAACGTGTAAGAGGGTGAAAGGCTATTTACAATTTGTACAGAAACCAGATGACAGATGAGGGGCATGAAAGGGAAGCAGTGGTTGGGAAGGGAGTGGACAGGGTTGTAGCCTATCCCCGATATTATTCAATTTGTATATTGAGCAAGCAATAAAGGAAACAAAAGAAAAATTCGGAGTTGGAATTAATATCCATGAAGAAGAAGTAAAAACGTTGAGGTTCGCCGATGACATTGTAATTCTATCAGAGACAGCAAAGGACCTGGAAGAGCAGCTGAACGGAATGGACAGTGTCTTGAAAGGAGGATATAAGATGAACATCAACAAAAGCTAATCGAGGATACTGGAGTGTAGTCCAATTAAATTGGTTGACGCTGCGGGAATTAGATTAGGAACTGAGACGCTTAAAGAAGTAAATGAATTTTCTATTTAGGGAGCAAAGTAACTGATGATGGTAGAAGTAGAGAGGATATAAAATGTAGACTGGCAATGGCAAGGAAAGCATTTCTGAAGAGGAGAAATTTGTTAACATCGAGTATAGATTTAAGTGTCAGGAAGCCGTTTCTGAAAGTATTTGTATTGAGTGTACGCATGTATGGAAGTGAAACGTGGACGATAAATGTTTTAGACAGAAAGAGAATAGAAGCTTTCGAAATGTGGCGCTTCAGACGAATGCTGAAGGTTAGATATTGTAACTAATGAGGAGGTATTGAATAGAATTGGAGAGAAGAGAAATTTGTGACGCAACTTGACTAGATGAAGGGGTCGCTTGGTAGGGCATACTCTGAGGCATCAAGGGATCACCAATTTAGTATTGGCCGGCAACGTGGAGGGCGTTAGCCAGAAGCGACACACAATATACTAGGACAGCCACTCTCAAGAATTAATAACGAGCCTCAAAACTAAGTCAGTCAGCACAGCGTACGTCAGAATGCAACTTCAGGAGCATATTTATCAGTTGAGCACATCCTAGGCTCGGATTGAGGCCACAGACCTAGTGTACAACCTCGGGATTTGTATTATATGAAAGCACAAAGGAGATCAGTCATCTGTTAGCGCAGCGCCGTAGGTGAACGAGAGGTAGAAATCGTGGCGATATGGCCACCCGTACACAATGCCAGAATAACACTGCACAAGCCAAATGCAATAACGACGCCGGAATTTCTGTCCAGTGGGACATTTCAGTGCAATATATTTTCATCCACGCTCTGTTCGTGCTCCAAATATGCAGCGCCATAAGCCGTCCGGTAACTAATTTAGTCCCACGGGCACTGCAGGGAAACAGCCTGCGAATTCGCCGCATCGGACAACATCTCAACGGCCAGCAACAGCTTCCGCCTCGTAGCAAACGCCACTAGCACAAACTTAACCATGCTCCTTTCGCATCCCGATCCTCACGGTCGGCCAGATAGACCACCCCTAGCCAGATAGGTCGCAGACACAATCGGGAGGAAATATGGCCAACCTAGGATGCTAATGTCAACCTATGCTCGTGGTGTCGCTCACGCACAGGCTTTAGACTAAGATTTATTCAAAAACCTATAATATCAGACGGGTATGAGGACTCTTAACCATCTTCGGCTTTGCGACGTACCTTTAATCGTAGTGCCGTCGAAGATGGGCATATGCCGATAGAGCTCCAGTATAAAATTTTAAAGTAAAGCCTGCATATGCAGACGCATTCATCTGTTTAGTCACAGTGATAATCCTGTTTATCAATTAAACAGTCGAATATACCACTCGAGCTACGTTTCCAAGGAGAATGTCATCTGAATAAAAAATATTGTATATTACAGCATGTCACTATAGAACACTTACATTACTATATTAATTACGCTCCGACCGTCTTCATAGCGATTGTTTTCAGGATGACTACTTCGTCAACCTGAAGAAATGGTTCAAATGTCTCTGAGCACTATGGGACTTAACATCTAAGGTCATCAGTACCCTAGAACTTGGAACTACTTAAACCTAACCAACCGAAGGACATCACACACATCCATGTCCGAGGCAGGATTCGAACCCGCGCCCGTAGCGATCTTGCGGTTCCAGACTGAAGCGCCTAGACCCGCTTGGCCACACCGGCTGGCTTGAGCCTGAAGAAGGTTGGTGCAAAGATGATGGAATCGTCAACCTGAAGAACATCACAGCAATGACGGTCGAAACACCTGTGGTATAATTCTTATAGCGTCTCATGTTGACGCAGCCTAACGTCTTACATGGGCTGTTTCGAAATGCCATGCGACCCACCTTCGCCTTCGGTACCTAAGAGTTTTCTGGCTCTGATGGATATCCTGAGAAATCAGATTACATTAAACTATGTTGTTCATTTCACATTTTGAGTAAACTTGTGTTCTTGATTTTCTGTCATATTTCTTTCGGTAGACTGTTCAATCACGATGTCGTATTAACTTGAAGCCTGCTCCAAGATACAGGTTTCATCTTATCTCATCTCATGATTCTGCTGGGTGCAGTGCTCGGTCACAATTTGGTTGTTTCAGTCCGATAGGTCGCCGATACTTCATTCATTACTTCTCTGTCCACCATGCGAATTATCGTGCTCGTACGGGGTGTATTATGTGTAGGATGAGAAATTTATTAACATTCGAAAAGGGTTATTATTTTTATTGGTAGCAATGAAACACACAACACGGCGTGTTTGCGTTGATTGATCTGTAGGGAGGTCATGTAAGAGATTTTTCTTCCTTGCTCTACGACCTCTTCTCAAATGTGACTGATTTTTATTGCAACGAGCGATCGACTTATATGAGTACCCATAGTATGCATTCCTTTTTGTAACGCAATTCATATATTCGTAACCATCGACCAGATATTCCTTGTCTGACAGCATGCGAGCTGTATGAAGTAAAACCCAATCCCAACATAAATATCTCACTTACACATATCCTCTACACCTACTTCCTCCCATACACTTCGATACCTTACCCATCCCCACCTACAGCAATTTCGTTCCGGCTGTAGCCTTGCTATGTGTCAGACGCACCCACGTTTCATTGTAGTCGTGGATTGTTCTTCCTACCACTACATACCGTCACTGTTAGCTGAGCCTTCAGATTTGTCAGAATTCTATTTCCACAAACAACGTTTTTTTCATCTCCACCGTGAACACGATTAGTCCTGTACACTGTCAGAGCCATCGTAGCTGCTTCGCAAGCTTTACAGTTTAGCTTAATTGAAGAAATTTGACGACTTCAGATTCAAAGAAAGGTATCACCTTTGGATCACAACATTCATGTTTGGTTCAAATTGCTCCAAGCACTATGGGAGTTAACATCTGAGGTCATCAGTCCCCTAGAACTTAGAACTACTTAAACCTAACTAACCCAAGGACATCACACACATCCATGCCCGAGGCACAGGATTCGAACTTGTGACCGCAGCAGCAGCGTGGTTCCGGACTGAAGCTCCTAGAATCGCTCGCCCACAGCGGCCGGCCAACATTTATGTTTCTGACTACCAATTCTGTTCTGAGATGGTCTTCAATTTGGCCGACTTTTTTACGTTTACTTGGAGCTACAGCGTTTTCCTGCAGTAATGCGGAAGATTATTAAATTATGAATTATCTACAGTTTGAAAATCACAGTCGCAAACTCATTTGTTTCATTCGAGCTGTCTTTTGTAAATATGCTTTTCAGTGCGCTGTAGAATAGTTACATCCGCTGCTTACAGGAAAGAAATCAGACAACAGTCAACGCAAAGAAACCTTTCCCACAGTTTGGCTGGAAGCAAGCGAGTAGGCACAATTAACACATGAATGACTATTTTTCGCCTCAGAAAAGGTAGTAAGACTACCCAGACTTCAAGAAATATCGGCAACCACGTAGTTTTATTTCCTGCGTCTTCTGTCCCTAACGTCCCTGTTTTGGCGAAGACACCAGCATTGAAAAAAAAGTAGTAGTAATGTTGAAAACTCATTCCGGAAGACAATGTCAATTTTTATGAAACAGACCGTTTTTAGCTCATCTTATGTGTTCATACTACATTTGGTAATACGTAACAATTAATGATAAGTGTTCAAATGGTGTTAAAAGGAGGTACAGTGAAACAGCCGCAGGGCTGCTACGTATTGTTAGCGGTATGTCACGGGAAAAAAAGTCCTACGCACGCTATTCATTCCAGTCACATGTAATGTGATCCTATATTTCGTTTTACGAGCCACAGTAATTTTCCTGTCAGATGAAAAACGGTACCAACAGTACAGTGACGGATTTACAAGTACGGTCGCCTGATCTCTCAGTCAGTGGTAACTGACGGGCTCTGACACTGCTCAGTGTAAAAGCTGAGAAACAGAGCACGATAGTTGTTACTACATGTCTGCAAACAAGGTAATCGGTCGTATGTTTAGTGCTTCATTTATCTGTGTGCCATGCTAAATTGTAAAATGATGCAGTGGCCACATTTTTAAACACACTAAGCAACGTCGTTCTACTGTATCAGCCTGTACGATTTCAGGCAAGTTGATACTCCCATTTGCTCATCGTAACAGTTGTATATCGTTCTCATTCTAGTACGGGTCTGGACTGAATTAACTCCGTTAAAATCGACACAACTGTATATAAAAACAGATTTATGCTCCGCCCTACTCCGACTTTACCCCAGAACCTACCCCTCCTCCCCAACCACACACACACACACGCACACACACACACACACACACACAAACACACACACACACACAAGACGCACAGACGTGTTCCATGTAAGCTACTAGAAAAACACATGATGTGCATCGCTAAATCCTCGTTGGTACCTCAGTCCCCCCTTGCTTACGTTTGTGACGTAGTCATTAACGGCCGGTTTTGTCTAAATATTCCAAGGTCTATGTGAGACACAAAGACTGCTGACAAATTGAAGTTTTCCGCTTCAAGTAAATCTTTTGCTGTACGTTGATCTGTTGATACCTTGGTGCTATTCTCACACTCTTGTCGAAAATCTCTCAAATCCTCATTTACTTTTGGCATTGGGTTGTTTGGGGAAGGAGACCAGACAGTGAGGTCATCGGTCTCATCGGCTTAGGGAAGGGCGGGGAAGGAAATCGGCCGTGCCCTTTGAAAGAAACCATCCCGGCATTTGCCTGGAGCGTTTTAGAGAAATCACGGAAAACCTAAATCAGGATGGATGGACGCGGGATTGAACCGTCGTCCTCCCGAATGCGAGTCCAGTGTCTAACTACTGCGCCACCCCGCTCGGTCATTTACTTTTGAAGATATCATTGAGTGCGTGTATATATTAGGCATTTGTTTAGACACAAGTTTTTCACGAACAAATTTGTGAATGGATAGCTGCGCCAAACCAGTCTTCGTACTAAAGACCACACGGGAACATTAATTTTCCTCCTCCGAATACGAAAACATTTTGTTGACGTCGACCTACATAGAGAGAAAAGATCATACTAATAAAATAAGGCAAATCAGAGCTCGCACGGAAAGATACAGGTGTTCGATTCTTTTCGTGCGCTGTTCGAGAGTGGAATAATAGAGAATTACTGTGAAGTTGATTCGATGAAACCTCTGCCGGGCACTTAGATCTGATTTGCAGAATATCCATGTAGATGTAGATGCAGCTTTCTGGGGATCAACAGCCTGCAAACGCTTCATAAAGGAAAGAAAGGGGAAACATAGAAATTGCAAGAGTAAAAATTTCATTTCTATGGATTTACTTTCTGTAAAAAATTTCAATAGTTTAGGTTATACATGTTTGTACAAACCATTTAAACTCTGGTGTCATACGATACTGAGCATTCGTCAAGTCTGGGTCACCAGTAAGTCGTTCATTTTTTTAATATTTTGAGAAATTTGTACTTGTTTCATATGTTATCGTTGGTGCATTGTGTAAAATAATTTATTATGTCTATCTACATGCCTTTAAGTAGTCTTTGGTCACTGATTGATACACAACACATCAACTAAGTCTGGCACGCAAGCAATGTATGTAAGGTGCCTGAGACATTTGCTATCGACAATGTTTCATCAGTGCTTCACAAACTGTGAGTCGCCATCCAGTGGTGGTCGCGAGACCTATTCAGGTTGGTCGCCGGAAGATTTTTCAAATAACTAAGTAAAATACCTTACAGATTGAAAATATAAAATCTTATTTCAAGGGAAAAGTTTTATAATCTGAACAGTTATATACAAAATCATTATAAACAAGAAACTATTGTGGCTTAATAACATGCTAGGGGGGAAACGAGAACAAGCGTAGGCACAGGACTCATCGGTAATGGCGATAATCCAACACCGCTTTCCCTTACACTTGCGAAAATGTGTATCATGACTGTGAGAGCGTGCTTTGTTTGTTTGTTGGTATAGTGAGTGCATGCGTGTTTATTGTGGCGGCTTGTTTCATTTTATTTCACTTTGGACACGTCGATTAAAACACGATCGTCTCGTAAAACACAGACTTCATTTAATTATGATGAACCTTCCACATCCGGTACCAGAGCATCGTGTAATACACCTAAAGCTGACTGCGTTATTGCAGTTAGTGAACTGGAATCCTTCCAGTTTACATTAGCGACATATTGAGTGTGCGATGGAAACGTTCCACCATGCTATTATTGACGGAATGGCAGATCGTTGCAGCCACACAATAACATAAGCTCGCTGCTTTTCGCGATCTGTGTTAATATCACGTCACAAGCCGAACTCACCAGTGCGACAATTATCGCACAGCCACAACCAGCTTAACAGCTCAAGTTGCTTACAAGAATAGTTACAGAAGAATGGAAAAGAAAATTGAGGATGTGTTAAATGACGATCAATTTGACTTTAGCAAAAGTAAAGGCATCACAGAGGCCATTCTGACGTTGTGGGTGATAATGGACACAAGACTAAAGAAAACTCAAGACACATCCATGTCATTTGTCGACCTGGAAAAGTGTTCTACGATGTAAAGTGGTGCCAGATGTTCGAAATTCTGAGAAAGACAGGGGTAAGCTATAGGGAGAGAATGGAAATATACAGTATGTAGAAGAACCAAGCAAGAATAATAAGAGTGGAGGACTAAGAACGTAAAGCTCAGATCCAAAAGGTAGAGACTGGGATATACTCTTTCACCCCTAATGTTCAATTTGTACGTCCAAAAAGCAATAAAGAAAATAAAAAGATATTCAGGAGTGGAATTAAAATTCAAGGTGAAAGGATATCACTGATTCGATTCCCTGATGACGTTCCTATCGTGAGTGGAAATGAAGAAGAATTACATGATCTCCTGAATGGAACGACCAGCCTAGTGGGCACAGAATATGGATTGAGAGTAAATCGCAGAAAGACGAAAGTAATGAGAACTAACATAAATGAGAACCGCGACAAATATAATATCAGGATTTTTGATCACGAAGTAAATTTAATAAGGAATTTTGCTATCGAGGCAGCAAAATGTCTCATGGTGGACGGAGCAAGGAGGATATCAAAAACAGAATATCAGTGGCAAAAAGGGCATTCCTGGCCAAGAGAAGTCTGCTGGTATCAAACATAGGCTTAATTTGAGGAAGATATTTCTGAGAAAGTAGGGTTGGAGCACAGTATTGTATGGTAGTGAAAGATGGACTGTGGGAAAACTGGAACAGAAGAGAATCGAAGCATTTGAGACATGGTGCTACAGACGATTGGTGAAAATTAGGTGGACTGATAAGGTAAGGAATTGAGAGGACCTGTCCAGAATGAAAGAACTATATGGAAAATACTGACAAGGAGAAGGGACTGGATGACAGGACATCTGTTAAGACATCAGGGAAAGACTTCCGTAGTACTAAAGGGAGCTGTAGAGGGCAAAAACTGTAGGGAAGGATAGCGACTGGACCACATGCGGCAAATAATTGGGGACGCAGGTTGCATCTGAGATGAAGAGGTTTGCACAAGAGAGGAATTCGTGGCGGGCTGCTTCAAAACAGGCAGAAGACTGATGACTAAGATTAATAATAATAATAATAAAAAAAATGCTGAACCTGGAGGGCGATGCGTGTACCAGTTATTTCGCAACGACTCTACCAATACATTGGTAAGCACTGCGACTTTCGGTGACCTCGTACCACCATCGATGATGATTAACAATAACCGTTAGATACACTACTGGTCAATAAAATTGGTACACCATGAAGATGACGTGCTACAGACGCGAGATTTAACCGACAGGAAGAAGATGCAGTGATATCAAATGATTAGCTTTTCAGAACATTCACACAAGGTTGGCCCGCATCTCGTGGTCGTGCGGTAGCGTTCTCGCGTCCCACGCCCGGGTTCCCGGGTTCGATTCCCGGCGGGGTCAGGGATTTTCTCTGCCTCGTGATGGCTGGGTGTTGTGTGATGTCCTTAGGTTAGTTAGGTTTAAGTAAATCTAAGTTCTAGGGGACTGATGACCATAGATGTTAAGTCCCATAGTGCTCAGAGCCATTTGACCATTTTTGAACACAAGGTTGGCGCCGGTGGAGACACCTATAACGTGCTGACATGAGGAAAGTTTCGAACCATTTTCTCATACAAAAACAGCAGTTGCACGGGGGCTTAATTATATAAGTGAAAATAATTTTTATTTTCCGTAGCCGTATGTCCGGCTACGCAGTCTCGTAAACGGTTTGCCCTGACTAGTAGTAGTACGCAATCTGACTGCATAGAATAACAACAAAGAATGAAAGAAAATTTCCGTTAACACAAATCAATTAATTAAGTCCCCAGCAACTATAAAACCTACGAAACCAAAGCACAAGTGTAAGTGTTCTGTGTGTGGAAGTGTGATTCAACGTACACATCTGGCACGGTTCTTCTTCAATAAGACAAGAAATTTTAAATACCATTTATACTGTAGTAATTTAAAAAAATATAAATACTATAATTGCGTAAGGAAACCAGAGTTACACTCTAATACAAGAACACGAGCCAGATGCTTTGTTGACTGAACCTGTAATGACGCATTATTTAAGACACTGAAATACTGAAAAAACAGGGAATATTTTACCTTCATATATATTGACGAAAAGCACTCTGATCATTACAATATCTCCATTAGAACAACATCTGCTGTCTATCCCGTCAAACAACTGCATAAAACATGGAACAAGCACTCTCCACTACGACTTTTCGACAAGAACTTTTCACTACGACATCTCAGCAAACACTAACTACTACGAGTTCTCAACAAGCACTGCCAGTGGAGGCGGCGGAATAATACTCTTTGGCGCAATCTCTGGCACTGTGGCTCAGTTTAGCCACCTTTCATATGCCCCTCCTCCACGGGCCAGAATTTGATGGTATTTTTGCCAGCTTTGGTGGTGAAAATACCACCAAATTCGTCCAGAAAAATACAGGCAAAAATAAAAGATAATATTAATACGTAAATATCACATAATTACATACAATTTTGGCTTTGCGCTGACCTTTCAATAACCTAATATATAAAATACGGTAAGCAATACAAATTCCTTCATACATGTGACTTTACATAATAATTTACACAATACACAAAAAATCAGTTTATACAAATGTTCACATAACATGCTTTGAAAAAACAAGTAGTTGATAGTTTCAGCAGTAGCACCCAGCAATGGTCAACAGGTGCAAATACCAACAAGTGACATCATTTTAGTAGAAGCAGTCCATCAGTGGCACCCAGCAATGTTGAACAGGTGCAGACACCAACAAGTGACATCATTTCAGTAGAAGCAGTTCCATTAGTGGCACCCAGTAATGTTGAACAAGTGCAGACACCAACAAGTGACATTATTTCAGTAGAAGCAGTTCATCAGTGGCACCCGGCAATGTTGAACAGGTGCAGACACCAACAAGTGACATTATGTCAGTAGAAGCAGTTCATCAGTGGCACCTAGCAATGAAGAGCAGGTCCAGACAGCAGTCCATAATATTCACTATCACTAATCACACTGTTCATCAGAGTTTATAAGCAGAAATTAAACATGTCCTAGTGGCACCAATCATGTAGAAAAGGTGCAAGTAACAGTCCATAGTATTCACTATCACTAATCACACAGTTCATCAGAGTTTATAAGCAGAATTTAAACATGTCCTAGTGGCACCAATCACGTAGAAAAAGTACAAGTAACAGTCCATAGTATTCACTATCATTGATCACACAGTTCATCAGCAGAAATTAAACACTTCTAAGTTGCACGCATTATGTTGAACAAGTGTAGGTAACAGTCCATAATATTCACCATCACTAATCAGACAGTTCAGGCATGAACAATAGTTTGAATGCACACACAATTGCTTTTACAAAATTATTATCAATGCTCTTACACTAAACATACATATTATAATAAACACACAAATGATATCAGATAATTGTCATATTAACTATTACGAATACACAAATATTAGTAAACCTATAATATTTATGGGTGTCAGTGCAAGCCACAACAAGCAAGTATAATAATATTTAGGAGATAAGTCGGTACCACTGATCTGGGATTAGGAAGGGAAAACACACAAAACACACTCACTCATCCTTCATCCACATTAAGTACTACTGTGTAATTGAATAGTGTTAACTGTGCAAATGCAGTTCTGTCAAAATTTGATGTTCATCATGTGTATCAAGTAGTTGTGGCAGCAATGTATAACAGTCAATAATAGTTAGTCAACGTCATAGTCATCATGTCAAGACCAATGTTTGCCAAGCCAGATCAAAATGTACAGTTGCTGAACAACTGTCAGTGAGCCAAGATATGCAAATGCTTCGTCTCTCCAAAAAAAAAAAAAAAAAAAAAAAAAAATATGTACTGCTTATTGATTTAACAAAGTGTGTGTAGACGATCTTCCTTCCACTTTAGTGTTCTAGTCTGCTATCTTCATCCTCCTTGTTCCATAAAACCAACAAAAAAAAAAAAATGCTCCTCACTTACTTTGCCTCTTATCCATCAAAATTCCAATAATCATCAGCATCACATAATCTCAATACTTCAATAATACCTCCTACGTCGATACATATAAACCTTATCATCAATATCATTTACTTTACCTCTTGTCCACCAAAACTCCTATAATCATCAACTTCGCATAATCTCAATACCTCAATAATACCTCTTCAATACGTCGATACATATAAACCTTATCGCCAATATCATTTCACTTCCATAACAACTCTTTCCTCTAGTCAGTCAACTCGAACAAGTACAGGTAAAATCCTAGTGCAAACTTCAGTTCATCATCCCATACAATCCGGAGACACAATGTCCACACACAACCTCTGTGTAATCCATCTGAGCCAAATCTTCTACTCATTATGAATTATAAAATACATTTTGGTTACCTTGTCCATCATTAAACAAAAGAAACGCATACATGACCTCTAACAGACTTTAGTTCGAATAACTGTCAGTAATTAAGTACGATTACGGAGTGTGAATGATCATAATATTTCTCAGTATGTACACCACTTCAAGAATCATGGCAAATCAGAAACATACATGTGGAGTATTTCTTGTGTCAAGTGTCACTTCCCATTTCAATTGCTCACGAAGACTGCAGTGTAATAACTGTCAATGGTCAAACCCTAGTGTTGGTATGTCATGCTGTTAGCTTCCTTCCTAATAGCATAAATTTACACAGCTTCCATAAAACCTCCAGCTCATGTGACTTCTATGAAGTTTCTTGTACTAATGTCGTTCGTCGAATTATAGCAGTTCATTTTCTTATCCTAAAAATACAAGGCACTGAGCGTAAGCAAAACATGCAATAGCGAGTAAATATACCAGTAGAGAACAGAATGTCAACAAGTGGATGCAGCACAATTCCTACAACGAGGCTCTGCCAAGCGAATAATCTATAATTAATACCATAGTGTGACCTAAACTCTATGTTTGTACACAGTATATCAGCATTTCTATATACCAAATTAAAGAGTAGTTATAACAACAAAACAGAAATGTGTAGATATGCAATCCATACGCACAGCAGCAAATATACATCTCACATAATAAACAGGTCATTAGCATCATATCAGCAAAAGCAAATAAATGTTCATATGTAATCTTAATAAGTAAACATGAAGGCGCAAACAGATAAATCACAAAGTATAACTTAGACACATAACCATAGTCAGCACAATTAATCAGGTGACAGTTATAATTTATATAAATAAGCACAGCATGCTCATAATTAAAAAAATATGACATCAGTGAAAAAGCAGTGCAGCCAAGCTATGCATAATATACATAATTAACAACCCTGTTCATTAATCAATCATTGTCAAAATCAGTTAATGTACGCAAGCACGTCGCTTCACACGTAAATTCATAGAACATGAAATTTAGTACAAAGTATGAATCACGTAATCGCGAGCAACAAATTACGTCTAAAGTACGTACCTAAGTGGAAATATGTTACCTGAAAAATAAACTCAATTAATAGTTACCTTTTTAGTATACTAGTTTCTTCTTCGAAATTACATTCTTCCTGAAATTTTCTCGATAGCAAGTCGTCTTAACGTCGGACACGCACAGAATTTACCTGAAGTTCTTAAATATTTTATGGAACCGTATCCTGAAAATTACTGAACGTTAATAACATAATTCATCAAGTCACTATAGCTTTATACTGAATTTATTCGGAGAAATTAGACTGTGTATTTGTTTACGGCAGTCAGTGCATTCGCACTGAGCGCTCGATCAGCTGTAGGCGCGTGACGTAGGAAGTTATTGTTTGCGGTCAACGACTGCCTTGTGCGGCGCGCAGACTTGACTGTTGCTTTGAGTATGTGCCGCCGCCAAACACAGCGCGGTATCCTCGTATTCTCTGCATGTTTACGTATAACTGTTGGTTTCTCGAAAGTATGTCATTCCACAAAAATTTTAACGTTGGATATATGATGTACTCCCTTAGAGCGTCGAGATTTAAGAGTTTCTACTTCGACAGTGTTATCATGAATAATTTTGCGAACTCTATATGGACCGTTATAAAGCAGAAAAAATTGGCGACACAAGCCCTTTCCTTTGTGAGACAAACGATGAGATTTAATTAATACCTTTTGACCAACTGACAAGATTTTTAAACGACCCGGACGTTTAGCTGATTTCTCTCTTCTAGCAGCCGCAGATGCAATATTTTGCAGAGCCAGGTTCACAACTTCAGAATGCCGCAGTTTCCGTGTAGGCGGAAAAGGACTGATTTCAGAAATGCGATTTGTCGATGCTTTGTTTTTTAATATCAGTACAGGCAGTAAAGAAGTTGAGTCATTACGAAGTTCATTCAGAATGTTTTGAAAAATATGAAGATACTGATCCCACGTTCTGTGATTCTGATGACAATAAAGACGACACAATTTATTGATTTCCTTCATCCATCTCTCTGAAGCGTTAGATTGAGGGTGAGAAAGTGAAATGAAGATTGGTTTAATCTTATGACGCCATAGAGTACGAAGCCAAATTTTAGAACGAAACTGTGATCCATTATCTGATATAACCTTATCAACACGACCCACTTCTTTAAGAAAATGTTTGATGAAAGCATTAGATACTGAACGAGCTGTTGCTTTGCGTAAAGGTGTAAAACACACATATTTTGATGTCAATTCCACTGCTACTAAAATGTACGCAAAACCATTAGTAGAACGAACCACTGGACCGGACAAATGGACTGCAGTCATGTCCTTTAATTTCGTTGGAGTGGTAGGAAACAACGGTGCTCTGTGAGAAATGGTTGGCGGCTTAGCCTTTTGACATAATTTGCATTTGGCAAGAACAGATCGAATACGTTTTTCCATATTACTGAAGTAGCAATTTTCCCGTAATTTATGAAACCACTTTCTGGCACCAAAGTGTGCATAACTGAAATGCGTATACCAAATCAGCTTATTAACCCACTCATCAGGAATACAAACTAACCAAACAGAGTTGTCGACAGATTTTCGTTTAAAAAGAATATCATTGCGAACTAAATAATGCTGTCTAATCGCTACACTTTCCTTTCTCCTCCACTTCTCTTTAATGTCCTTCCAGACTGGATCCTTATTTTGTTCCTTAGCGATGTCCTGGAGCGAAGAAGAAATAAAATACTCATACGCAACACCTTGAATATACATCAAACAATAATTGTTTTCCTTACAGTCCTCTTCAGCACTTTTGTTTCAAACCCATAGGAGCATGTGATAAAGCATCAGCAACAATATTAGAAGAACCCTGTATGTAAACAATACTAAAGTCAAATTCCTGTAGATACAACGGCCATCGTGACAATCTTCCATGAGTTAGTTTTGTTGACATAAGATATTCCAGAGCTCGATGATCGGTGTAAACCTTAGTATGCCTGCCATACAAAAATGTCCGAAATTTTGTGAAAGCCCAAACAACAGCCAAAGCTTCAAGTTCCGTAATCGAATAATTCTTTTCTGATTTAGAGAGAACACGACTTCCAAATGCAATAGTTTTCTGTACTACAACGCCGTCTTCTTCTATCTCTTGAAATAAATGTGCACCTAGGCCTTTGTATGATGAGTCCGTCGCCAAACAAAAATCTTTAGATAAATCCAGATGTGAAAGAAGTGGAGCAGCAACTAAAGCATCACGAAGTTGTTCAAATTCTGACTGAGCTTCCTCATCCCAACACCAATTAGATTTCTTTCCAGATAGTTCACATAAACGAGGTGTGGCCAAATCGTCCAATCTAACAAAACGTCTAAGAAAATTACAGACACCAAGGAAACTACGAACATCACTTTTTGTGGTAGGAACAGCATAATTACGAATAGCGTCTAGTTTCTCTGGATCAGGGAGAATACCTTCTGTAGAAATAATGTGACCAAGAAATTTCACCTGAGAACGACCAAATTCAGATTTTTCCAAGTTCACTGAAATGCCAACTCTTGCTAAAATACGTAATAATGAATCCAAAATTTTGTTGTGCTCACTCCAAGAACGTTTAGCAATAAGAATACCGTCAACATATGAAGTAATATTGTTACGTAGATAAACAGGTAAGATTTCGTTTGAACTACGAATGAATGCTGCAGAAGATACAGTAAATCCAAACGGTAATTTCCGAAATCACTTTTGGGTAAAATAGTCATATCCGGTTATTCTTTAACGACTCTCTAGATAGATTGATAGTCGAAGAGTTGTTTTGACAGATGCAAAAAATAGTAAAGGAGTAGGCAGCGGTGCAGAAAACTAAAAGGGAAATAGCACCACTACAGCTCGGGGCCCTATGCACGCTACGGCACATATTCACTTAGTGTAGTGAATCCCCTGAGGACATTAATAGCCGCACATAATTTCCAGTTTGTGACTTAGTGGCCAATTTGGTGGAAGTGCGTGCGTAAATTGATCTAACCATGCACATGGATGTATGTCATTCTTAGAATTGCGAAAGATCTTAAATTTCCGAACAGTCAAAAAGTGTTTATAGTCAAAGTTTTCGCCTCGTGGCGACAAAGACCTACTGCGTCCGTCCCAGTCCGAATGTGGATTATTGTCAAGTTCGCGCGCCTGGCGCTCTCTTGTTGCATCCCGTAAATGAAATAAATTATTTTCTTCAAAGCCCTCTGCTATCTGTGATTCTAAATTTCTTCTGCTGTCTTTTCGTACAATTTCGCCTTCAATTTGTTTGAATTGCTTTCGTAATGCCTCAACTTCCCTTTTAACGCGTTCATTAAATTTTCCCTGATTTTCAACATGTTTATTTATGTTCTGGTACTCTTCAGTTTCTGCAAATGGTAATAGAGCTGTATCATCCGAATCTCTGTCCCCATTTAAGCTAAGACTTGCCAATTTATCTGAAATCTCCTCAACTCTTTCCGATAGGTCACCTAATTGTTCTTTCTGTTTATTTACGTCTTCCGTAAGTGTCGCGACTCGGGTTTCACTATTGACACATTTGGTAGTTAACTGTTCATATTGTTGTGTTAGGTTATTTAATCTGTCATTTGGTACGGATTCCTCGATTCTCTCAAATATTTAACACTGAAAATTTCTGTACTATCACGCGATCTCTTTCTTCCTGTTCTCTATCCTGTTCCTTTTGTCTAATCTCTACTACAATTAATCTATTATTGTGAGCATTCAAAATCGGTTGTACTTCTTCTGTGATTTCTTTCTTTAATTCATCTTTCATATTGTTGAAACATGTCCCTATTCGTGAATCTAACCGTGTTTCCATTGTTTCCATCGCTGTTTCAATTGTTCCTATTTGTGAGTCTAACCGTGTTGCCAAAGTTCCCATCTCTGTTTTTACTTCAGATCGTAACTGTGATCCCAGTGAGTCTAACCGTGTTTCCATTGTTCCTATCTCAGTCTTAACTGTTCCTATTCGTGTTTTTAATTCGGATCTAAACTGTGTTTCCATTCGTGCTCCCAAATTTAATATAGCACCCATCAACTGCTCCATATTAGCCGGTTCGAAATTCTTTTCGCCCCTAACATATCCCGCAAAACTAACTTCCTTCTGCATAGCCATAAAGCTATCTGTGTTCGATACTATTTCAGGATCTTCTATCGTTAATCTCGTATTCTGTGAATTTTCTGATTGAGAAAAATTTTGAAACGGTTCCGGACTATTTTCCCGACTTATTAAATTGTTTTCCAGTTCATTATTCATCGTACTGTTCTCCTGTGTTGGCGAATTCGGCATGTCAACAATTTCGTCATTCTGGCTATCCATCATTTTGGCCTTTTTCACCGATCGCGTAATCATTTACAAAACATACAAAACTCGTCACTGTACGAAAATTACACCCATTGACTCCTCATCTCCAACAATACCATTCACACGAAATGTTTCCCTCAAAAACGATTAACGAGCAATTGAAATAATTGCACTAAATTGTCAAACGCGTATACAAGACAACAAAATTAAATTCTGAAAAAAATACCATTAGAAGAATGACAATTACTAAATCTACACATGCAAAATAGACTACAATTACTAAACTACAAATTACTA
The DNA here is from genome assembly GCF_021461395.2 of Schistocerca americana. Lineage (NCBI taxonomy): Eukaryota > Metazoa > Arthropoda > Insecta > Orthoptera > Acrididae > Schistocerca > Schistocerca americana. Next base: position 583,680,621 of record NC_060119.1, on the reverse strand, counting down.
CAACAATACTACTGTCTACTATTTTTACAATCAGAATAATTCCCAGGGACTATCCGAAGCTGCGGTCGCCACGTGCATTGGGGCTTAATTATATAAATGAAAATAATTTTTATTTTTCGTAGCTGTATGTCCGGCTACGCAGTCTCGTAAACGGTTGGCCCTGACTAGTTTAAGTACGCAATCTGACTGCATAGAATAACAACAAAGAATGAAAGAAAATTTCCGTTAACACAAATTAATTAATTAAGTCCCCAGCAACTATAAAACCTACGAAACCAAAGCACAAGTGTAACTGTTCTCTGTGTGGAAGTGTGATTCAACATACACATCTGGCACGGTTCTTCTTCAGTAAGACAAGAAATTTTAAGTACCATTTATACTGAAGTAATTAAAAAAAATATAAATACTATAATTGCGTAAGGAAGCCAGAATTTCACTCTAATACAAGAACACGAGCCATATGCTTTGTTGACTGAACCTGTAATGACGCATTATTTAAGACACGGAAATAATGAAAAAACAGGGAATATTTTACCTTCATATATATTGACGAAAAGCACTCTGATCATTACAATGTCTCCATTAGAACAACATCTGCTGTCTATCCCATCAAACAACTGCATAAAACATGGAACAAGCACTCTCCACTACGACTTCTCGACAAGAACTTTTCACTACGACATCTCAGCAAACACTGACTACTACGAATTCTCAACAAGCACTGCCAGTGGAGGCGGCGGAATAATACTCTTTGGCGCAATCTCTGCCACTGTGGCTCAGTGTAGCCACCTTTCACAGTTGACCGGCGCTGCCTGGTGAAACGTTGTTGTGATGCCTCGTGTAAGTAGGAGAAATGCCTACCATCACGGTTCCAACTTTGATAAAGGTCGGATTGTAGCCCGTCGCGATTGCGGTTTATCGTATCGCGACACTGCTGCTCGCGTTGGTCGAGATCCAATGGCTGTTAGCAGAATATGGAATCGGTGGGTTCAGGAGGGTAATACGGAACGCCGTGTTGGATCCCAACGGCCTCGTATCACTAGCCGTCGAGATGACAGGCATCTTATCCGCATGGCTGTAACGCATCGTGCAGCCACGTCTCGATCCCTAAGTCAACAGATGAGGACGTTTGCAAGACAACAAACATCTGCACGAGCAGTTCGACGACGTTTGCAGCAGCATAAACTATCAGCTCGGAGACCATGGCTGCGATTACCCTTGACGCTGCATCACATACAGGAGCACCTGCGATAGTGTACTCAACGACGAACTTGGGTACACGAATGGTAAAACGTAATTTTTTCGGATGAACCCAACTTCTGTTTACAGCATCATGATGGTCGCAGCCGTGTTAGGCGACTTCGCGGTGAACGCACGTTGGAAGCGTGTATTCGTCATCGCCATACTGGCGTATCACCCGGCGTGATGGTATGGGGTGCCATTGGTTACACGTCTCGGTCACCTCTTGTTCGCAATGACGGCACTTTGAACAGTGGACGTTACACTTCAGATGTGTTACGACCCGTGGCTCTACCCTTCATTCGATCCCTGCGAAACCCTACGTTTCAGCAGGACAATGAACGACTACATGTTGCAGGTCCTCTACGGGCCTTTCTGGTTACAGAAAATGTTCGACTGCCGCCCTGGTCAGCACATTTTCCAGATCTCTCACCAACTGAAAACGTCTGGTCAATGGTGCCCGAGCAACTGGCTGGTCGCAATACGCCAGACACTACTCTTGATGAACTGTGGTATCGTGTTGAGGCTGCATTGGCAGCTGTACCTGTACACGCCATCCAAACTCGGTTTGACTCAATGCCCAGGGGTATCAAGGCCGTTATTACGGCCAGAGGTGGTTGTTGTGGGTACTGATTTCTCAGGATCTATACACCAAAATTGCGTGAAAATCTAATCACATGTCAGTTCTAGTATAATATATTTGTCCAATGAATATCAGTTTATCATCTGCATTTGTTATTGGTGTAGCACTTTTAATGGCCAGTAGTGTAGTAGAAGTCTCAATAGCCCTATGATGTCCATGTGGAGATGTGAACATGGCGCAAATTAAGCAGTCGGTGCGAAAACTCGTCTTACTATCATGTTTCAGTGACATCTTAAACACGTCCTTGCCAACGCCAACAATCTCTTTGCAACCTGGGCCACACTATTATGGTGATGTTTATGTTAGTTGTACGCTGCACGCAAGGCCGTGTTACATTTAGCAGCGCTTAGTAAACTTTCCGGCGATATGGTTCTCGAAGATAAGGCTGCTCTTGCTATTTCATACAAATTACTTCTAAAACCTCTGGAAATGGGACTCGTTTGAGTAATAGTCCTAAGTTCAATACTTCATTGCGAAAGAGCAACCAAGGAATGGTGGTCTGTGGAGACTGTAAACTGTTTCCCTTCTATGGCTGTTGGAAAATGTCGGACTGCCAGGCACATTGCAAGCAGTTCACAGTCGTTGACTTTCCATTTTTGTTGTAGCAGCGTGCTCAATTACTGTTTGATGCAAAGCTTCCCATGCTGCTGTCTGGCTTGTATCTAAAATAATTGCTACAGGACAGCAAAGTTTTGAATGTACTAGCACTAGCAGAGGATATAAGATGAACATCAACAAAAGCAAAACGAGGATAATGGAATGTAGTCGAATTAAGTCGGGTGATGCTGAGGGAATTAGATTAGGAAATGAGACACTTAAAGTATTACAGGGGTTTTGTTATTTGGGGAGCAAAATAACTGATGGTGGTCCTAGTAGAGAGGATATAAAATGTAGACTGGCAATGGCAAGGAAAGCGTTTCTGAAGAAGAGAAATTTGTTAACATCGAGTATTGATTTAAGTGTCAGGAAGTCGTCTCTGAAAGTATTTGTACGGAGTGTAGCAATGTATGGAAGTGAAACGTGGACGATAAATAGCTTAGACAAGAAGAGAATAGAAGCTTTTGAAATGTGGTGCAATAGAAGAACGCAGAAGATTAGATGGGTAGATCACGTAACTAATGAGGAGGTATTGAATGGAATTGGGGAGGAGAGGAGTTTGTGGCACAACTTGACAAGAAGAAGGGACCGGTTGGTAGGACATGTTCTGAGGCATCAAGGGATCACAAGTTTAGCATTGGAGGGTAGCGTGGAGGGTAAAAATCGTAGAGGGAGACCAAGAGATGAATACACTAAGCAGATTCAGAAGGATGTAGGTTGCAGTAAGTACTGGGAGATGAAGAAGCTTGCACAGGATACAGTAGCATGGATAGCTGCATCAAACCAGTCTCAGAACTGAAGACAACAACAACAACACAACAAGCAGTATTACCGATGAAAGATGTTTCTTGAGGTCCAGGAATGCTATTCCGTCTTATTAAGCCCGCTGTTGCATGTAGTGTTCTTTCCAGAGAGCTACGTAGTGAATGGTTCCTAGGCTACTGCTACTCTAGGCGGATTGTGTCTATAACAATTTAATTGACCAGAAATTTGTGAAGGCCTTTGTACGTACGGCGAAGAGGCATTTACTACACAGCTTCGATCCGTTCATGAAATGGTGCCAACCGTGCCACTGAAACTAAGCATCCCAGGAAACGAACTTGACTGTTTCTCATGACACACTTCGTTTTATTAATAAGGATACCTTACTCTTGTAGCCAATGGAAAAGCTGCCGCGGGTAGTATGTATGATGATCTACTCCGCTGGAGCCATAGGACTCTGATTTGAGAATACAGTTGAGAATATCGAGCCACTAATGGCATTGATGAAGAATGTCACGTTAGGAATGTGGTACCGATCCGAAATTGTCCTGGTTTTGAGTGCTCTGTAATCGGCACATATTCTTCAGTATTTATTTTACACTGGAACGATGTCAGTTGGTGACGCCCATACACTATCTGAACTAGTTACAACACCTGTGATTAGCAGCCTGTCGAACTCTCCAAGGGCTGCGAACAGCTTCACTCAAGCCAGGCGTCGTGGCTGACAGGAGACATTTTGCCCTAGAGTCGAATGGATGTGATGTTGTTTGTAATGTTTGCACTTCCTAACGGCACTTGAAAGATGTATAGCTCCTGGGAAGGCACGCAGTAATTTGTGATACGGGCCGTCAGTTGATAGTGCTGTAACGTTACCAACTGTAATCGAATTGTAGCGTCTTCCAGAGTTCTTCTTCCGTGGCACAACCATGTGTGCGCTGCGGATACGAAATCACAGCACTGAACTCCAACGGGGGTGACATCTGAGAGGTACTGAATCACTTCGTGCAGCAAGCCATTGGCACCCCACACTGTCTGAAATCCAACTCGGCAGGCGTTGTTGGCAATATTCCTCCTCTATGAATTAGCAACAATCGATATTTGTCTAAATCCAGCACAAGACGATAATTGTACACAAAACGTGCACCTATGATAGTGTAGCGAAACAAGCGCTGTATCATTTGAGAGATACATTGGGGAGCGACTGTGCCGGGACTTACCCCAATTTACTGCTGGTAGTAGCGCCACGTCACCATAACGCGTCTGTGCGTAGCACTCAAATACTGCACCATAATTAAGAACGAAATTAAAAGTTAAATTTGCTTTTTCAAACTGTTTCAACATATGCTTTAGTGCAGTAATGTTTAAACTGTCAAGTCTCAGATTGATTACTTCAACATTTTTACCTTAACATATAGATTTAAGAAAAAAATGAGTGGGGCTGAATAATAATGCTAAGAAGCCAGAAATTGCTCATAATTTGCAGATATATGTCAAAATTAACTGGCACAAGTCTCAACGTGATAGAAGCAATATCTTTGTAAGAATCCACGGTTTAAAAAAAAATTGAAGCCGCTAAATATTAGACTTCGGAATGTGAAAATTTGTGTGAGGCTTCAGTTCAACATATAAATAACATCTACGTGATCCCATAAAACTACGTCTAATAGCTTTTCATTAATTTACTGTAAATTAAATTTTGAAGAAAAACATATTTATTCGTATTAGATTAATTATCTGTTACATTAATGCTAGAAAGTTTTGGTTACAGCACGTGATGAAACATATTAAATAATACATCTATAATAAATTTTAGAACCTTGACGTTAATAACAACCAAAACAAGGTCTCTTAAAGTTGTAATTCAGAGGTCATGTTCTAGTGTAACTTCCGTTCTAAAAATTCTAGAACGCAAAGTTGGAATGCAAGCGAGCTGAGATTTTTTCTGTGTTTATAAGCAAGTTACCTACATGCATGCGAAAATTACAAAGATTCTAAATCCATTGATAACATTGTTATTAAATATTGTGTGTCCGAGAAAGCGGCCCCTTAGACACTGCTACCGTGTGCGTAGGGTGAGTGACAGCAGGAGTTGCCTTGGCCGTCCGCTGCGCTACCTATGTAAATACAGCCCAAGAGGCAAGACGAGGCTTCACTTCGCACCCAACCACCATAAGATCCGCGTCAGTCAAACGTAGGAGAGCGCCTTGCCTCGGATGACGCCAGAGACAGGCGGTTAGAAAAAGCTTACTTTCAGTAACATTAGACAGTGAACTCAAACGTCCTGGATCGCTTGGATGCTGCAAATGTAACTGTTAGTGTGTCGCCTGTAATGTTAACAAATCTGTGTGGCAAATGGTGACAATTATTTTCCACTTTTATAGCGAGCATTTACTTGGATTATCAGCATCCGGGGCGAAAGACAATTTAGTAGGAACTTACCGTCGAGGTTACCTCTGAACTGCTCATAGCACTGTTTAGGATAGATAGATATAGTGTCAGTATGAACGTAATGAATATTACAGGGATGTGCTTGTGAAACTTCACCAAATACATGTATCAATTAAAACTCAAATATTCATTTATAATCTTAGTCCTGACCCCGCTGAGAAAATAGAGTATAGAAACATTTCTTGCAGTTGGTTGGACAAGAATGTCGACTTGCAGCATGGGTACTATGGTCAGTAAGTTCTCCGTTGCTTTCTGGCAGACCACAGAAATTAACGATTCAAATATTTTCTCCTACATACTTATGAAAATGTATATATTAAAAATTTATGCAACCCGCCTCCCCACAATTGGAGCAGGCACGTTTGGAACTATGTAAGTCCATTGTGGCTGAAAACTTAGGTTCAGTTGTAATTCCAGTTGTCTCTCACTGTATGCCTTAATTCGTGAATGGTTGGCTACAGTCTGTACATGTTGTGGTTTTGATTTCCTTATGTCTGTGGCCATTATGGATAGACACTGATTTCTGACTCTTTGTCGACTATAAGTTTCACACCCGAAGCTTAGCAGTGCACAACGAATCGCTGGAAACAACTGCTCGAGGTCAATGTTGCATTAGTACTTACGCATAAGTGTTTGCTGACGACCGTTTGAATCCATTGACGTCTTTCTTTGCAGTTCGAGAGAGTGCAGGGTTGAGTGGACCGGAGAGCAAGGTTCCCAATACGTCAGTGACACCAACACCATTACCCCATAGATGGCTGTGGTTCAGTTTTTTCGTGCTCCTTGTAGCTGTGACCGCTTATTTATCGCTACACGCATTTTGAGCTTGGCCAGTTAGCGGTGATTGTTGCTCACGTAGAGGCGTACCCTACATAGTTTTGAGGTCTGTCCGCCTTTTGACTATGCCCTTTAACGGTGTATTTGTCTCCGCTGCTACAACACTACGGACGTGGGCCAGTAGTTGTAACTATAGCATCGGTAAGGACTGTTCGAGAAGAAGATCAGGTCCCACCAATGTACAAAGTAATCTGAGTATATGCGACGGCCTCTTGGTCCTTAAACAGTCTGCCAAAAAATTTTTTTGTAAAAGTTATACCTCTGTAAGAGTGCCTCCTTGAGCGTAACGTAGTTCTGTTGTCCGAAGGCATGTTCTGTCTCTGCCAAGACTTCAAAGCTCCCGTTTGGGACCAATATAATGAATTTATCACTGTTTACGAACACTATAATACGCTGAAAATTCGCTCAGTTTTTGTGAACCGAAGCTGCGGCCTCGTGGTTCCCTCTTCGGACGTTTGTGATCCCGTCTTGAACATTATTCTCTATAGCTTTTGTTGTTAGCAAAATAGCTGACGAGCAACCTGGGTCCGGGGAAAAACCCTGTTCCGTATTAACTCTCGTCACCGGCATTTTGGTAAACGAATCGATTTCTTCCGACGACACACATTCCTCCGTTTCTTTCTTTTCGGGATCACCAATATGGAAAGTTGCCATACATGTATTTATTGCGGAAGTATACGATGAGTTGCTTCTAATAACACACTCGCTTTGGTGCATCATTGAGGCAGGAGGCAGCCTTAAGGGCTCACAGTACGTTCAAGAAAACGAACCTATTTTCATTCAGCTGCTTGACAACAAAGTCCGATGGCGATCTGTAAGCGTCACTATCTCTCCCTCTCTCTCTCTCTCTTTTTTTTTCAAGTTAGTTCTGCCGCACGAAACTGATTATTCTTCTTCCCACTGTCAAGCATCATCGTGTTAAGTATGAGCCTACAACACAGGTTGTGCTGATTTCCGTCATTCAGCTCATAATTATAATCGCCCTTTCTCTCTCCCAACCTTTATGTTAATTACAGCAACTTACTAAAAGGGAAGAGTCATTACACGAAGCGTGGCACCGCAGGGGGGGCTATAATAACGTGTCGCAGGCTCTCTATGTATCTTTATTTAATCTATCTGTAAATATTTAAAAACCTCATGAAAATTATGTTTTTACTGTAAGTCAACCATACATCTCAAGCGAATAGGAGCTTACACAAATACTGTACAATATATAACTCGTGATTCGTTCTGTATGTCTGTCAGCATGAACTCTTTTTCCTTCGGCAAAAACTGTAAGTGATGTCGAAGCCTTTCAGTTGAAATCAGTTTCTGAGAACGAAAAATTGAAATCCCAACGACGCAGGAAAGAGCAACCAAAAATATTCCCGCTTAGGAGAGATGCGCGACACATCAGAGGCAGCTTCGGAACGGAATGGAATGGAATGGTGACTGCTGTGTGAAAGCCTACCCACGCACATTGTTTACCAGTGTTTACCAGCGTGCGTGCCCTGTCTTTTGATCCGTAGTATGCTTACGTAATTTTGTGCGAGTCGAAAGAGACTTTCCTGTCAGCGTCATCGCCACATCTATGGATTTTAATGATAGCAATCTTCCGATACGTATTTTAGAAAGTAGCTGCTTGCTAGTAAAGCAAAGCAGCAGAACAGTTACTGAGGACACACTTACAGATATGTTCTTAGAAAGACGCAGGAAAGAGCAACCAAAAATATTCCCGCTTCGGACAGATGCAGGTCACATCAGAGGCAGCTTTGGAACGGAATGGAATGGAATGGTGACTGCTGTGTGAAAGCCTACCCACGCACATTGTTTACCAGTGTTTACCAGCGTGCGTGCCCTGTCTTTTGATCCGTAGTATGCTTACGTAATTTTGTGCGAGTCGAAAGAGACCTTCCTGTCAGCGTCATCGCCACATCTATGGATTTTAATGATAGCAATCTTCCGATACGTATTTTAGAAAGTAGCTGCTTGCTAGTAAAGCAAAGCAGCAGAACAGTTACTGAGGACACACTTACAGATATGTTCTTAGAAAGACGCAGGAAAGAGCAACCAAAAATATTCCCGCTTCGGACAGATGCAGGTCACATCAGAGGCAGCTTTGGAACGGAATGGAATGGAATGGTGACTGCTGTGTGAAAGCCTACCCACGCACATTGTTTACCAGTGTTTACCAGCGTGCGTGCCCTGTCTTTTGATCCGTAGCACGCTTACGTAATTTTGTGCGAGTCGAAAGAGACTTTCCTGTCAGCGTCATCGCCACATCTATGGATTTTAATGATAGCAATCTTCCGATACGTATTTTAGAAAGTAGCTGCTTGCTAGTAAAGCAAAGCAGCAGAACAGTTACTGAGGACACACTTACAGATATGTTCTTAGAAAGACGCAGGAAAGAGCAACCAAAAATATTCCCGCTTCGGACAGATGCAGGTCACATCAGAGGCAGCTTTGGAACGGAATGGAATGGAATGGTGACTGCTGTGTGAAAGCCTACCCACGCACATTGTTTACCAGTGTTTACCAGCGTGCGTGCCCTGTCTTTTGATCCGTAGTATGCTTACGTAATTTTGTGCGAGTCGAAAGAGACTTTCCTGTCAGCGTCATCGCCACATCTATGGATTTTAATGATAGCAATCTTCCGATACGTATTTTAGAAAGTAGCTGCTTGCTAGTAAAGCAAAGCAGCAGAACAGTTACTGAGGACACACTTACAGATATGTTCTTAGAAAGACGCAGGAAAGAGCAACCAAAAATATTCCCGCTTCGGACAGATGCAGGTCACATCAGAGGCAGCTTTGGAACGGAATGGAATGGAATGGTGACTGCTGTGTGAAAGCCTACCCACGCACATTGTTTACCAGTGTTTACCAGCGTGCGTGCCCTGTCTTTTGATCCGTAGTATGCTTACGTAATTTTGTGCGAGTCGAAAGAGACTTTCCTGTCAGCGTCATCGCCACATCTATGGATTTTAATGATAGCAATCTTCCGATACGTATTTTAGAAAGTAGCTGCTTGCTAGTAAAGCAAAGCAGCAGAACAGTTACTGAGGACACACTTACAGATATGTTCTTAGAAAGACGCAGGAAAGAGCAACCAAAAATATTCCCGCTTCGGACAGATGCAGGTCACATCAGAGGCAGCTTTGGAACGGAATGGAATGGAATGGTGACTGCTGTGTGAAAGCCTACCCACGCACATTGTTTACCAGTGTTTACCAGCGTGCGTGCCCTGTCTTTTGATCCGTAGCACGCTTACGTAATTTTGTGCGAGTCGAAAGAGACTTTCCTGTCAGCGTCATCGCCACATCTATGGATTTTAATGATAGCAATCTTCCGATACGTATTTTAGAAAGTAGCTGCTTGCTAGTAAAGCAAAGCAGCAGAACAGTTACTGAGGACACACTTACAGATATGTTCTTAGAAAGACGCAGGAAAGAGCAACCAAAAATATTCCCGCTTCGGACAGATGCAGGTCACATCAGAGGCAGCTTTGGAACGGAATGGAATGGAATGGTGACTGCTGTGTGAAAGCCTACCCACGCACATTGTTTACCAGTGTTTACCAGCGTGCGTGCCCTGTCTTTTGATCCGTAGTATGCTTACGTAATTTTGTGCGAGTCGAAAGAGACTTTCCTGTCAGCGTCATTGCCACATCTATGGATTTTAATGATAGCAATCTTCCGATACGTATTTTAGAAAGTAGCTGCTTGCTAGTAAAGCAAAGCAGCAGAACAGTTACTGAGGACACACTTACAGATATGTTCTTAGAAAGACGCAGGAAAGAGCAACCAAAAATATTCCCGCTTCGGACAGATGCAGGTCACATCAGAGGCAGCTTTGGAACGGAATGGAATGGAATGGTGACTGCTGTGTGAAAGCCTACCCACGCACATTGTTTACCAGTGTTTACCAGCGTGCGTGCCCTGTCTTTTGATCCGTAGCACGCTTACGTAATTTTGTGCGAGTCGAAAGAGACTTTCCTGTCAGCGTCATCGCCACATCTATGGATTTTAATGATAGCAATCTTCCGATACGTATTTTAGAAAGTAGCTGCTTGCTAGTAAAGCAAAGCAGCAGAACAGTTACTGAGGACACACTTACAGATATGTTCTTAGAAAGACGCAGGAAAGAGCAACCAAAAATATTCCCGCTTCGGACAGATGCAGGTCACATCAGAGGCAGCTTTGGAACGGAATGGAATGGAATGGTGACTGCTGTGTGAAAGCCTACCCACGCACATTGTTTACCAGTGTTTACCAGCGTGCGTGCCCTGTCTTTTGATCCGTAGTATGCTTACGTAATTTTGTGCGAGTCGAGAGAGACCTTCCTGTCAGCGTCATCGCCACATCTATGGATTTTAATGATAGCAATCTTCCGATACGTATTTTAGAAAGTAGCTGCTTGCTAGTAAAGCAAAGCAGCAGAACAGTTACTGAGGACACACTTACAGATATGTTCTTAGAAAGACGCAGGAAAGAGCAACCAAAAATATTCCCGCTTCGGACAGATGCAGGTCACATCAGAGGCAGCTTTGGAACGGAATGGAATGGAATGGTGACTGCTGTGTGAAAGCCTACCCACGCACATTGTTTACCAGTGTTTACCAGCGTGCGTGCCCTGTCTTTTGATCCGTAGCACGCTTACGTAATTTTGTGCGAGTCGAAAGAGACTTTCCTGTCAGCGTCATCGCCACATCTATGGATTTTAATGATAGCAATCTTCCGATACGTATTTTAGAAAGTAGCTGCTTGCTAGTAAAGCAAAGCAGCAGAACAGTTACTGAGGACACACTTACAGATATGTTCTTAGAAAGACGCAGGAAAGAGCAACCAAAAATATTCCCGCTTCGGACAGATGCAGGTCACATCAGAGGCAGCTTTGGAACGGAATGGAATGGAATGGTGACTGCTGTGTGAAAGCCTACCCACGCACATTGTTTACCAGTGTTTACCAGCGTGCGTGCCCTGTCTTTTGATCCGTAGCACGCTTACGTAATTTTGTGCGAGTCGAAAGTGAGACTTCCTTGTCAGCGTCATCGCCCCATCTATGGATTTTAATGATAGCAATCTTCCGATACGTATTTTAGAAAGTAGCTGCTTGCTAGTAAAGCAAAGCAGCAGAACAGTTACTGAGGACACACTTACAGGTATGTTCTTAGAATGATAGTATTATGAATACAGTGTGTACAGTACCTCCGACTGTGAAGTACAGCTGTCGTCACATTTTCTTCTTTCTCATAGTCTTCGTCACTATTCAGTGATTCTCGTGTTTGTGTACTACCAACTGTCTTAATTACTTGGCGATATCTTATGACGACATTCATTCTTACAGTTCAATACACGGCCGTCTGCTACGGTCGCAGGTTCGAATCCTGCCTCGGGCATGGATGTGTGTGATGTCCTTAGGTTAGTTAGGTTTAAGTAGTTCTAAGTTCTAGGGGACTGATGACCACAGATGTTAAGTCCCATAGTGCTTAGAGCCAAACCAACACGGCCGTCTCATACCCAAACAGCGTAGTTCCCGTATTCCTAGGGGATGATTCTTTTGTGATTTCCCCACGATACAGAAATATTCCATCATAAAGTTGTTTATGGTATGTAGCTCAGTCAACGAAGACCAAAAAACGTCGAATAGAGCATAAAATGTCGTATAGTGATACGAATGAGTGTCTTGAAGAACATACTAAAATTCCCCACTGGCAGTGTGTGAGTTGCATGTGTAGATTTTCTAGACTAGCTCGAAAACCACGGCTTCTACTGAAATTATCTCCATATAAAAAATAAACTACGTTAAATCCCCTACGAAAACGGTCCAATTAATATTTTTCCAGGATTATTTCTCCGTTGCAGGGGATGCATGAATCATTGATTATTAAAAATAGTATTTTAATATGAAATTACTTTTGAATCGAGCGTGTTAAGACCAAAAAATAAATTTGTGTACCAAATCTATAAGAATTAGAGTTTTATGAAGAGATAATTTGTGATCTGATGTTATAACGGTTTTTGGGGCAAGGGTGGAGGGGCACTTGTCGAATTTTGTTCACGGACCTCCACCCATGGAGTTGTATGTAGGAATAATTCGTGATCTGGCACTGCAACAGTTTTTGCGGCAAGAGGGAAGGTGCACTTGTCGGATTTTGTTCACGGACTTCCACCCACCATATGCCTTCAGAATTATGAATGGACTGATACTTCATAATTACATGCTCCAATAAATCACGAAAATTAGATATTACAATTACTTGCAAGAAACAGAGAATTATGTGATTGCTTACGTTCACTTGACGTTTGGATTGTCGCTTTCTGCATTTAACTTGTTGAATGCCAAATCTGCCTGCGAGAATGAGAATCAAATCTGACTGCGACGATGTAAAGATAATAAGCCGCATTCAAACCAACTCAACATTGTCAAGTGACACTGCTAAACTAAAAACGCGTATCTCTTGCATTATGGTTGCCTCTGCCGCATTGGACAACGCCTAGTAACTGCTCTCACAGAATAAAAAGAAAATGTGCGTCTTTGTATCAGATCGGCCACTAACTGCAGAGAAATATGATAGTGCAACGCGATCTCTTAAATACATCAAGTGCAAACTCCGTTCTCATACAATTTATCTGTCACAAAAATTTTCATAAGATAATGGGAACTAGCTAATTACGATCGAAAATCTGAGTTACCCTCTAGAAAAGCATTCTTCTCAAGAGCTGAATCTACTATAAAAAGGTTTGCAGACACTATTCCATTTACAAAATTTCACGATTGAAGGCTTTGGAAGCATTAAAAAAGTATTTTATTACAAATTACAATTTGACACTGGAGAAACAGTACAGTGTAACTTAACATGAAAATTTTTTCTAACATAAAAGTCCTCGTATTTACGACTAGATTCTTTTCATGTTTTCAAACCAAATAACAATGACTGTGACAAACTAATAAAAATACAGGAAGTACCTACTCTGTATGTTTGCGTTGAACCAAGAACGCCTAACAAAGCGCTGCCGCACTAAAGTAACATATATTTATTCACATTAAATGAATGTATGGTTTCTGTTCTTTCAGATATGTCCTAAAGAACAGGCACCACACCCAGAATCCGCAGCAGCACAGCGTTTATCGCAAATGCACGCCGACTCACAGTCCCACCTACGGCCACCTAAAGCCGTCAGTACGCGGACCGTGCTGTCGAACAACGTCGAGCGTGCTGAGTTCAACGTGCTGCTGAACGCTCAGAAACGATGCGACGTGTGCAGACGGTACGTGGACCCCAACGTGATATACGCGATCGCAACTCACCCCAGTGGCACTAGTGGAGTGGTTTCTAGTGCGTAAATCACACTGTTTACTAAACGGACGCGCGTAAAATTCCCACGTTAGCTCTATTAAAACGTACATTTCCTTCATTGTCCATATGTTAATCACGTTGTTCTATATGTAATATCAACAAATAAAAATTTCAATATCCATGTACATGTTTGAAGATAAAAAGGAAAGTACCACATCCAATCAATAAGGACACAGGCTTACAAACGCTCCATTACAAACAGCGCAATACAAATTTGCAATAGTTCATAACATAAGATATACATTATTTCATCATTCCCACATTTTAGTAAAACCCTAATGTCATTCTTAATTGATCATTCTTCCTACGCAGTAGTAGAAACTTTACAACATGTGAATTACTATAAGAAAAAGGAGCAAAATACCTTTGTACAAGTAGCGCTAGCTGTCCTGTTGATTAAGTCCATCGAACAAACTCATTCTGCAAAAAGAGTGAACTTATATTTATATAACTTCAAATATTATAGCATATACTTATAGTATTTAAATAATATTTAAGCATCAGAACCTATAAATAACGTGAATGTCACAAAAAAAAAAAATTGAAACGTGGCGTCACTCGAACCAGCACCATCTCATGCACCTCGTTGTGAATCGTTAACGCTACTCACTACGCTTTTTTTACTTTTTTGTTTTTCTTTTCTCACATGTTTTTTCTCTAATTATATTATAATCCTAGATGTGTTACCAACAGAAAATTTAATTATAACAAATTTTACCAAGAATAATGCGTTTTTGGTGGATTCTCTGTGTGCCGTTGCCTTCAAATGGCATACTCCCATACTACGTAAGTTACTACAGTTCTTTTGCTACGAATGTGATTTTTCTCATTATTATAGTGCAACGAATCATATAGTTAATGATGGGTTTTCGAGTGATTCTCAGTTTGCTGGTGCTCAGAAACGGCATATACAGGGTGGTCCATTGATAGTGACCGGGCCAAATATTTCACGAAATAGGCGTCAAACGAAAAACTACAAAGAACGAAACTTGTCTAACTTTGTTTGAAGGGGGAAACCAGACGGCGCTAAGGTTGGCCCACTAGATGCTGCAGTCATAGGTCAAACGGATATAACTGCGTGTTTTAATATAGGAACCCCCATTCTTATTACATATTCGTGTAGTACGTAAAGAAATATGAGTGTTTTAGTTGGACCACTTTTTTCGCTTTGTGGTAGATGGCGCTATAATAGTCACAAACGTATAAGTACGTGGTATCACGTAACATTCCGCCAGTGCGGACGGTATTTGCTTCGTGATACATCAACCGTGTTGAAATGGATCGTTTGCAAATTGCGGAAAAGGTCGATACCGTGTTGATTTATGGCTATTGTGATCAAAATCCCCAACGGGCGTGTGCTATGTATGCTGCTCGATATCCTGGACGACATCATCCAAGTGTCCGGACCGTTCGCCGGATAGTTGCGTCATTTAAGGAAACAGGAAGTGTTCAGCAACATACGAAACGTCAACCATGACCTGCAACAAATGATGATGCCCAAGTTGATGTTCTAGCTGTTGTTGCGGCTAATCCGTACATCAGTAGCAGACCAATTGCGCGAGAATCGGTAATCTCAAAAACGTCGGTGTTGAGAATGCTACATCAACATCTATTGCACCCGTACCATAATTCTGTGCACCATGAATTGCATGGCGGCGAATTTGAACGTCGTGTACAGTTCTGTCACTGGGCAGAAGAGAAATTACGGGACGATGACAGATTTTTTGCACGCGTTCTATTTAGAGACGAAGCGTCATTCACCAACAGCAGTAACGTAAACCGGCATAATATGCACTATTGGGCAACGGAAAATCCTTAATGGCTGCGACAAGTGGAACATCAGCGACATTGGCGGGTTAATGTTTGGTGCGGCATTATGGGAGGAAGAAGAATTGGCCCCCATTTTAACGGTGGCAATCTAAATGGTGCAATCTATGCTGATTTCCTCCGTAATGTTCTACCGATGTTACTACAAGATGTTTCACTGCATGACAGAATGGCGATATACTCCCAACACAATGAATGTCCGGAACATAGCCCGCACGTTCACCGGATCTGACGTCCCCGGATGTCTTTATGTGGGGAAAGTTGAAGGATATTTGCTATGGTGATTCACCGACAACGCCTGACAACATGCATCAGCGCATTGTTAATGCATGTGCGAACATTACGGAAGGCGAACTACTGTTAAGAGGAATGTCGTTACACGTATTGCCAAATGCATTGACGGACATCATTTTGAGCATTTATTGCATTAATGTCGTATTTACAGGTAATCACGCTGTAATAGCATGCGTTCTCAGAAAGTATAAGTTCACAAAGGTACATGTATCACATTGGAACAGCCGAAATAAAATGTTCTAACGTACCTATGTTCTGTATTTTAATTTAAAGAACCTACCTGTTACCAATAGTTCGTCTAAGATTGTAAGCCATATGTTTGTGACTATTATACCGCCATCTATCACAAAGCGAAAAAAGTGGTCCAACTAATGCATTCACTTGATATCCGTTTGACCTATGGCAGCGCCATCTAGTGGGCCAACCATAGCGCCATCTGGTTTCTCCCTTTAAGCTACACAATTTTCGTTCTTTGTAGTTTTTTCGTTTGACGCTTATTTCGTGACATATTTGGCCCGGTCACGATCAATGGACCACCCTGTATACGTACAGGCTTGAACTAAATGCCAAATGGCGCCTCACAGCAGTATGCTTGAGGGAGATAGCGTGCATGTGAAGCAGGTGGTGTTGTGCCCTCTCATTGGTCAACGCTCAGACGCACGCTCAGAAAATCTGACACCCGAGTTATTGCTCTGCACGTCCGGAAAGACACTCGAACGTGCTATTCCACGCTATGACGTCAGAAACTCGGGCTGCTAAACGCTCAACGTTCGGATGCACGGTCTATGTACCAACGGCGTAACTGCAGTCCCCATTTATGTCCTCCATGCTCGCTAATTTTAAATTCCCAAGGCCAAAGAGAAAGACAGGCCGTGGCACGTACGTCACAGCACCCTACACTGCAGGTCTTACGAGTGCCAGCAGGCGTTTCCGACGGGGAGCGATGGCATGTGACAAAATTAAGATTTTTAGTAGGTACCTTTTTAATTAAATATTGATTTCCCGTCGGCCCTGATGGAGCCGAGCGTCCCCGAGCCTTGGCAGACAAGCCCACTAGTGTGACGTTACAAGTTTCTTCCAGGGCGCATATATATCTCGTTGGCCCCGTAGATTCCTGCTGGAGTTCGAACGATATTGGGCAACCCCAATGAAGTTTGTGGATTCGTTGCTCATGGAGACAAAGCAATTGTATGAATGTGCGGTTTCTGTGGTTTCGGACATGGTTATTTGCCACCTAGTGCATTAACAATATATGATATAGGCATGAGTTACTAATACGAGGGTTGAATGAAAAGTAATGCCTCCACCTTCGTTAATTGGGTTTGGATGAGAATATTTTGATAAACCAAACGCAGAAATAATCCTTAGAATGTGATCTTTAATTACCAAGATTCACTTTTCCATATAATCACCAGTCAATTGGATACATTTCTGCGAACGATGAACAAGTTTTCTGAAGCCGTCACAGAAAAAGTCGGCATTCTGTTTCCGCAACCGTAGTCTCACAGTTCTCTCAACGTCTTCATTAGAAGCATAATGATGCCCCCGCAGAACGTCTTTCATTATTGGGAACAGATGGAAGTCAGACGGTGCTAAATTTGAAATCTACGGAGGATGCCGTATGAAGGTGAGATTCAGTCTTTGAAGTTCTGCTGTGGTGGCAAGTGTAGAGTGTGGTTTGGCATTGCCATGCTGCAGGAAATGATTTCCCTTTTCTTTTCGGACCCTTTAGCCGTCGTTTCAGAGTTCGCCACGTTGTGATGTAACTCTCTGAATTTATTGTTGTTCCACGATCAAGGAAATCATCATGGATAACACCATCCGCATCCCAGGACACTGTGGCTACGATTTTTCCAGTTGAGGGCTGCGTCTTGATTTTTTTTTGAGGCGAGTCTTGGTGTCGATATTCCATAGACGAACGTATCGTCTCCTGGTCCCAATGGTGCACCCACGTTTCGTCTCCTGTGACAATTGAACGGAGAAAGGTGTCACCATTTTCGTAATGCGAGAGGATTCCTCTGTGAGCTTTCATTTCAGGAGTCAGCATCCGGGGTACCCATCGTGCACAGGTCTTTCGATAGCCAATCAAAGCAATAATGTGACCCATACGTTCTTGTGAAATGCCGATTGTGCTTTCAGTTTCTCTCTGAGTGATACGACGATCGTCCTGAATCAATCTGTCAACATTTTACTTTTGAAACTCGGTGATTGCTGTTACAGGACGTCCAACTCTATTTGTCACACAGATCAGATGTTGTCGCCTCAGCATCTTTAAACTTACCTGCCAACGACGCACAGTACCACATCGACACAGTCACCCTAAACTGCTATCATTCTCTGATAAATCTGCTTTGGTGTGACACCTTCCGCTGTCAAGAATTCAATGACTACACATTGCTTAAATCTCATTGACCGACCGTCTGCGCAGGGTTCCACACTTCACAGAGTAACAACATAACCGTTCAATGTCAAGGCTTCCAGCCAACTGGAGCTGTAGAGAAGAGGCTACGAAACAAGCCAGTACCTGCCGCATACCATTGCGGTCAACTGTTGCAGAGTTACAAAGGTGAAGGCATTACTTTTCAGTCAATCCTCGTAATAAATATTAACCAAACTCATGGACAGAAACTACATCGACTAAATCTTGGCACACTGATCTACACTACTAGAGGAGAGATGGCTTCTAAGTCAGTCGATACGGCAGCTGCAGCATTGTTTCGGGAAAGGCAACTTCCAGCGCTGCTCGCTTTTCAGTTTGCAAACAGGTTATACCTCCCCAGAAATTCCTATACATTTCCTATACAATTTCAGATTACAAATGAATATTTGTTTCCATTTGTGAAGTGAGCTATTATGTAAAAATTTCAACAACTGGAGCTTTGAGCTGCCTACCACACTGAAGCACCGAACCCAAATGTAAGATGCTGCCAATACGTATTTGACAATGTTGAATTCATTGTCTCCACTACCACTTGCTGGAATACTTTTCACACCGTGATGGGTATGAAATAGATCGCTGAACATCTGAATAGCCCAGGTACTTAAATTGTCTCCCTCAACAACCCAAGTAGGTCCCCTAGATGTTACGGAATTTCAAGACAAGCAGTGCATTACAGGTGATTACTGTACTAAGCTTGAATACGAACAGTGCCACCCCATCAGACACATTAACACCATCTTGAAATATGTACTGTTGATATGTTGTACGTGGCTCCACTCAATGCAACCCTCTATGCAAGTGCCAGCATTTCCTGAACGGACGAGATTTATGCACTCTACCAATAGCAAAATTAATACGGAAATCTACAACTTTCTTCTCATTCATTAATTTACCACCGAGTAAGTACAACACAGTTCCATGGGTTTCTAGTACGCTGTAAACGACAGACAGCAACAAGATGCCACATTTAGGAATCCAATGCCCTTCCCCCAACGCTATGGAGGTCGCTAACCACATCGCAGATGCAAATTATGCAACTGCCAACCATTGTTTGTAGGTAAATTTTTACATTAAAGCTCATTTAAGAACAGCTCAGAAGTCGTCATTGAATAAACTGAAAATAGCCCCAATACGTATGAGTAGCGAAAACAAATTCGTAATGTTCGGATAGAACATTAGTAGTGTCCAGCATTTTTATCGTTCTGCTTGAGACAGTCACATCTTTTAATTATCTCAGCATAACGTTGAAAAGCGATATGAAAGCTAAAGAACATGTGAGGATTGTGGTAGGGAAAGCGAATGCTCAACTTCTGTTGATTGGAAGAATTATCGCAGAACGTGATTCGTCTGTAAAGGAGAACCCTTATAGGACACTAGCGCGACCTCTTCTTGAGTACTGGTCTGGTGTTTCGAATCCACAACAGTTCGGATTAAAGGAAGACGTGGAAACAATTCAGAGGCGGGCTGCTAGGTATGTTACCGGTTAGTTCGAACAACACGCAAGTTTTACGGAGATGCTACGACACACACAAATGAGAATCCGTGGATGAGAGGCGATATCTTCCTCGAGGAACAAAAGAAACATAATTTAGACAGCGGGATTTTGAATCTGGATGCAGAACGATTCTCCTGCCACCACACTGCATTTCGCGTAACGACCACGAAGATATGATTCGAAAAGCTAGGACTCATACGGAGGCATTTTTCTGGGTCTATTTAAGAGTGGAACAGGAAAGGAAATGACTAGTAGTGGCCACGCACCGTGCGGTGGACTGCAGAGAATGCATGTAGATATAAGTGTACAACGTTTCTAGTCAAGAGATCGTACGTTGAAAATTGGTAGTGTTATAAACGATGGTCTTAGCCTACAATCTGTACTCCAAGTAAATGAATGTCGGAAAGTACAGTTTCATAAAGAAAGATTCTTCTGTCTGGCAGCTCATACTTATAAATGAAAATATTAAATCTGAAAGAACGGTAGGAAGATTAGAGTTTACAGTCCTGTCGACAGCGATGTTACCAGAGACTGAGCACAAGCTGTGATTACGGAAGGCTGGGGAAGGAAATCGGCCGTGCCCTCTCAAAGGAACCATATTGGCATTTGGGTTAACAAGCTACGGAAATCACGGAGAACATTCGTCTGTATCTGAACCGTCGCCTCCCGAATGCACGTCCAGTGTATTGTTACCGTGTCACCTTGTAACGCCGGAAATGCATATCCTCCTATTTTCATCTATTGTACTATTATTTTTTTTCCTTGTTTTGTTACCTCAAGATATGACATTTCTGTCTCTTTATATATTGTAATTGTTTTACTGTTTGTATATATATATATTTATGCACTCATGTCGATGTATAATTGGTTTGTTTCGTAAATATTATTTGTATTTTTACGCTGGGTCTTGCCTAGGGAAAACTGCTATCGAACGATTACATCGATAGGTCGTGTGAAGACTCAAAGTGTATAGGATCTTTGGTAGTGTTAACTCTGCCGCGTGGGGCGCGGGCAGTGGGAGTCTGGCGGGAGTAGCGAGTGGAGCAGGTGTTGTGTGACGCTCCCGCGAGTTGCCGCGCTTTCGGGGTTTGGCAGCATGTAATTGCGCTCGACTCGCGATGATAGTTTCTGACATGGTGTCGCGGACGGGAAGCATTAGCTGGCGCACATCAAGAGCCCATTTCGCCTGGTGACCGTGTCGAGAAGAAGGCGCGCCAACATCCAGCTTCTGCATCAGCGACGGCCGACAATGAGTGACTGTCGCCACCTCCTCGATCGACGGCTTCAAACCTTCAATCAACCAACAAGGAAGACTAAAAGCACGTAAAGTTTCAGAACTGTATGGCAGACCTCAGCTTTTCAAATTGTTCCATTTGCCTCGCAAAATTACAGCAACTTAGCATGAACCTTTGTTGCT
Organism: Schistocerca americana; assembly: GCF_021461395.2. Taxonomy (NCBI): domain Eukaryota; kingdom Metazoa; phylum Arthropoda; class Insecta; order Orthoptera; family Acrididae; genus Schistocerca; species Schistocerca americana. The sequence continues at coordinate 583,659,281 of NC_060119.1, read as the reverse complement.
CATTGTCCCAATTGCATTGCCAAGCAGGGTCCCTTCCTTTTCCGAAATGAACCCGAGTGTCGTTGAAATTCAAACGCCAGCATTAAAATAATATAATTAGATTTCGCTGCTTTAATTTCAAAGTTCAGTAGCTGGCTACAATATTTAGGTTACACGAGCACAAATTTAGAGTGCGAGTTTTGTTAGCATATTTTAGCTTACCTGTGACTGCAGCTCAGCTTGGTACGTACTAAATTTTACTATTGTTAATAGTTCAGAATCATTTAATTCAAGTTCAAAGTAAAATCTCTTGTTTCTAAATTGCGTAGAGTCAAGTTGCTTTTGAAATGATTGTTGAGGTAGTCCAAGACTAACCGTATTTTACTGGATTTCGATGTGCTTCAGAAAGAAAGCTCACTATTAACTTCAGTCACTAAATTAACTTTCGATTTTCCGGTTTTATTAATTCTTTTGCTAAATTAAGTCAGAGTGTAGCGAAATTTATTACTTCTGACAAACTTTCAGTTTTCACACTAAACGTGTCAACCTTCAGTTGCCACGCTTCTAGTGTTAATTATATGTGTAATAACCTTTCTTTAAATTTACTATAGTAATTGTCCTTAGGACTGGCGACCGTGATTTCCCCCAAATCTCAAATCTAATTACCGCTAGTTAATTGTTAACGTAACGGCCGCACATTTACTTTCTTTATTAACTTTACCCCTTTTCAAAATTAATTTCCACCAGTTTCATTTGCATTTTTCCTTTCATATAGATGTAACCCTTTCCTCCCTCTTTACCGATAGATTAACTTCGGTGACGATTGCTTTTCCCAAATTTCCATTAGGTACACGCGGTTTAATTTTTCACTGTCATTAAGGTCGATAAGTGAGGGGGGAGGTTACACGTGGCGACCTGGTGACAGGACAATCTTCAAATTTGAGGTTGTTCTGGACACGAATTTTGCATTGTGCAAATCTCGTAACAAAGTACTGGTTACGGACAGGTCGTTACGTCAGCGAGAATAAGTAGTGGGAGGAATCCTAATTAGATTTGAGATTTGGCATTTATATTGAAAATTATTAAAATGAGTGAAGGCAACAATTACCAAAATTTGGTAGACTTGGATACGGAACAATCGGTCGAACAGTGGGAAACGCGCACAGCGGTACCCATTGTTCCGGGGCAGGCGGCTAGCATGAAAGATGCGACCGCCGAAACGCAACAAAGAGCAGAAATGGAATTCCAGACTTTAGAAAATGTTTCGGAATCGGAAGTGAAAATCAAATCTGAATCCCTTGATGACGAATACGGGGGGACAATGAAAGAGGAAGCCGCTACGGAAGTAAAACCGGTGGTTTCCGGGAATTTAACTGATTTATTGAATGTTTTGATTAACGAAATCAAGAGTCAATCGGCAGAAATTAAAGATCAGGCTGCCAAGCAAGAAGCTCAGGCTGCCGAGCAAGCAGCTCAGGCTGCCAAGCAAGTAGCTCAGTCTGAAAAAATTGAACGAATGATAGACAATCAGAACAAAGCTATTAATGTTGTTAACAACAATGTTGAAGTTGTTAACACAAAAGTTGATAAAATCAAAGACGATATTGTCGTGATTAATACCGAAATCGGTAACCTTAAACAGGAAATGATAGGTGTTCAGGCGGAAATTGCGAGCATAAATACTCGTTTTGATTCCGAAATTAGCAGAATCGAGAAAAGTGTAGGAGACGCAGTTGCTCCGATCATCGAGAATAAGGTGACGGAACAAATTCAATTAGTGAGAAAAGAGGATCAACAGAAGGTGGAAACTTTAAAGGCTTTAGTATCCGAAGTAGATACCAAAGTGACGAAGCAGGCTAACACCTGCGAAGAGAAAAAGAGGGAAGTGGAAACGCTTGCGACAACCACTTGCCAAGTGATTACGAGGGTGTCGGAATTAGAAAGGAAACTTGACGAAAAACAGAGCTATGTGCCAATCTGTGCACATAGTTCGGAGTTGATGACGAAAGAGGAGCGGTTCGACCCCTTGAAAAAAGGCGGTATACACCCGACGGATTTCATTAAAAATTGTGAAAGAGTTTTACCCAGATCATGGACTAATGAGAGTATAATTAATGCGGTTATTGATGTGTTGGCTGGTGATGCCAAGCGTTGGGGCCTAAACCTCAACATTACGGACCTGACTTTTGACGAATTTAAAAATTTGTTTCTGGCTGAATACTGGTCAGAGCGAAAACAGCAAAGTGTCTGGCGCGAATTTGTCGTATCGAGGCCTTTCGATGCGAATTCGCGCGGTTCGATGATGGAGTTTTGTGAGGGCTGGATCCGCAAGTTGGAATATTTGCGTGACCGCCGCTCGGAATCCGAAATAGTCTGGGAACTCTACAAAAAGCTTCCAGATGATACAAAACGCTACGTAGGGAGCAATCACAGGACAATCAATGATTTCCTGGGAAGAGTTGAGGACGAGGACTATTGGCGCAATAATCGCGACAGTGGCAGAGGCCGTGGTAACAACAACGGGTACCACAGCAACCACAACAACGATAACCACGGGAATAATGCATACCGCAACCATGGCAGCAATAACAATAATGGTTCGGACCGTAATAACAATCGGTACAATGCAAATAATAACAGGAATGACGGAAACCAGTATCATACTAACGTGATACGGGCTTCACAGAATAGTAATAACGCCAGAGGGTGTGATCAGCCGCCTCAGCAGCATCCGGGGAGCGTATCTGCTGGGACGAGACAGGGAAACCATTAGCCGCGCCGGTGAGGGGCCGACCAGGCGTGGAGAAATTTTGGCAGCCCAATAACAGGAGAAAACCCAGGTGTCGTCGTTATGAAAATTCCGTGTGGAATAATCAACGGCGGGAGAGTGTGCCAGTGTTAAGAGAAAGGAGTGCGCCCACAAGTAGTAGATCAGCTGTATACACGGCAGTAGAAGGTACATTCACTGTCAGTGAGAACAATTTAAGTAGTGTTCCGGAAATCGATTATAAGGTGCCAGCTGTAATACCCACAGCGGAACTGGAGATTGAGTTTAAGAATGATTCGCAATTGTTGAGAGAAGATCAGATGTCGGATAAAACGTCCGTCATCGAGCGAGGGGATGCAGAGAGGGATGAGGTCTGGTTAAGGCAGTTCGGTCGCTTATACGACGAACTAAGAGATTATAGGGGTCTGTATGGGAGAAGTGTTTATGGGGAGCGCGTGCAGTATTTGCCGCGTCTCGTCCCACAGGAAGATAGTATTTGTGAAGTGATTGAAAGTTCTGGCCCTAACCGGCAGACTTTACCAGAAATAGTTGATGTTAATGGGCAGCACGAGCAAGATTCGTCGTGTTTCGTCCCGCAGGAGTTAGATGTTGAAGGAGTAACGGAAAGTTCTGGCCCTAACCGGCAGACTTTACCGAAAGTTATAGTGGTAGAAGTAGCCGACCCATCCGACGCAAACCTCCAGTTTAAACATTGCGAGAGTATTAAGGGGAAAGATTACGAAAATTTTAGTGATAGCCGGACACAATTGGTAGAAAAGCACATAGATTTCAGCGTGTATGAGGTTAGAGCTGACGTTATGCGGTCAGACGGTAGCAGTGTGGGTTGCGCAGATCCAGAGGAAGTAATTTCAGATGCGGCTGGGCACATTCCTCCAGGTAGATTGGCAGATGAGATCAATCTGATTAAAGAGGAATCAACGAAGGTGACAATTAGCGAATTGATAGCAAAGCAACACTCACTAGTTGACGAGTTACAGGAAAAGGTTTCGGTATTGGAGGCGAAGCTAGAGACTAAGCCTCAGGACAAACGTGTTGAAATTAAAACTGTATGTGAACAGAGGCTGAAAAAGCCGCCAGATAAACCGGATTTAGGATCAAAGCCGGATGGTTTTTTCTGGAATGACCTGGATATAGACGAGGATTTACTGTGGGAAAATAAAGAAACAATCGAGGACAAGTGTAGACAGATAGTAGTGTCTGTTAATATGCACGACCTACAACTAAACGTGTTGATTGACACCGGTGCAGAATTGAGTGCTGTATCTGGCAAAATATTTGAGTTACTGAAAGACAGACCTGGCATCGTAGTTATGCCAGTAACAGGAGTGAAAATTATCGATGCTACTGGGAAGGCCAGTAAACCGGTCACAAAACAGATTTTTGTCAACTTCGAGATATGTGGGGCACGATTTGAACAAGAGTTTGTCGTCGTGCCAGACTTAACTACGGAAGTAATTATCGGGTTAGATTGGCTATTAAGGTACCGTGCAGTGATTAACTGCGAAAGCAAAACTTTGACATGTACGTCACAAGATGAAACAATAGTAGTTAGTTTTGACGAGGCAGGAGACGGTGTGCATAGGCAATACCAGCCTATACACATTGTTAACTGGCCGGATGACATTGACTTAGGAATGAGTTTGAACTGCCATAACATGAGGAATTTCGGCATTGACAAAAGTGTAGAAAGTGAATTGGAAGAGATAATCAAATTCCCTCCACGGATTAACATTAGTATTGGTGTGAAAAAAGATCGTTTGCGAGAAGTAATGAAGCTAAAAGCCGATGCTCGCATACGTCGTCATGACGCTAAAGCGCGTTTTGCTAAGTTTGCAATCGGAGACTTAGTACTTGTAAAAGGTCATGAGAAATCGAGCGAGATAGACCATGAAAACTCTAAATTTAAGTTTGTTTATAATGGACCATATAAAGTCATTGGTATGCCTCACACAAATGCTTACGGAATATTGTAGACTTGAAATTGTACCAACCTAGGATCGATTAATACCACACAATGGGTAATTTATACAGTATGTAAAATAGAGTGTAAGATTTAACGATTTGCTAGATTGCCATGCTTTTGACTGACCAAGAGGACATTAAAGAAGTTGTAATTAATAAGTAATTAATTTTGACTAAATGATTTAAGAGAGAGTGATTATTTATCAATTGAAGAATCCAAGCTGCTAATTTAAGTTTTCAGCTGAGTCACAGTAGATTAAGCAACGTAAATATGATTTTGTAACTAGCTGTAAGATTTCATGAATATGTGTTTTACTAGTCATTGCCGATGTACTTAGACGCTGTTTTAAGTTTCAGGCTAGTACATGCGTGTGATGATGGACAGTGTTGAGTTATCCACTGTGATAGTATTAAGGGACTCCTTGAGATTACTCGGGAGTGAGTTTTTCCTAAAGAATTCAGTGAAACGGACGTTCTGGAAACGCCGTCACAAGGGCGAGTGAGATCAAGCGTGCCGCACACGCGGGCGCAACAATAGTGGCGAGGCGAGCCGCTGTCGGCTCTTGTGCCGCTGTCGGCATTCTTTGTACTTGCGAGTACGAAAGGCGGAATAGTTTTTCTTCCCGGACAGCTGATGTGAAAGAATTCTGCTGTCAATATTTATGTTTTTTCGATCTACTGAATATTATTTTCTTGTTTAGCGTTAAGTGGAATCTCATGACGAGATATTAATTATGAAAAGGTTATGTAAAAATGTGTATTCTATGTAATTATTATTAACTTGCGTATTTTGATCTACCTGTTTTTATGACCATGTACTCTGATTAATTTTGCAAATAGTATTCCATTTCTCATAGTGTTACGAATTTTAATGATTTTGGAATAGCTAAACCATTTTCTATATCTTCTATGAATTTTAATATGTTGTCAACCGGTTTTATTTTGTGCAAGATGACAGAGTGGAATAAGATTAGGAGTGTCTCCACTCAATTATTATGGTCTAAAAATTGATTTATGCTTAATTAGACGAATGCTAAATTTTGTTGATGTTTTGAGCATATGCATTTCCGCTGTTTTTTTTTTTTGGGACATTTTCTGAGTCTGTTTACGTTACACGAACATCCTCAGACAATGTGGGGCACGTGTAACGCCGGAAATGCATATCCTCCTATTTTCATCTATTGTACTATTATTTTTTTTCCTTGTTTTGTTACCTCAAGATATGACATTTCTGTCTCTTTATATATTGTAATTGTTTTACTGTTTGTATATATATATATTTATGCACTCATGTCGATGTATAATTGGTTTGTTTCGTAAATATTATTTGTATTTTTACGCTGGGTCTTGCCTAGGGAAAACTGCTATCGAACGATTACATCGATAGGTCGTGTGAAGACTCAAAGTGCATAGGATCTTTGGTAGTGTTAACTCTGCCGCGTGGGGCGCGGGCAGTGGGAGTCTGGCGGGAGTAGCGAGTGGAGCAGGTGTTGTGCGACGCTCCCGCGAGTTGCCGCGCTTTCGGGGTTTGGCAGCATGTAATTGCGCTCGACTCGCGATGATAGTTTCTGACATGGTGTCGCGGACGGGAAGCATTAGCTGGCGCACATCAAGAGCCCATTTCGCCTGGTGACCGTGTCGAGAAGAAGGCGCGCCAACATCCAGCTTCTGCAACAGCGACGGCCGACAATGAGTGACTGTCGCCACCTCCTCGATCGACGGCTTCAAACCTTCAATCAACCAACAAGGAAGACTAAAAGCACGTAAAGTTTCAGAACTGTATGGCAGACCTCAGCTTTTCAAATTGTTCCATTTGCCTCGCAAAATTACAGCAACTTAGCATGAACCTTTGTTGCTCATTGTCCCAATTGCATTGCCAAGCAGGGTCCCTTCCTTTTCCGAAATGAACCCGAGTGTCGTTGAAATTCAAACGCCAGCATTAAAATAATATAATTAGATTTCGCTGCTTTAATTTCAAAGTTCAGTAGCTGGCTACAATATTTAGGTTACACGAGCACAAATTTAGAGTGCGAGTTTTGTTAGCATATTTTAGCTTAGCTGTGACTGCAGCTCAGCTTGGTACGTACTAAATTTTACTATTGTTAATAGTTCAGAATCATTTAATTCAAGTTCAAAGTAAAATCTCTTGTTTCTAAATTGCGTAGAGTCAAGTTGCTTTTGAAATGATTGTTGAGGTAGTCCAAGACTAACCGTATTTTACTGGATTTCGATGTGCTTCAGAAAGAAAGCTCACTATTAACTTCAGTCACTAAATTAACTTTCGATTTTCCGGTTTTATTAATTCTTTTGCTAAATTAAGTCAGAGTGTAGCGAAATTTATTACTTCTGACAAACTTTCAGTTTTCACACTAAACGTGTCAACCTTCAGTTGCCACGCTTCTAGTGTTAATTATATGTGTAATAACCTTTCTTTAAATTTACTATAGTAATTGTCCTTAGGACTGGCGACCGTGATTTCCCCCAAATCTCAAATCTAATTACCGCTAGTTAATTGTTAACGTAACGGCCGCACATTTACTTTCTTTATTAACTTTACCCCTTTTCAAAATTAATTTCCACCAGTTTCATTTGCATTTTTCCTTTCATATAGATGTAACCCTTTCCTCCCTCTTTACCGATAGATTAACTTCGGTGACGATTGCTTTTCCCAAATTTCCATTAGGTACACGCGGTTTAATTTTTCACTGTCATTAAGGTCGATAAGTGAGGGGGGAGGTTACAACCTCGCTTGGTATTTAATTTAAATATTCATGGCTTTCATGCTGCCAACGTAAAGGCTATGTTTTCCTTCATTCGAATGAAACAAAAAGTTTACTGTTACCATTCGCTACTTATTTACCTCCACATCGCGTTTCGAAGGTTAAAATCTGCTTCAGCGAGAGTTACATTTGTTCGTATGGCATATATGTGTGTTGTGTTGCGATTATTGAAAGGGGGGGGGGGAGAGGCTGTGACACTGTCTAGCGGAGAAACAAAGCACTATTTCAGAACATGGTTTTGGACTTTTTGTCTACAAGCTAAACAGTTAAAATAAAAGAACTAAAATAGAATACCTCCAGTGGTCACAGGTTCCTTTCACTGTCGTAGCACATCACATGTATACTGTCATATGTCGTAAACAAAGATGGCATCAGGAAACTATAAGGTGCAAAGAACATATAGCAAAAGAGAAACATTATCACGAAGTGCAAACAATGTACATCATAACAAGATTACTATTTCAGAATAAGTTTTAAAGGATTCTAGATATCTTTGCTTGAGGCACTGAATACATGCGCTGGAATAAATACTTGAGGTGCTATACAAATCTTGATTCTGTCAAATTTATACAGTTGAACCTCCATACATATTTATATAGTCAGGTGACATGTACCAAATTTTAAGTACACTAATTATATTGTTAAAAGGCATAATTATACAGAATTAACCATTTTTGCAGGGATCAGAGATGGTGATGAAACGCTGGAGGCGCTGGGAGAGAAAGAGAGTAGCGAGAATGAGAGATTAAGAGTGGAAGGAGAATTTTAATGGGAGCAAACTTTCCAAAGCAGGAGGTTCTTAAGATTATAGCTGTTACATGCAATAACTAACTAAAGGGTGGAGTTATACAATAATCAATGCCTTAAAATATGTAGATAGATGTACAGTTTGAGCTCTTACTTGATGTTCATACAGTTTAGAGCTGACATGGGGTACAAGCTGTTGGTGTAATGGTATATTTGTAAATGCGCCCATTGCATTGTGAAATTGGGGAAAGTAAGTTCCTGCTGAAAATAAAGATAGTACTATTGTATCTCTGTCATTGGTCGGTTTCTCTGAACAAAATTGTTCGTTGTCACGGTTTCGCCAAAAACGTCTACGAATCGTTAACTGAACTATTATTCAAATTGAATTTTACACTAGCAAATTTTTCTACATGTAACTCACCGTACCACTCCTTTTAGCATACTATTAAGACACTGTACCCAGACCACACTTACAGGCTTCACTGCTTTGTACGAAACTCCCTCAGGGTTGCAAGGTGCCATGATGTTTATGTTCATTAACTGTGCATCATGATCAGATCATCCATTAGCAACCGGATGCACGTTAACTGTTTCAGTCTGAGCACAGTTTACAAAAATGTTATCAATCAGTGTCTTCCTATTTTACTACATGGGATATTATGGCGTCTTAAGCAGGCACGAAGCTTTATGGGAAGGACTGAGCCTATGGAATTTGAAATTCTTCGCTCAGTGGTTTAATACACACCATTTATGAAACCATCTGCCTTAGAAATTAAAAAAACTTGGTCATAAAATTTAATACATGCTAGGAAATACGCTGTAACGAACATAGCAATTACCCCAAGTAATAGGTTACTTTAAAAAGTAATAAGCATTTATAAAACAAATGATCAACAATTTTAATAGGAACAATAAGTGAGACCTGATGGATTACCAATATGTAAATGTCCCCGGATGACATCAACACACGGTACCCAATAACTCACATTATGAAATTCAAAATTTACCTTCAAATATCAATAGACATGAGCCGTCCATTAACAAAGCCTTCAAAATAGAAACTTTCGGTTCGACGTAAAGAAATAAGCTATACTGCAGTTTCAAATCAACAAGGAATGAAATGAAATTCCAGTACCTTAGAGAAAATAGACAGTTATACTTTCTAAGAAATATTAAGTTACAAGAAATAAACTTAGCTGTGACAGAACGGCAATAAGAATGGCTCAGGACCCTCTGCAACAGGTTAATCGTCAGGGATTTCTGGAGGTCGAGAAAGCTGACACTCAAGGAGCACCTAGTAAACCGATGTGTACAAAACACCAAATTTAACTAGCCACAATACAGGTGAGCGGAAATGCGGCTGGCGCCCCGCCTCGGCCAACGCATCATGCAGCAGATGTGTGGCGACAGGAGGAGGACTGCTGCGGCCGTGCGTAAGGCACCAGGACAGCACGCTAGCGCGACCAGCTTGGCAGACAGCCTCAGGGTATCATCGTCACCGACAAGCCACTTTAAGAAATCTCACCGACAACGTCGCTGCAGTACACAATCATTATCTTAAGATATGATTAGGTATAAAGAGAGTACCAAGTGACCAACTACTAAATAAATAATCTAACGCCAGGCACTCATAAAGATCGAGAATGGTCTCCATTAAATTAAGAATAACAATGTGACGGCCTCAAAAGTGCCCAGAAACAGCAAGAAATCTTTTTTCAACTTGACCTATAAAACAAAGTTACAACTGAAGTAGTGGGCATAATCCGTATCACGTCAGGCATAGTGATTGCATCATAGTCCCGGTTGTTACTGAATTTAGCATATGTTAAAATTCAGGAGTAAGTAAGATATATGTACTTTTTTGTTATCTCCGAAAAGGTTCCTGCCACGAGATGCAGGCCTCTAAAAATGGCACTGCGGTTACCATTTCGAATTTGCGAATTTCGGAAACATTTTTTAAAATTCCGTATCTCTGTAATATTTCTAGAAATTTTGTTAAATTTTTTTTATTTGAAACATAATTGATTAATGATTATAATGGTACTTTACGTTTGGACATATCTGACTAAGTTCTTTTACTGTCACCCTTTGATTTTCTTATAATTTACAGAAATTTTTGTCAAAAACGTCAATCCACAAAAGTTAATTTTTTTCTGCTGATGAGAACAATGTAGTACTATATTCTATGAGAAGGAGATCATCCACATTTAAGTGAAGACAGGTTTTATTCTAAAAAATCATTTCTTTAAATTTCAAAGGTAAAGATATGGCACTGCCTCCGGTAAAATAGGGTAAAAAGAAATTGCAGAGGCTCAACAACGGAGAAGCGTTATCTGCGTTATCAAAATTACAAATATCATTTTCTGTGTTCTTTTGTAGAGGAAGAAGAGTGATTTTTGTTTGATTGTCCTATTGATTCTGCTGTTCTCCCTGACGCACGTTAATTGTTCACGGTCTGTAACTGATACAACTACACTCCTGGAAATGGATAAAAGAACACATTGACACCGGTGTGTCAGACCCATCATAGTTGCTCCGGACACTGCGAGAGGGCTGTACAAGCAATGATCACACGCACGGCACAGCGGACACACCAGGAACCGCGGTGTTGGCCGTCGAATGGCGCTAGCTGCGCAGCATTTGTGCACCGCCGCCGTCAGTGTCAGCCAGTTTGCCGTGGCATACGGAGCTCCATCGCAGTCTTTAACACTGGTAGCATGCCGCGACAGCGTGGACGTGAACCGTATGTGCAGTTGACGGACTTTGAGCAAGGGCGTATAGTGGGCATGCGGGAGGCCGGGTGGACGTACCGCCGAATTGCTCAACACGTGGGGCGTGAGGTCTCCACAGTACATCGATGTTGTCGCCAGTGGTCGGCGGAAGGTGCACGTGCCCGTCGACCTGGGACCGGACCGCAGCGACGCACGGATGCACGCCAAGACCGTAGGATCCTACGCAGTGCCGTAGGGGACCGCACCGCCACTTCCCAGCAAATTAGGGACACTGTTGCTCCTGGGGTATCGGCGAGGACCATTCGCAACCGTCTCCATGAAGCTGGGCTACGGTCCCGCACACCGTTAGGCCGTCTTCCGCTCACGTCCCAACATCGTGCAGCCCGCCTCCAGTGGTGTCGCGACAGGCGTGAATGGAGGGACGAATGGAGACGTGTCGTCTTCAGCGATGAGAGTCGCTTCTGCCGTGGTGCCAATGATGGTCGTATGCGTGTTTGGCGCCGTGCAGGTGAGCGCCACAATCAGGACTGCACACGACCGAGGCACACAGGGCCAACACCCGGCATCATGGTGTGGGGAGCGATCTCCTACACTGGCCGTACACCCCTGGTGATCGTCGAGGGGACACTGAATAGTGCACGGTACATCCAAACCGTCATCGAACCCATCGTTCTACCATTCCTAGACCGGCAATTGAACTCGCTGTTCCAACAGGACAATGCACGTCCGCATGTATCCCGTGCCACCCAACGTGCTCTAGAAGGTGTAAGTCAACTACCCTGGCCAGCAAGATCTCCGGATCTGTCCCCCATTGAGCATGTTTGGGACTGGATGAAGCGTCGTCTCACGCGGTCAGCACGTCCAGCACGAACGCTTGTCCAACTGAGGCGCCAGGTGGAAATGGCATGGCAAGCCGTTCCACAGGACTACATCCAGCATCTCTACGATCGTCCCCATGGGAGGATAGCAGCCTGCAATGCTGCGAAAGGTGGATATACACTGTACTAGTGCCGACATTGTGCATGCTCTGTTGCCTGTGTCTATGTGCCTGTGGTTCTGTCAGTGTGATCATGTGATGTATCTGACCCCAGGAATGTGTCTATAAAGTTTCCCCTTCCTGGGACAATGAATTCACGGTGTTCTTATTTCAATTTCCAGGAGTGTACTTGTAGTAGAAATCTAATTGTGTAGATCAATAATTGTAGTGCGTGTTTTTGTGAGTAGCGAGTACCTATCTTGTATATGAATCAGTACGCAATAATTCAATGTTGCCCTGGCTATTTCTGGTAGGCTCATTATTATAGCGACGTCATTAATGACAAAAGTTATATAACTTCTTCCAACAGTCTTTTATTACTAAAAGTATGGAAGGAATAATTTTAATAAGTTAAACCGGCGTCCTCCAGTATTTTTCAATTCATATTAGGCCTGAGGTACAGTTTTTATTAATAACAGTATACGTTGCCATTGCTCATAGGCAGCTATCCTGGAGCATGAAGCCCTACAGAGAAAATTAATCAAAAGTTGTTTAAATGTATTATCACGTAGTATTAAAAGAGGATTTTTAATCCATCGTGAGTAGGACTGATGTATTCACGTTGCAATATGCTATTGTTGATGACAGCGCCCTGAGAAAAATCAGCCGTGGCTTTTAACAAACATAAAAGTGAAAACATTTTTTATTTCTAGCTTTCAAAACCGTTTCGTACAATAAGAATAACGGCACAGTTATCGTTGTATGAAGAATTCAATAACAACCATACAACTTATTAATCATTACGCGAAAGTGTATGTTTTCCATGCAGCTGTTTCTTACTAATTTATTGTTACAATGTTTATTTGTATTGTCTTTGTTGCAGTTATTTCTTATCAGCTTCTGTGTTGCAGTCATTTCTTTCCACTTTCATTGCTGCAGATATTTCTTACACTTTGTTGTAGTTTCTTTTCAGTTTCTTTGCTGTGGTTGCTCATAGCAGGTTTCTGTATTGTAGCTGTTCAGTGCTGATTTGTTTACTGAAGAGGCTTCTAAGAATTCTGAGATCATCCAGTGCGTTCTGTGTTTTCGTGAGGAATTTACCAGCTGACGCAGTTGCAGTCTTTTGCGAAAAGGGCTGCTTGAAATGTCTTCTGACTAGCGCCACGGGAGAGTGAAGTGTGGCTGTCTATTTGTATATTCATAAGAGAGTGACATATAAGACAAACCAAAAAAAAAAAAACAGACTTTGTTCAGGTGGGGAGTAAGTGTTCTCATTTGAAGACTGTTTCAAAGTGAAGATGTTACCAGTGGCGACTTTTTGTGTACTAAATGTTTTGACAGAATGATAACAATGATAGTATCTGAACAAGGTGAAGTCTCCCAGGGTGCAGATCATGCAGATTTTGCATAAATGGGGGAAGAATTAAATACCCGGAGTCAGTCAAAGACAGTTAGTCCTATTAAGAAACGATGGGCAGTGAAGTCGAATCATAAGCTCTATGCATCAAGAAAACGCAGAGAAATTACTAAAGCTAAGCAAAACTGACAACACTCATCAAAGTATAAATTCCATCTTCAGAAGAAATTGAACCAAAGCATTCTTGCACCTCTTGGCGGGAATTTTTCACAAATACCAATTCAACTGTTGAATATTGTGCATCCTACAGTGAGTAAGTGCAAGTTTTAACTATTATTCCAGAGCCAATTTCAAAGAAAACAATTTTGAACCACGTTCCATCAGTATCATAGTAAATGGTAGACAAATCAAGAAATATGAGATCAGTAAAAGGAGTCGTTGGAAGACGAGATCCATAGTATGGTCATCATACAGAAGCAGCTCAAGTTCAGATAGTGCAGTTATTTTTTCTGAAAGATAAATGGGACAGTTCTCACCAAAGTGTCAACGAAAAAGACACTATAATTGTAAGAGTTGAAGGTCAAAAAATTGTGAAAGCTAAGAGGTACATGACGCGCAGTATTAAAGAAGCTTTTGCAACTTGTAAAAGCAACTGTACAACTTCAGATATTGGAAGATCAAAATTTTATGCACTACAACATAAGTGGGTAGTTCGACACCCTCCTAGAGATGTCTTTTTATGTGTGTACTGCGCGAATTTTTAATATTGTGTTGTAACTTTGAACAACTTATCGGAGCACGTGACATATGACACCTTGGTTCGGCGTGTGAAGTCACTAGTAGTCTGTGACGTAAAGTGAAAGACTTGTTTGTTTCAAGAATATGGTGACTGCCCTGGAAAGGGAGGACTGTGTTTACAGACACTTTGTCTGGAAGGTGTAGTAGATAACTCTGCAGAAATTACTACATATGAGACATGGGAGGAGAATAAATTATTTAGAAATCTGTTGCTTTTGACAGTTACATACCTGAAGAAATTGCAACAACAACACATTGCAGAAGTGAAAGTGTGTGTATAGGCCGAGGAACGGCGTATAGTGCTTCATTGTGATTTTGTTGAGAACTGGTCTTAATTCTGCCAGAAGAAGTACCACGGTATCGATGCAGTAATGACCAGGTTTCAATTTTTACAGGAGTGACATATTTTCAAAACAAGACCAAAAGTGTTGCAGTTATAAGTGATTAAGCAGGACATGACTCAAGCACATGCTTTGTTAGGAATGCGCAAAATTCTTCAGCTGGAAGCAGGGGCAGAGAAGATCATCATTATTTCTGGTGGTGGTCCTAGTCATTTTAAAAATCGTTACCAGCTGTTTGAATTGAGTAAGTCGCTTGTGCCAACTGACTGGGTGTTTAGTGCTACTGGTCACGGGACGGGGCCTTGTGATGGTGCAGAAGACCTTCTGAAGCACCATTCTTCAACACATAATCTTTCCAGACCAGATACAGGTGCGATTCAGAATGCTAATGATTTTACGAGAGTCGTGAAATCTTACACATCCACAGCCCTCATTCTCCTGTTCAGAGAGGAAATCGAAGAATTCCTTGAGCAGAAAAAAGAAGAATGGTTCAAACAAACTACTCCTTTGAAAGGGATTCAGAAGACCCTTTTTTGAAATAAAAGTAATAGGCGAACTCGTATTGCACACAATTTAAACAGCAAGAAAGAACAGATTTCGTTCGTTCGGCCAACACTTCAGAAGCAGAAGGATAAAATTCAGATTCATAGCCTGAGAAGGGGGATGTTGTGGCGTGTGTGTATGGCTGTGACGGGTGGATTGCAGAGATTGTAGACATGTTCACAATGTTTTGAAGATTGTAAGTGCTCCAGTTCATATTGGTTCAAGAGGAACGCGTCACTCTATATCAAAGGAAGATTTTGAAGCAGTAGGACCAATTTTTAGTTCATTCACTGGCTACTTTCAGTGCAAAACGGAGTGTACAGTTGTATAAATTGAAACCTTAAAGTCTTTGGACCTTGCACATAATGTTTGTAAACATTTAAAATGCTTGAAAAATGAGTCTCTTACTCATATTTCAGAACTAAAATTATGTTAAATAAGATTAGGTTTGGATTTTTATGAGCCTGTTATGTGATAAGTGGTAATAAAGCAGGTTTTATGTATGACAAAAATTTCAGTTGTTTATAAAACTGTTCAACCTAAAAGTGGAAGCTCATCTTTTCAGAGAATGTAGAACTATATGGTACTATTCATCAGAAATAAAACTCTGACAACGTCTCAGTCACACGAAACAGCCAACTATTACGTTGTCCACATCGACTGCAGCGCTATCTGTCTCTCAAATACAAGAGCTAAATCTAATACATTTGCTCATTACTGCGTATCTAACAAAGTAATCGTGCATTATTCGCTCAATATGTACCTATAAAGCGAATGACTACAAAAGTGCAAACACTACTCTCACAGGAGGAATTTTAATTATGTCTCGAAAAGTGAGTACCCAGTAATGGTGTGATCCATCGAAGTGCATAGTGGTGAAATAAATAAATGACTGGCGGAGAAAACTGTCTTCTAGGACGAAATACTCACGTCGGTAATAGCCAGGAATGTGTTATCCACTTCTGTATTACTTCCTTTCCCCTCCCTGGTGATTGTTTTGCATGTGATTTCCCTGTAGTTTAGTGGGGAACGCGATGAACCCGGCTGGATGCAGTGGACAAGGTAACTCACTAGATTTCCGGACCGAGCGCCCCAGGAGGCCGAGCTCCACCTTTTCAGAGGAAAGGCCGAGGCAAGGGATTGCCCCGAACAGTTTCCCGGGCACTAGCGCCCGGAAGTCGTGTCCCTGTAGTTTCTCGCGACTAGGCGTCCAGGCCTACTTTAGCAGAAATCGTCACTGCAGCGCAACATATAAGCAGGACCATCAAGCCAAAACACTTCAGGGCCTCCTTGTTTAGTGCCACGTCACCTTCCCGGAACATTGCGCAAGGGGCAGACAGCGGTAGGAGATGATGTCGACATTTCATGAGAAGCGTCTGGGCTCCATTCTGAGCAGAAATTATCTTCTCTTTATAAAGCGAATGGCTGGCAGTCTGTCGCCGCTTTACAATGGGTGAATAACGTCTGGGCTACATAGTTGTAAGTGGGCTAAGGATGCCAATTTCCTTGAAGTATGAACGTGGAGGCGAACATATTGACTGAAGTAAAAAAAATTATTTGATGACTAATAGGGTAACATAGATTCTTTTTGTAATTGCGTGTATTGGTTTGTAACGACTGGTTAATGTTGTACACCTTTTGGTAGAAGTTGAGACAGTTTTCTTGTAAGCAAAAATATCAATTGCCAGCAATTTTCAGAGCCCTTTCCATTCACACACAAGGTCTGTGCAGACTGGTAGAGCACATAGGAAAGCTTCCCAGTGGTAAACGTGTCATGCTGGAAGAAACTTCGAGACGAGATACAGAAAAGAACACTTGACCTAGACACATCAATTTTCCAACTAATGTCAGAGAAGTGAAAGCCAATCGAGCGATATCGACTTTGGTAGTCGCCTCTCGTCTTTGACCGCAAGAGTGTGGCTCCCTCTGGGAGGGACAGTAGCGAACTGTGTGGTTTGATAGTCCCTGATCGTGGCAGAATGGGCTGTGGAGCGGAATCAAAAACAAGTTTTCTAGCAGCGTCCAATCTGTCCGTGCACACCTGATATTGGGCATATAAGAGCCCCGCTGTGTTTTAAATGAAGAGGACCTTACAACTGAAGCAGTATTTTCAGCCTCTGCAATCTGTTTCGGCAGATACAACAGTGTTTCTAGTGACTTGATTGTGAGGTGCTGAGCCGATTGTAGAAGCGTTTCTACTCCTCCATCAAATACAATGTGAGATACAAATTCAATGGCATAGTCCATATCAATTCAGACAGGCTGGTAAAAAATCTTACCTTCATAGTCTTGGATGTTATTGAATTTAGCTAAAATGAAGGATTAAGTAAAGAAAACGTAATTTTTAAAACAATTCCTGCCCCCAGGTGCATGCCTCGAAAGATGACACTGCGAACACCATCTTGAAGATGTGAATTTCGGAAAATGCTGCATCTTTCTAACAGTTCTAAATACTTTGTTATAACTTTTTTAATTTGAAACATAATAGCTTTATGATTACAATAGTATCTTCCGTTTGGACATATCTGCCAAAGTTCTTATACTGAAGCCTTTTGAATTTTTTTACAATTTACAGATTTTTTTTTCAAAAATACCAATCAGGGCTACGGTCGAAGGTTTGAATTCTGGCTCGGGGCATGGATGTATGTGATGTTCTTGGGTAAGTTAGGTTGAAGTAGTTCTAAGTTCAAGGGAACTGATGACCTAAGATGATAAGTCCCATAGTTCTCAGAGCCATTTGAAACCTTTGATGCTCGAAAATAGTTAACTGTCTTCAGGATTGATCAGTAAAGGTATATTCTGGTGCACACTGATCGTTGTTTCCGAGTACGTCATTAAGCATTTATGCATCAAACATGGACATTATTCTGCAGATAGACGTTTATATTCATGTAGTACCTTTTGCTATTTTCTGTTTTTCTTTAGTTTAACGTCTGTCTTCTCAAGAATAACCACGGATTCCCTCTTGTAAATGATGTCCCATAAAGAAGCGTAGAATGCATAATAACACAGAAATATATTGATGAAATTAAGCAGTGTGCATATTACTGCATTGTGTGCTTCCTGTGATCATATGTGACGGATGATTTTACTCAAGCGGACTCTACTATTCTGCAGGCTGTCTCTCGTTCTTTTGGTCAAACCTTCCGAAACTTTTCGCACTACTTGCAACTCTAGTTCACAAATGGTTCAAATGGCTCTGAGCACTATGGGACTCAACTGCTGAGGTCATTAGTCCCCTAGAACTTAGAACTAGTTAAACCTAACTAACCTAAGGACATCACAAACATCCATGACCGAGGCAGGATTCGAACCTGCGACCGTAGTGGTCTTGCGGTTCCAGACTGCAGCGTCTTTAACCGCACGGCCACTTTGGCCGGCTCTAGTTCACAAATTACACGGTAATACTCTGCTATGAACTCTGGAAATGATCGTGGTTTGTTGGCGTGTCTCAAACACACCCACCGAATGAAACCACATGGTCTCAGACCACAAGATCCGTGCGTCCAGCTCAAGTCGCCATTGTGAAAAATCGCTCGGCCATTGAACTTCCCTTACGAAATGGTTCTGTTATAGAAGAAAGCACACATAAATTATTATTGCTAAGTAGCGTATCACTTCCGATGTGATTTATTTTGCCAATGAAAGAAACGAAATTGTCAAGGTTCTCCAGTAGCAACAATAAACGAAAGTCTTTGTCAGTTGATCTCGTCCTCCTCCCTAATAGCTGAGGCATGCTAAGCACTTTGTGCAATCCATGTTGACGCTTTCCATTATCAGAGATGACTGATTGGTTGCGGCTCTCAAACCTTTTCTGTTTAGGCAAACCGCAAGGCATCACCGGAATGTCTAATAAAATCGAGAAGTGCAATTACTCATATCAACCCACGACATCAGCATGGAAGGAGACCGCCAGGGAAGCAGCAACTATGGACTACGATAACACAGATGGAATCGACTGCCTAACGTAGATCAACTTCAACTGTAAAGAGAGAGAACAAACTTATAATTCAAATCACAAGTCCAGGAGTAAACAAAGCAGTTGGTAACCATCTCATAGATTTTATGAAGTGTCCAAACACGTGACTGCGAGAAACTCTTACGTCTTCCTTGGCTAAGGAGCATGGCATTACCAGGCTGGAGGGTCCAGTGGTCCAAATGGATCTATGCACTGTGGGACTTAACATCTGTCATCAGTCCCCTAGACTTAGAACTACCTAAACCGAAATAACCTAAGGACATCACACACATCCATGCCAGAGCCAGGATTCGAACTTGCGACCGTAGCAGCAGCGCGGTTCCGGACTGAGGCGTCTAGAACCGATCGGTCACAGCGGCCGGCTGGGGGCTCCAATATTCAACTACAGATCGATCGTGTGTTCGACACAGTACAAGACAATATTTACGATGCGCTCCACTTTATTGTGCACCAGTTGCGTCCATGTGGTGTCAGCTAACAATATACAGGACATTTGCTATGTGTTGTTTAACAACGTTCTGGAATTGGTCTACTAGGTAATAAGAATACCCGAAAATTAAATAGTGTTCAAGTAAGTCTGCCGGGCTCTCAAGAAAGAAAATAGCTTATAGATTACGCTCTGTTTGCAAACAGTTTTATTTATCTACCTGTAAACTACTTCGACATTCTAAACTCTGACTCCAACAAGGACAATGTAAGTATTATACAGAAGTGTTACGTTAAATCAGGAGAAACTTATTTTTTCTCAGTCTACAACATTGTTCTCCACAATACCGTCCGATATAGATATCTCCGAATTAGGATTGGTTCGTACAAAAAATGTTATATCACAAATCTTAAGAAAAATGGCCAATGTATCAAACAGACTTAAGCCACTCGACATTAATTAAATTAAAGTACAGTTAATGTACTAAGTCTACGGCAAAGAAAACTGGAAATGGAGAACCTCGAAGTAAAGAAAACAAAACTTGGGTATATGGAGAAGACAATTGCCTTTAAAGGAAGCACGTAAGAGGCAATTGGAAAAGGAACAAGCTATTGCGGATATTCAGGCCTGGTTTACATATGGTTTTAAACGCACTGTATGGAGAAATATTGCTATGAAGGAGGACCATAAGACATGGACATTTATGGTAAACAACAATGGAAACTGGTCACGTGTTGGAGTGCTAGCCGAAATCAATGGAATCGAGAAGGTTTAAAATATTAAGGGATACACGAAAAAGTTTTATTACGCTCTATTCCCATTTGGATCGGCTTCAAGAGGATAGTTACATCCTATTTAAGTGTGTCGAGTTGGATGTTGCCCACTTAGCAACTGAACAGCCATTTGCCGAGCTTTAAACCAGATGGAATAACTATATATAATAGACCTTTGTTTGCAAAAATTGTAAAAGTTCTGTATAGAAACCCCGCAAGAATGTGGAGGAGAAGAGTTGCCAACGATGTGGACTGCTTTCAGAGTAGCGTCATACAATTGCCAGAAGGAATTGAGCTAATAGCTAAAGCCTAAAGCTAGTACCTTATGGGAGAGAAATCAGATATGTATTAAAATTCGAATACATAACTTCTTTGTATTTGCCAAATTACTGGTTGGGTGTCAGTCATGAGTTAAAAATTAAATTGGACATTATTGAAACTACACCTACCAACAATAAGAAAATAGTTATTTTCTGTATGTAAATCTATCTGCAAAAATTATCAAAGATTTTGTATGAGAATATTTATCTGTCTCATTTCCTACCCTACCAAAAATCCTAAGACATGTCCTAGATACATGCATTTCGAATGTGGAATGTGAGTGGCTGGTTTACCTTGAAAAGTTGTTGAAAGTAGGTAGTCGAAACATAGCGCCCCCCTTCTCTTAATATTATGAGCACTAGTTATGATGTGAATACTGTAAGAGATGTTTTTTGAACATCTAAACTATCACCCAGGCAATTCTGAGCAATTCTGGTAGCACAACGTCATCGGTTTGCTGGTGACCTTCAGCATTCAACTGAAGCTCTAATTCAGCTAGCATTTCGGAAATGAATGCTAAAATAGAAAAAAAGAACTTTTATAACCACCTGTACAAAAATGTATCACAATCTCAAAAAATGTTAATACTTCGTTACGAAATTTTATAACTGTCGCAATTTAAACTCATAATTGGTTTTATTAACACTTACATGGTAGTTGTCCTACGTTTGACTGTTTCCCATCACCACTTCCGCTGGCATCACTGGTGGCAGTCCGTATCATATTGTGAAAAACACACAAGGGCCGAACTAGGCACTTACAAACACTGGTGATGATTGTAATGGGAATTAGACTTTATACACCATCAGATTACACCCTCTATTTTGCAAAGGATCAGTAGGAACTCAAAATGCCAAACCAGGAAGTAATAACGTCCCTTCAGTTTCTTGAAGCAGTATTGGTGCTTGTGTTTGAGGAACAGAACACAGCTGTGAGGGAAAAAAAATCTGGGTAGA
This sequence comes from Schistocerca americana, assembly GCF_021461395.2. Taxonomy (NCBI): domain Eukaryota; kingdom Metazoa; phylum Arthropoda; class Insecta; order Orthoptera; family Acrididae; genus Schistocerca; species Schistocerca americana. The sequence continues at coordinate 583,637,822 of NC_060119.1, read as the reverse complement.
CATCTTTTGTTTGCTGGCAAGTGGCTGGAAAACTAGACACAGCTGATAGCTTTGGAAAAACACTCTTCGTTTATTCTGAGGCCAACAGATTGCTTGACACTTCTGACACCAGTTGCATCACTCGTAACATACGTTATTGTTAGTTAGGGTGGAGCTACGGGAGGAGGACACTAACATCATCTTCTTTTTCTTCTTCGAGCAGGTTTGGTGTGGGTGGCTTCCGTGGGGGAGAAAAATATACAGAGAAACAGATAGAGGCCCCTTCTGAAAATATCCTTTGTTCGCTGGCAAGCGGATGGAAAACTGGACACATCTACTGTCTTCAAAAAACACCCTTTGTTCGTTCTGGGAGAAATAAATAGCCTGGAAGTCCCTGTGCCAGCTGCATCCCCTAAAATGTGTGTTGCTGTTTTCGTTAGGGGACATCTATGGGGGGAAGATTTTAACATTCCAAAACAAATCTCTTGTTTGTGGTCTCTTCCTGGCTTGGGAAAGGCACGGAATTGTACATTACAATCATTTCCCGATTTCTCTCTTTAGATTCTGGCTGCTTCCACCCCCCCCCCCCCCCCCCAAGAATAAATGTTCAAATGTGTAAGAAAACTTATGGGACTTACCTGCTAAGGTCATCAGTCCCTAAGCTTACACATTACTGAACCTAAATTATCCTAAGGACAAACACACACACCGAACCTCCGCCGGGACCAGCTGCACAGTCCATGGCCGCAGCGCCCTATTCACCCCCCCCCCACGCCCACCCTTTGTCACGTAGCAAGGGCAGGGAGTGGGGCTGCTAGTGTGGGTGGGTAGGGGGCAGGTGTGGGTGGTCACTGTGCAGACTGCCAAACACCAACGTTTGTGGCACATGTGGATGGGGGTGTGTCATCTCTGGTCATCAGAGAGTTACAAGCGCATTTGGCGGGGGATGGTCATCATCCTTTCATCTCAAGCCACTGGAGCAGAGCAGGAAGCAGGGGTAGGTGGATCCAGTAATGTGACGCAAGGTGAGGCATCTATAGCAACCGTCATGAATACGATCTGTTGGAGGACAGAGCGAGCCCCGAAAACAGCTGCATCCTGATGCAATGAATAGATAGAGCCAGTCACATCACTAATGCACTGATACACGGCAGTGCACCATGGAGCGTCTTAATGACATTGCGATTGCAGTGTACAAAACGGTCAGAAGCTTAACAGGTTCTAGGAATTGGAAATCGTGTCCTCTGCGTAGCATAACTCACCGATTTCCCGTCCACTGAATTTAACTTTTTCCTATAGCACCTATTTCCGTTTTATAAACAATTTGCATCATCAATTCCCGTTAATATTTCGTTGTCTGAATTGACTATTGAATTGTACAGGTGAATATTCGAAATTTCCCCCGATCTTCGAGATTCCTGCCAACAGTGTAGGTGATGGAAGCGGAGGGGGCGAAGTGGTAGGAGGAGGGGCGCGGAATCCGCATGCGGGCTGAGAAAAACATGACGTCATCAGGGGGTGGGGTGTGGTTTGGAAAGTAAGGGATATTTAATTGATCACTTTAATTAATTTGCAAATCTGATATCAAAATTGCACGAACACCGCCACCTCTCTACTACCGACAACAACCAAAGGAGTCCTGCAGAAATGGCCACTCATGACTCCTGGTTGCCTTGCCTGTGGCGAGCAGCAGTGGGGTTGGTATCACACCGCTGTCTGGAGCGTCAACAGACTGAAGCCATGTCTACGCAATATCCTTTCTTTCAAGAGTGCTAGTTCTGCTAGGTTCGCAGGAGAGCTTCTGTAAAGTTTGGAAGGTAGGAGACGAGGTACTGCCAGAAGTAGAGCTGTGAGGACGGCGTGTGAGTCGTGCTTGGGTAGCTCAGTTGGTAGAGCACTTGCCCGCGAGAGGTAAAGGTACCGAGTTCGAGTCTCGGTCCGGCACACAGTTTTAATCTGCCAGCAAGTTTCATATCAGCGCACACTCCGCTGCAGAGTGAAAATCTCATTTAGGAATTGACAATGACAATTCTAATAGCTGCTTGCGCAAGGGTCAGAAGCGCACCAACGAACTATTGATTTGTTCAATCTGTGAAGCTCTTTCTATTGAATATGTCATCCAATTTTTCTGAAACTGAAATCACCTGTTCGTCTGTCATGGCATCACATCTATTCGTACCGTTTCTAGACCGAATCGGAGTATTCTATAATGGTGCGTCCTCTTTTCTTTCTTAGAGTATATGTGCAGTATGCGATATTCGGACTTTGGAAGGGGTGGATATGTTACATATCCCTTAGTACTAGCATAGAGGGAGCAATGAGACCGGAAACTAACCAGCGCGGATGGCGGACTCTTCGCTGTTATGTGTTATGTTGTGTGCTCCTGGACTGTGTGACAGGGGGGACTGTTCTCTGTTCCCATTAGCACTTGCCAGACAGAGAGGAACGTGAGAAACGTGCCGGTAGGCTGCTCGCCTTTAATGAAGACGAATGGCCCTGGAAGGCGCCAGATCTAAGAAACGACCTTGCCACCACACGATTCCTGCTAATGCTGTGCTACAAGTACTCGGTATATATGGATAATGGGTATAACACTCCTACGATAAAGTGTTCTTATGCTAACGCTAAAATGTTTTTCAAAGCTTAAAACTCGTTATATTAACTAATAAACATATTTAAATAACTACAAGAGGTTATTTTGTGCTTCTCTAGTGTGGCCGCAGCTGCGCATGGAGCAGCTGCTGTTTCTGTTTATACACAGAATTTAACGTAATTAAAACCTCCAGTATTGTGGATTCTACTGTAACTACTGCTTAATTTTGAATGAAAATAATATTAAAAAGATCAGCAGTGTCTACCGAAGACTCGGCGTAAGCAGTCACCCTTATTCTAACAACAGACTTTTCGAAGAGGGAGCGGACAGAAATTTTCGAAACCTCTTGCCCTTGGGGCGGAAAATTTCCATTATAAGGAAAAAGAATCGGCACTGATCAACGGCATGGGAACGCAGAAGGCAATGGAACCACTGCATTAAAGACAAACAGTATGTCATCACAGAACATGTGACCTATAGCTGAGCAGGTGTCATAATGATTCCTCCCTTGGCAAAAGATTCCGCACTAGTCCTCCAGCAAGATATCCGGCAGAGGCATGCCAAGGGAAAAGTAACCGTGATAGATAGACCAAATAAGCTACTAAGAGTACAATATTCTACCAGTAGTAGCGTGGAATGTCAGAGGTTTGAGCATGCTAGGAAAGTTACAACACCTGAAAACGGAGATTCAAAGGCTCATTCTAGATAAAGCGGTAGTTAGTGAATTGAAATGGGAGGAAGATAAGCCTCTCTGATCACACGAATAAAAGACAATATCAACACATGCATAAAATTGTATAACAGTACGAGGATTCGTGATAAATAGAAAATAATGGCAGAAATTGCTTTACTCCAAGCCTCTTAGTGAATGATTTGTTCAAAAAATGGTTCAAATGGCTCTGAGCACTATGGGACTTGACATCTGAGGTCATCAGTCCCCTAGAACTTAGAACTACTTAAACCTAACTAACCTAAGGACATCACACACATGCATGTCCGAGGCAGGATTCGAACCTGCAACCGTAGCGGTCGCGCGGTTCCAGACTGAAGCGCCTAGAACCGCTTGGCCACACCGGCCGGCCAATAAGGTTCGGCTAGTAATCGAAGACCATAAGAGAAGGAGGTATATTTGAAAAATGGCTGAAGAAACGCAAAGATTCCTGTTAAATTAATTCGTGGTCAGACAGTGATTCCGAAATGAGGAAGCGGATTGCATGGCATACCCGGGGGTAGATACAGACTCGAATGTCAATTTAGTAACAATGAAGAGTAGGCTGAGATGTTAGAGACTCGTCCGGAACAATTAAAATGAATAAAGTAGGATGCAAATGCACTGATGAATGATGAGATTCATGTGAAGTTCTCGGAGCCCATAGATATTGCAATAATGACTACTACAGTACCTAGTTTAGCCGAAGAGGAGTGGACATTCCTAGAAAAGGGACATCAGGGAAGATGAACAGAAAAACGTGGGTAAGAGAAACGTAACTGTGAAGCAGTCTTGGCTATCAGAAGAAATACCTCGATTGATCGACGAAAGAAGTCAGCACCAAAATTGCCAGATAAATTTAAGTATACAGAAATACTTCATTCAGGAATGAAATAAATATAAAAGTGCAGAAAATCCACTACGAAATGTCAGCAGAAAAAAGAATATATGGTCGTCGGAACGATAAATTCAGCATAAAGAAAATTTAAAATAACCTTTGTTGCGATTTAAAGGGAAGCAGTCGCCATAGAGACTGCAATAGGAATTCAGCTGGGTTACAGTAGCTTCCGGAAGAGTAGCGACCAAGGCAAAAGGATAGATAGCATTCCTTGGTAATTTGTGAAATGTTTGGGGAAGTGGCAAGTAAGCAATTATTCAGCTAAACTAGGTACTATAGTATTCATTATTGTAATATGTAACTGCAAGTCAGGCGACATAACATCAGACTTTCGGAAAAATATCAGCCACACAGTTCCGAAGATGGGAAACACAAATACGGGAACTACAGCACTGGGCTCATGCATCCCAATTGATGACAAGGATAATACACAGAAGAACGGAAGTCTGACGTTAGTTTCTGTTAGCCGGTGATCAGGTTGGTGTTCGGGAAGGTAAGCGCACGGGTGACGCACTTCTGACGTTGTGGCTGATAATGGAATCAGACTTGAGATAAATTAAGACACTTTCGTAGGACTTTTCGACATGGAAAAACTCTTCCACAACGTAAAATGGTGCAAGATGTTTGAAATTCTGAGAAAACAACAGTAAGCTAGAGGAAAGGACTGGTAATACGCAGTGTGTAGAACAAGCAAGAGGGAATAAGTAAAATGGGAAACCAAGAGCGAAATATTGGTATTAAAGAGGATGTAATATAGGGATGCAACATTTCTCGCGTACTGTCAAATCGACACTTCAAAGATGAAGTGGCGGAAATAAGTTTGAAAAGTGTGATTGACGTTCAGTTTGAAAAGGATATCAGTGATAAGATTGGCTATTCTTAGTTAAAGTGAAGAAAAATTAAATGAATAATTGAATAAAATGAACAGGCTATTGACTATAGAATATAGATTGAGAGGGAACCGAAGAAAGGCGTAAACAATGAGAGTAGCAGAAATTATACTAGCGAGGTACTTAGCACGAAAATTGGGGACCACGAAGTAGACCAACTTGAGGATGCTTCTGTCTTAGATGCCAAAATAACAGGCAAAGCAACTCTGACGTAAGAAAGCAGAATGACATTGGCAATGGAGGCTTTTACGGCCGATAGAAGTCTGCTGGTATAAAACATCAGCTTAAATGTGTGGAAAATTTTCTGAGATGTATATTTGGAGGCCAGCATTGTATTGTAATGAATGATGGACTGTGGGAAAAACACAGAAGAACAGAACAGAAGCGAACGAGATGTGGTCCTACAATAAGATGTTTAAACTTATGTAGACATATAAGTAGCTTGCATATTAGTAGAGCGAAAGGCAGAGGATAAATGCTGCAGGGGAAGACAGATACTGGAATATATCCAACAAATATCTGGGGTCGTAGGAAGCAAGTACTGTACTGAGAAGAAGAGGTTAGCGCAACAGGGGAATGCATGGCGGGCTACATCCAACCATTCAGATAAGTGATAATTCCAAAATTGATTTACTTCAGTGTTGTTGGTTTTTAATCTCATGATGCTGTTTTAAAATACTTTTAAAAAAATGCGTTACCTTGCGCCGTTCTCTGTTCCTTTCTGTTACATAACAGAACAACTGAATTTCCATATTACCAAGTTCTTGGTATTTTTCCTTCGCTAGTAATCTTTATGCTTACTACTACTTATCAACCCCATTCGAAGTAATTGATGATGGGACAACGTTAAAATCATTTCTAGCGAATAAATTACGATCATTGTATTTCCATCACTAAAACTTCTATAGTTACTGTGCCATTCATTCTACATGAGTACAGAAAGCCTCCACATTTAGTCTCATCGCAGCAAGATTTTGTCTCACTATGTAGTTCCGATGCTTGATCTCTTCGTCTGATATTGTACTGAGTGTTCAGACGAGGAGTTGTCAGCAGATGCTAACACTTGTGTTGGAGATGTGCCTTCCAGTGTTTAACTTGCAGCTACGTTCCTGTTATCTGACGTGCCTCACGCTTTACCCGTACGCGTGTGGCGTTGATAACCGCAGCACGTAAAGTCACGTGACAGATGCCCCGCGCCAGAGCTCTGGCGTCTCGGAGGGGCGGTGGGGGGGGGGGGGGGGAGGAGGGGTGACGACTGCCTACGCCATTTGCGTTGCTCCGGGGGGATTTAACATCCGGCGGAAAACCCAGCGCGATGCACTCACTACCAAGCCGCTCAGTGTTCGCTTGCCGAATAAAAACAGGACGTTTTTCGTGCTACATCATATCAGTTGGCCAGAGTTATTGGGATAGCTGCGAATGTGTAAGCCAAGTTCAATGTCAAAAATAACATTATCCTTACTGAGAAATGAAATTCCAACGACTAACTATGAATATCTGCTGGTTTTGAGCAGAACTTATCTTTAAGGAATCCTGAAAGATACCAGAGTAATGCAAAATAGAATAATTAACTAGAGGAAAGAGAGCGCTAAAATAGAGGTTTGTTCATTGGTGGCAAAACAGAAATACAAAACAAAGTGGATGGCATGTAACATTCTACAAATTGATTAACTCAAACCAGTAAGCTCTACAACATAAATACATTCTAAACTATTCTTCGATATCTTGTCGAGACCGTTCTAAAACTTAGTTGTCACAAACGTATAGAAAACGTTATGTTTCACACTACTGGGCTTTTGTGTCAGGTACTAATACAGAAAATACGTAACTAAAAGCTGTATAAAATTATTCCGAAGTGTAGTAAAAACCAAAGAATACTGACGAACAAAAGGCAAACATAGATAAAAGATAAATTTAAAAAAGCAACAGCTTCTTCAGTACTGCTATACGTCAGTTTATCATGAGCCGTGAATAAATAGATATTCTGAAGGAATACAGTCACCTTAAATCATGCCACAATTATCTGAAATGGCATTAGCACGAGCCTTTAATAATAACGTAGAATCCCAAATGCAGAATAGCTATGGATAAAATTGTCTTGCGGGCGTGGGTTGTCCAAGGTTAAAAGTACACGGATTTGTTTATTATTTGAGAAGTTTTTAAACTTTACAGATAACACACAATAATATCACAGAATATTTATTTATTAGCTTCAAAGTGACAGCCAACAGCCTATGTGAGATGTGCTGAATTGTCTCGCTGCATGAGAGTGACCACTGTCACACCAGATGAATACAATACGTCTTGAAAATATGTATATCAATAGTTGTCAATGCGACAACGGCAAGAGTTCTGTGCATATCATGAATGGCATCTTTATACTACTCTGCCGTCATAATTGATCATGACACGAAGCACACGTTTTTACCTACATTGTTGTTTTTGTGGTCTTCAGTCCTGAGACCGGTTTGATGCAGCTCTCCATGCTACTCTATCCTGCGCTAGCTTCTTCATCTCCCAGTACCTACTGCAGCCTACATCCTTCTGAATCAGCTTAGTGTATTCATCTCTTGGTCTCCCTCTACCACTTATACCCTCCATGCTGCCCTCCAATGCTAAACTTGTGATCCCTTGATGCCTCAGAACATGTCACACCAACCGGTCCCTTCTACATCTACATCTACATCTACATGATTACTATGCAATTCACATTTAAGTGCTTGGAAAAGGGTTCACCGAACCACAATCACACTTTATTTTATTTATTCGTTTGGCATATACAAGGCAAATATTATAGTGTCATTACAGTCCACAAGGAAATTACAACACTACACAATGCTACTTATAGTTTTAAGCCAATCTGTGGCTAGGTTGGTTGGTTGGTTGTTTGGGGAAGGAGACCAGACAGCGTGGTCATCGGTCTCATCGGATTAGGGAAGGATGTCGGCCGTGCCCTTTCAGAGGAACCATCCCGGCATTTGCCTAGAGTGATTTAGGGAAATCACGGAAAACCTTAATCAGGATGGCCGGACGCGGGATTGAACCGTCGTCCTCCCGAATGCGCTATGGCTAGATCAGGCAGGTAATGTATGTCCTTCAGTTCACCACTATATCCTACCACTTCACACACCAATAGGTTGTCCATTGTCTGGATTTCACCACATTCACACACGGGACTCCCCGCAAGTCCCCACTTATTCATTAGATGTTTGCATCTTCCCACGCTTGTTCTAAGGCGATTTACGGCAACCCAAAGCTTCCAAGGGAGATCAAAACCATTTATCATCTTTTTGGGGTCATCGATAAGCTTTTGGTTCATGTGTGTCCCTTTGTGCCATGATTCCCCCCAGGCTAGCAGGCTAGCTTTGGGTCGAAGTCCTGTAATTCCCTGCCAATCTTCCAAAAGGGGGATCTAGATTTTAGCCTGTTGATGGGTGATAAGTCTTGGTGTATAAGGAGTTCTGGATTGTGTACGATCTTCCTATATATTCTTGAGGTCGCCATGGAGCGCCCTATATCAGGGGGGACTGGGAGCCAGCCACATGGGGTAGCCCTAAGTGTGCCTGAGATAACTATCACCGTCTCTTTCAATTGGGTGTCAGAATCACACTATCTCTCTACCAATCCACTCCCTAATAGCGCGCGGGGAAAACGAACACCAAAACTTTTCTGTTCGAGCTCTGATTTCTCTTATTTCATTTTGATGATCATTCCTACCTATGTAGGTTGGGCTCAACAAAATATTTTCGCAGGATGAGGGGGATGAGGTGGATGCGTCGGACGCGTCAGATGTGTAAATCCCGTAAGAAATTGTCTGTTTATCGTCGGATGAGGATGTATCGGAAGTTTCGTGCTGAACGCCCTCGGCGTTGGATACGCTGACGGACGAATCTAACTATGCCTATATTCGGTCGGATGTGTAGATGGCGTACAGAATTTACACAAACAGATGGTGTGCGCTTTGAGTATGTTAAAATGGCAGCTTTGGAGAATCATGACGAAAAAGCGAAGAACTTTTCTACTCTTCAGCATTATGATATTACTGATGAATTTAAGTTTTTTGGTAATAAGTATGGTTCTGTAATTATTAATAAAATTGTAACATATGTTTATAGGGTTAATGTTAGGATTGAACAACTAACGTTGGACAACAAAGCTAACAAAAAAATATTTGAAGAACAGGGTGCACTAGAACAAGTGCGTATAGCTTGTAGTAATAAAATGGGTGCGTTTGATTTGAACCCTCACAGGTCAACCGGTGTACCATGGCGTAAATATAGTAGAAGGAATGGATTTAAGTTTGTTACGTATTCTAATCCTGAACAAAGTGCTGATACATCTAAAGTTAAATCCTGGACAGATCTAGAGAAGGAATGTAAAGTAAAGAATCGTCTTTTTCGAGGTAACAATCCATTTTTTATTGGACTTCAGATTGCTGCAGATGAACCTGACAAAAACGATAATGTTCAGAGTGAAGTAAAATATGTGACATTTGTTGTAAGGAATAGAGTCTATATGGCGTTCTGTAAGAGGAAAGGTAATTTTACTTTCTGAATAAAGGTATTTGTATACAGCTAATGTGATAGCAGGTGTTCCCCAGGGAATCGTCCTGGGACCTCTGCTGTTCCTGATCTATATAAATGACCTGGGTGACAATCTGAGCAGTTCTCTTCGGTTGTTCGCAGATAGTGCTGTAATTTACCGTCTAGTAAGGTCATCCAAAGACCAGTATCAGTTGCAAAGCGATTTAGAAAAGATTGCTGTATGGTGTGGCAGGTGGCAGTTGACGCTAAATAACGAAAAGTGTGAGGTGATCCACATGAGTTCCAGAAGAATTCCGTTGGAATTCGATTACTCGATAAATAGTATAATTCTCAAGTCTGTCAATTCAACTAAGTACCTGGGTGTAAAAATTACGAACAACTTCAGTTGGAAAGACCACATAGATAATATTGTGGGGAAGGCGAGCCAAAGGTTGCGTTTCATTGGCAGGACACTTAGAAGATGCAACAAATCCACTAAAGAGACAGCTTACACTACTCTCGTTCGTCTTCCGTTAGAATATTGCTGCGCGGTGTGGGATCCTTACCAGGTGGGATTGACGGAGGACATCGAAAGGGTGCAAAGTAGGGCAGCTCGTTTTGTATTATCACGTAATAGGGGAGAGAGTGTGGCAGATATGATACGCGAGTTGGGATGGAAGTCATTAAAGCAAAGACGTTTTTCGTCGCGGTGAGATCTGTTTACGAAATTTCAGTCACCAACTTTCTCTTCCGAATGCGAAAATATTTTGTTGAGCCAAACCTACATATGTAGGAATGATCATTAAAATAAAATAAGAGAAATCGGAGCTCGAACATAAAGGTTTAGGTGTTCGTTTTTCCCGCGCGCTGTTCGGGAGTAGAATGGTAGAGAGATAGTATGATTGTGGTTCGATAAACCCTTTGCCAAGCACTTAAATGTGAATTGCAGAGTAATCATGTAGATGTAGATGTAGATTTAGTATGGACCGGTTGGTGGGATATGTTCTGAGGTATCAGGGGATCACAAATTTAGCTTTGGACGGCAGCATGGAGGGTAAAAGTTGTAGAGGGAGAGCAAGAGATGAATACACTAAGCAGATTCAGAAGGATGTAGGTTATTGTAAGTACTGGGAGGTGAAGAAGCTTGCGCAGGATAGAGTAGCATGGAGAGCAGCATCAAACCAGTCTCAGGACTGAATACCACAACAACAACAACATAAGTAAAAGCATGTGCTTCGTGTCATGGTCAAACATGACGTAATTCTATTCAGTACCTCCTCATCAGTTATGTGACCTACCCATCTAATCTTCAGCATTCTTCTGTAGCACCAAATTTCAATAGCTTCTATTCTCTTCTTGTCCGAACTATTTATCGTTCCTGCTTCACTTCCATACATGGGTACACTCCATACAAATACTTTCAGAAACGACTTCCTGACGCTTAAATCTATAATCGATGTTAACAAACCTATCTTCTTCAGAAATGCTTTCCTTGCAATTGGCAGTATATATTTTATATCCTCTCTACTTCTACCATCATCAGTTATTTTGCTCCCCAAATAGCAAATCTGCTTTACTACTTTAAGAGTCTCATTTCCCAATCTAATTCCTTCAGCATCACCCAACTTAATTCGACTACATTCCATTATCCTTGTTTTGCTTTTGTTGATGTTCATCTCATATCCTCCTTTCAAGACACTGACCATTCCTTTCAACTGCTCTTCCAAGTCCTTTGCTGTCTCCGACAGAATTACGATGCCATCGGCGAACCTCAAAGTTTTTATTTCTTCTCCATGGATTTTAATACCTACTCCGAATTTTTCTTTTGTTTGGTTTACCGCTTGCTCAATATACAGATTGAATAACATCGGGGAGAGGCTACAACCATGTCTCACTCCCTTCCCAACCACTGCTTCCCTTTCATGTCCCTCGACTCTTATAATTTCCATCTGGTTTCTGTACAAATTGTAAATAGCCTTTCGCTCCCTGTATGTTACACACCTATTGAAAACGGAAATACTGTCATCCATACGAGGTTTTTACTTCATTAAAACGCTATGCATTGTACATTTTGACACAATAACATAGAAAATTCATTCTGACAACTGTTCGAGGTGGCATAGTGTTTGAGAAAGTAACCTGCTTTCTGAATAAGAGGGGTTCGAATCCGCGTTTTCCATCCCGTTTTACGTTTCCTGTGGTTTCCGTAAATAAACTATGTCGAGTACCCGCTGAATCTCGTGAAAGATGCATAACTGTTCAAATGAAGCTTGTGCTCAGTCTCAATTAACGTCGACATCGATACAAAATCGATTACTAAGAGATAAGTAAATCCCTGCCAAGCCGTACCATTTCGAACAAAATTTTTGTGCTTTCTGTTTTTGTCTCACTCATCACATCAGGAGTGAAAGTACTTACTATCGCGAACCTTATGGTTTTCTGCTAATAGAGGCGTGGCAGCAGAGTGTAGATTAGAGGCACATGCTGTTGTCTTTCCTAGACAGGATGACTCATAAATGAGGAAACATATTTTCTATGAAGTGAAACACATTCACCCACATGGAGGAAACTGCCTCTTCCCCTGTTCCTATGCCACTAAATTACAGTCCAACTATGTCTGAAAACACAGAAAAATGAATGTATCTTACAAGCGTTACTGCACCCAGGCAAAATAGGTGATTCTGCCGCTCCTACCTTTGTCATCTTATGCAACCTGCAATGCTTGCTTGGCTTTCGAAAAACACGAACGAGATTTTCATTTTCTCTCGCTTGCTACGCAGAAACTATTAGTCCTACAGAAAAAATGAACCGGCCGGTGTGGCCGAGCGGTTCTAGGCGCTACAGTCTGGAACCGCGAGACCGCTGCCGTCGCAGGTTCGAATCCTGCCTCGGGCATGGATGTGTGTGATGTCCTTAGGTTAGTTAGGTCTAAGTAGTTTTAAGTTCTAGGGGACTGCTGACCTCAGAAGGTAAGTTCCATAGTGCTCAGAGCCATTTGAACCTTTTTTTTTTTCTTAAAAAATACGAGCCGGACCTCCTTGAGGGAATCTTAATGTTGTTAGATTTTGTACTTGTATACATCTTGAATGAAGGCTACGGTTTCAGTGTTACTCAAGAAAATGTACTAATGTGACCTTCAAACGGACCTCCAGCCAACACTCATCTCTCACCAATCAGGATATCTGGTATGTTGTTTGTGGCACTTCCTCATACCACTGTACAGAATTTCCGACTGTACGAACTGTTCCCGATATTCGACTTTCTTCGGTCCGTATCGATTTGCCTGTTACTACATCGGCATGGTCGGCTACTTCGTTAACGCTATTAATTTGTACCCGTGAGGGTGCGACAACTGTAGCAGACACGAGTTGCAGTGACTTCAATCCTGCGTCCGCCCCCCTGACCTCTCACGGTTCGGCACCGCGAGCAGCGCCGGTTGTGACGCCGTCTGGTTGCAGCTGCGACTTGCCGGACATATCGCGGGAGCCGCTGTCTGGAGGGAGCCTGCAACATGGAAGGATCAACGTCACATCGCTCTCCCTGCAGCACACCATTCGCTACACCGTCGCAGCTTGTCGACTTGGCCGGTACCGGTGACAGTGACGATCACCATCACAATTGTCACTGGTGTACGAGTTGCTGCCCGTGGTTGAGAAAGCTTGTTGCTGATACTTCGTGTATCGTTGACACAAGCACATCTGCGGCACCGTTTGCGATGGTGCCAAAAGCCGTGGACTGGACCAGTGTGGAGTGCGTTCGCATTCTCTTCTCAGATGAGAGCAGTTCAAGTCTGAGCAGTGATTCTGGACGTATCCTCATAAGGCAACAGGTGAAAACACGTAACGCACCCCAGGAACACTGTCGAGCGTGATAGTTTTGGTGATTCAGCTGTTATGGTGTGGAGAGGCATAATTTTACATGGGCAGACGGACCACTAAACCTTTAAACATAGTTCACTCACCGGTAAAAGTCATTTTGACGCTGTACTTTTATCGCTTGTGCATTTCTTCTTGGGTGAGTTCAGTCCTGCTTTTATTTTTCTGGATGGCAAAGTAGCACGGCATCTAAAAGCGTAGGTGGACAGGCGTACAGGATTGTTGTAGAAAGCACTGATCATTCTTTTCCACCGACTCAAATCCCATCGAGCACTTATGGGAGCCGTAGGATAGACGTACTGCAGGACGTCCACATGCACCAACGAGAATTCAGCGGTTGTCAACGGCGCAGGGGGAAGGAATGTAACGCTCTAACGCAAGAACGTCTAACCAATCTTGTGTTCAGCACAGTAGTACACACCGCAGCGTGAACTGCCGTCCTTGGTCACCATGCACTCTATTAACAACTGTGGCCCGCCTTTTCTAATGTTCGGGAGAGCATCATAAATCGAAGGGACTTCAGTAAAATTATTGTCTTTGAATAAAAGTCTCCTATCCGTGCATCTCGGTCCGTTTCTCTTTCAGTTATAATCCGTACTATACTGCAGCAGTTCTTTCTATGTATGGTCTAAGTTTCTACAAGATGTGTTTCTTGACAGTAACACTCCATGCGAAAGCTACTTTCTCCAAGTGATTTGCACCTCAGTGTATTTCCTTTGACCTAGGCAGGCACATTCACGTCGCAGGTACTACTGACTTCCGTTGAAACCACTCACTTTTTGTACGGTTTTCAATGCCTTTATACATGGAAGTTGTGACAACTGTTACAGATGTGAGGTACTTCAACTGATCTGTTGGTCTTATAACAAGGTTGTCTAATTCCGGTCTGGAACCAATGACCGATCTTGAAATGTTGCAGCAGATGTACTCTGTTTTGGTCCTACTTACGCTAAATCCTTCTCGTTCCGTTCACCTAGCAAAAATGTCGTCTTAAATTTCTGATACATTCTGACACTGGAACTATAAAGTGAACGTGTAAATGTGTCCTTGGAGTAGGTTCCTGTACATGGTACGTGCATAGTTTTCATGGCGAGGTCGAATAGCAGTGGACTCAACGTCTTGTTAAATGTCCAGAATTTTATTTACTTTGTGAACAATACGTCCAGTAGAGAAAACGTAACAATGGTTCTTGAGATGTTGTGTATACCAACATACGCTCTTAGGAATATTTTAACCCGTTTATAACACCCTGTGGAAGCAGAATAACGTACAATCTCTGTTTGTCAACTAAGCGTTACAATGCTGACATGTTACAGACAAAACATCTCACAGTCGTTGACACAATCATACTAATTTCATAGAGAACAGGCGCACAGAGAATTTAGTGTTAAAATTATTTAACTTCGAGAATGACAGGTCATAGTTTTTTTTAATTGTCTTCCGTCGTTTGATGCTGCGCACCAGAATCCCCTTTGCTCTGCCAACCTCTCGTCTTCACATCAGAATACCCCTTTCACCCAACGTCCTCTATTATTTGTCGGCTATATTCAGTTTATATCTTCGTTTATAGTTCTAAAGTTCTACATCGACCTCTAGTACTATGGAGGATATCCACAGAAGTCTCAACACGTGTTCACTCATGTCGCCCTTTGTCCTTGTCAGTGTTTTCCATGTATTCCATACTGGAGAGAACATCCTCATTTTGTTCTTATCAGTCAACCTATTTTTCAAAATTCTGCTATAGCACTATACGTCAGACGATTCGACTTCCATATGTTACGGTGGGAGTGTGAAAAAAACGGAAAATCATGATTATATTGCAGTACGGAAAAAATCACAACGCCAAGACGGAGTTCTGCAAAACATATGAAAGTTGATAGCCATGTTTCTACATCTGAAGGGTGATGTGTATTCAGATTTCACGCCAGTCGCTGAAGAGAGGCACTAATATCGCCACTATGAGGATGCAAATCAGGCTTGCTTTAAATACACATTGTAACAGTTACCTTTGAGATTGGACGTGCTGATTTGATGTCAGTAAAAATGCTTTGAAGGCGAGAAAGACGGCGTTATCAACACTTTATCGATCATGAACGAGGTCATGTAGTGGGGATGCGAGAAGATTAATGTTCCTTCTGCGATATTGTAGAACGGCTTGAAAGGAACTTGGCCACTGTACATGATTGCTGGCAGCGGTGGACACGAGAACGTACGCTCGCAGGAGGAAGACTGAATAAAGTCGTTTTCAGCATATGGCTCTGATGTATCTCAATGCATGTGCAGCTGCAATTTCAGCAACAATTGGCGAAAGTGGCGGAATGAAGTATTACAAATCGGTTATCTCTAGGACAGGTCCGTCCCTGACGCTCTATAGCGCGCATTCCATTTATCACAAACCACTGCCGTTAGCGACTCCAGTTGTGTTACGCGAGAACTCATTCGAAGGCAGGGAGGAGGCCTGATGTGTTTTCTTGTGAAAGCTGATCCTGCCTCGGCTCTAGTCATGCCCACGTGTTGTTTAGCACGAGGCCAGATGGAAGGGCCTGCAACAAACCTGTCTGAATGCTAGACACACTGAATCTAAACCTCGAGTTATGGTCTGGTACGAGGGTTCGTATGACAGAAGGAGCACTCTCATGGGTATCCCACGTACCATGGTTGCGAGATTGTACCTCAGTCGGGCGATTCGCACCATCAGCATTGCGGGGGGTGTTTTTCAGCAGGATAACGCTCGTCCATATACCGCAGTAGGAACCCAACAAGCTCTGCAGTGTGTCGCCTTGTCTCCTGGACCTACTTGGTCACCAGATCTGTCCACAGTCGAGCGCTTCTACATCTACATCTTCATTTACACTCCGCAAGCCACCCAACGGTGTGTGGCGGAGGGCACTTTATGGTGCCACTGTCATTACCTCACCTTCCTGTTCCAGTCGCGTATGGTTCGCGGGAAGAACGACTGCCGGAAAGCTTCGGTGCGCGCTCGAATCTCTCTAATTTTACATTCGTGGTCTCCTCGGGAGGTATAAGTAGGGGTAAGCAATATATTCGATACTTCATCCAGAAACGCACCCTCTCGAAACCTGGACAGCAAGCTACACCGCTATGAAGAGCGCCTCTCTTGCAGAGTCTTCCACTTGAGTTTGCTAAGCATCTCCGTAACGCAATCACGCTTACCAAATAACCCTGTGACGAAACATGCCGCTCTTCTTTGCATCTTCTCTATCTCCTCTGTCAACCCGAACCGGTACAGATCCCACACTGATGATCAATACTCAAGTACAGGTCGAACGAGTGTTTCGTAAGCCACCTCCTTTGTTGATGGACTACATTTTCTAAGGACTCTTCCAATGAATCTCAACCTGGCACCCGCCTTACCTAAAATTAATTTTATATGATCGTTCCACTTCAAATCGTTCCGCACGCTTACCCCCAGATATTTTACAGAAGTAACTGCTACCAGTGTTTGTTCCACAATCATATAATCATACAATGAAGGATCCTTCTTTCTATGTATGGAAATGGGACATCATCGATCAATTCCAGCGTCATTCACAAACAGCATTATCTGTCCATGTATTGATTGACCACTAGCAACAGGCACAGAACTGCATCCCTCAAACTGACATTCGACAACAGTACAACACAATGCATGCACGTTTGCACGCTTGCATTCAACATTTTGGCGGTTACATCGGTTATTAATGTACCAGCATTTCACATTTGCAATTACTTGTGTTGCGCTTGCATTAATCTGTTGTCTTGCGATGTTAATCACTTAAACGTATTATGTAGGTAAATACATTCCATAAATCATTGTACAGTAATTGTTTTGTTGTAGCGATTTTTTTCATCATTGTATGTTGACTGCTGAAACTGTGGTTACAACAGTAGTTAGTGGGTAAGTTAGTAGAATTTGGGGCTTACACAGTGGTCGTCTACATCAGTTGCGCTGAAACACAAAAAGAAAAGGAACTGAAAATTGAATTCCTAAAGAAAAATCCAGGTCGTGAAATTCGTTAGCATAATTTTTAAGTTTCTGCATTCCTTTACATCTCAGTTTAATATTCCCTTCTTCAAAAAATTTAAAATCCGAACCATTGTTTAATTTATTATATCTGTTTGTGCAAAATAATTTAAAATTAATCATTGAGCTCCATATAATTTTTTTTACAATATCTAGTTTTCAAATAGTCACATCCTGTAATGTGATATAATTCAAGTTCCTTAAAAGATTTAATACTATTTGCCTGAATGAGCTTCTTGAGTAGAGCCACTAATATTTTAATGTGATAAAGAAATGAATTCATTCTCAAAATGTGCAGAACCTTTCGGCGCCATTTAGAACGAAACCTAAAGGGCTTTTTTCTGATGGTACCCTGGTTATTTGATTTCACCCTACCAGGTTTCTTTTGCTGAACATCACTGTTGGTCTGTGACCTGGCTACTACCATTGCCCACCCATCTTCATCTGCTGTTTCTCGGCCAGAGAACATTGGTGTGTACTGGAAGAGCTGCTTCTGGCAGTCGTCCTTGTGTTCTTCTTGATGGGCTGCAGCAGTGTATGACGATAAAGTATTAAATTATTATTGGCCAATCAAACCAATTTTATCGCAGTTCGACTGTGCCCTGAGTGGCAAGAAAATAGCCTTCACAAAGAGTGTTTCTAGTTGGTATTTAACTAACAAACTTCATTCAAGATAAAAAAAAATGAGAACTATGTTAGTAGTTTCCTTAACAGAGAGGCAAGTGCCAGCTAAAACAGCCTTCAGACAACTTCCAGGATAAACACATTCATTCTCCTAGACATTTATGTGACATAGATAGGATAACATTCAATAAAGTTGATGAGACTTATATTGAATTCACTATTAGAATTCGTAAACCCCTTGAAATCTAGGTTGTTAATAAATTTTTATTGGGTTTTCTATCACATTTAGGATAATCTGTGCAATCAGGTCCAATAATACTAGAGCTGATGCATGCTTAAACATGATTAGGATGAACCCAACCATCTCCAATACTTATATTAATCTTTGTTGTCTAATTGACAAGCTTTAGGTTATTTTTGGTTTTATCATTCTTCATGAATGAGTAAAACTGATAATATTCTATTTTGTTCATTATTTATTAAATATAATAATTATTAAACGGTTTGTGAAACACCTGTTACAGAAATACAACTGCAGTCAATAAAGTTCTCATTTTCATCAGTTACAGTTATTTCTAAATAATAAATAGGATAAAGAATCTGCTAAAACAACATCAGTTTCTGAATGAAAATCGTCAGTATGCTTTACAAATATTCCATCAGCACTAATAAAATTTGTATTAATTAATTCGAATGGAACAAATTTAGGAACATTGTTAGCAACTGTCTGTTCATTAGCTTCAACAATTTGGTTAATAAATCTTAATACACTTCCAATTCTTTCCTTCTTGTCTATATGTAATTTAACATCACTCTGGACAATAACTGGTGTATGAATTCATCTGCTTTAATGTGTATGCTTAGCTTTTGGACTGAATTAATTTTTTCCGCCTTTTCAAATAGCATTTACAACAGGAAATGCCGGCCGCGGTGGCCATGAGGTTGTAGGCGCTCCAGTCCGGAGCCACACTGCTGCTACAGTCGCAGGTTCGAATCCTGCCTCGGGCATGGATTTGTGTTATGTCCTTAGGTTAGTTAGGTTTAAGTAGTTCTAAGTTCTAGGGGTCTGATGACCACAGCAGTTGAGTCTCATAGTGCTCAGAGCCATTTTGAACAATAGGAAATACTATTGTCTCCCTGTCTTTTGGTGTAATATTAGGACTTAAACAAGTTGTATAAGAAGCAACTCCTGCAAAACTGCTAAATCTTTTTCTGTATAGTCGCAATTAATCAGAAAATAGATGACTTACCATTCAATTGAAATGATCTACTAATTTATGTTAATAACATTATTTAAGTTAAATAAAAACTGACTAGAAACGAAAAATACGAAACCCAAAGAAGAAACCGAAAAATAAGAATTGTAAGCTCTTGCCTAGCTCTATTCAAAGGGCAATAATAGGTTGAAGTGGATATTGGAAGACAACCTAATGACTGCTACTAAAATTCTAGCTCCAAAATATTTGATATGGAATAAAAGTAATCATTTTTATATTTACTCAAAAAGTTAAGATCAACTGAATTTATAAGAAGGTGCAAAAAAATTTAAGACGAAAGTAGTGAGAAGGTTACAGCTTTAGTTGAAAATAATAATGAGTTATTCAATTGGAACAACGCCAAAATAATTCTGTGAAGATACTCTATGCCATTATTCTTGAAAATCAGGACGTAATCAGAGACCATATTAATAGAGGTAGACATAAAGGAATAAACTGTTTTTATTTAGCTCAGACTTACTCAAAGATAGCTAAACAATTAATCAGAGACTACCCTACCTTAATATATGACAAATTTTTAGACAGGATGACACAAATTTAATTTATATTTATCTTGAGTTGGTGGGGGGAGATGTAAAGTTTCACGATTTTAAAGAAATATGTATTAAATGAGGGAATGGACAGTTTGTATATTTTACGGTAGATAAGATTAGAAACCTAATGGTAGAAGTTCCAGTGGAGATTAAACATATGAAAAAGTAATTTATTAACATGTTTTCATCTATATTAAAGGTTTTCAAAATATGATCCAGAAGTAATCAAATAACTAAACAAAATAGAAAATCTGAAGAATTGAAAGAACAATATAAGCTTTCAAAAAACAACCAAGAACATACTATGAAAAATATAAGTAACATCAGCCTGTTGCTGATGGAATAGAGCAGGTAAGAGAAAAAGTTTAAGGGTTAGATGACATAGTCCTTAAAGCTGTTGAAGAAAATAGAAAAGCTGAAAGACGGATGGCCCATATCGTCGTAATCATTTAGAAGAATTTGGTGATATATCGCCAATTCACAGCAAAATGGTCTGCTAATCATCCTGCTAAATATGACCATAGATTAAGGGAATCAAAAATAGAGGAAGCATTTAAAAGTATACAAAAATATATAAAGTTCAGTGTAATGTTTAAAAAAGAAAGGAGGGTGAAGGACAACAACAAATATAACCAAAACAATTTTAAAATATGGCAACCATAGCGAAGACAAAGTTTTTAGTTGGGAACCTGTTGGTATGTTTAATTATTGACAATTTACCAGTGAAATGTGATGGAAAAATATATGAAGTTATAGATAGACTGATAAATCTTTTAATGAAAAAACAGATTACTATGGATGATGTGGGCATATAATTCGTTTCAGCTGATTTATCAAATAATGCAGATGTATTATTTCATTCGGGAGCGATATATTCAAATTCAAACATAATAAAGGGAAGTGGAGGTAAAAAATAAAATAAACTGATAAAAGAAATCGTTAATGTCTATTTCCTAAGACTAAGTCTATCAAAATTAAACACAGCTGATCCATCAGATTGTACTATGGATGATATTTATCTGCATCTACATCTTCATCCACACAATTACTCTGCTTTTCACAATAAAGTGCCTAACAGTGGGATCAATGAACTACTTTCAAGCTGTCTCTCTACTGTTCCACTGTCGAACGGCGTGCGGGGAAAACGAGCACTTAAATTTTTCTGTGGAACCCCTGGTTTCTCTTATTTTTTCGTGATTATCATTTCTTCCTATTTAAGTGGGTGTCAACAGAATGTTTTCCCAAACTGGTGGTTGGAATTTCATGAGAAGATCTCATCACAACGAAAAAGCCTTTGTTTTTTAATGATTGCCATTTCAATTCATGTACCATGTCTGTGGCTCTCTCTCCACTAGTACTGGATAATACAAAACAGGTTGCCATTTTTTGTACTTTTTTGGTATCATCCATCAGTCCCACCTGATGTGGATCCCACACTGCACAGCAATACTTCAGAATGGGGCAGCCAAGTGTGGTGTAAGTAGTCTCTTTGGTAGACGTGTTAAACCTTCTCAGTGTTCTACCTGTGAATTGCAGTCTTTGATTTGCTCTACCCACAACATTATCTATGTGATTGTACCAATTTAGGTTATTTGTAATTGTAAAGTATTTAGTTGAATCTACAGCCTTCACAATAATGTGACTTAACGAGTAACCGGAATTTAGCGGATTCCCTTTAGTACTCATGTGAATAACTTCACAGTTTTCTTTATTCAAGGTCAATTGCCACTTCTCGCACCATACAGATATCTTACCTAAATCATTTTGCAATTCGTTTGGGTCATTTGCTGGACAAACTGGTAAATGACAGCGTCATCTGCAAGCAATCTAAGCCAGCTACTTAGATTGCCTGGTATGTCGCTAATGTAGATCAGCAACAGTAGAGGGCCTATAACACATCCTTGGGGAACGCCAGATATTACTTCTATTTTACTCGATGACTTTCCATCTATTATTGTGAAGTGTGACCTTCCTGACAAGAAATCATGAATCCTGTAGCACAACTGAAGTGATATTAAATAGGCACGAAATTTGGTTAGAACACACTTGTGAGGAACTGTGTCAAAAGCCTACTGGAAATCTAACAGTATGGAATCAATTTGACATCCCTGTCGATTGCACTCATTACCTCAAACTATAAAGTGCTTCTTGTGTTTTGCAGGAACGATATTTTTTGAATCTGTGCTGACTATGTTTCAATAAATCGTATTCTCTGAGGTAATTCATAATGTTCGAATAAAGTATATGTTTCGAAACCCTACTGCAAATCGACGGTAATGATATGGGGCTGTAATTCAGCGGATTTCACCTACTTCCCTTTTTGGGTATTGGTGTGACTTGAGCAATTTTCCAGTCTTTAGGGACGGATCTCATTGTGAGCGAGCAGTTGTATACAATTGCTAAATAGGGGTCTTTGGTAACAGTATACTCTGGGAGGAACCTGACTGCTATACAATACATATGTGGAATCCTCAGTTGCAAAAATTTAATGAAGCTTTATTAAGGAAATATACAGAAAAACTAATCAAGTATATTTGGATGTCTGATTTTAGAGATGTAAACAGTAAGTTAACATTAATAAATAAAGAAGAATCAGCTGGATATAAAATTATTATAAGAAAAATATTGCCATAACACAGATGTTGTCAAATAAATTTAATAATTTTATAATTAACGATTCAAAAGGAAACCTAAATGTGATTACAAAACTTACGACACACTTTATTGAAAACAGATAAACAATCTGATTAACAATCTTCCATTTGAAGGGCATATTCCTGGCTATAGACTTTGTGGTCCAAGAACCAAACTAGATGAAAGATTAGCTAGAGAAAATGAAGACATATATACATTAGAAGAAACATGCAAAATACATGAAACTGACTTATCAATAACAAATATTTAAAAAAAGGCATGAAACAGATATGAGCTTTAGTTAGCTGCAAAAGAATAAATACATACTTCAAATGTTTCACTTCGTGAAAAATTAAACAGCAACAGCAGTTGGAGGAATAATGTATGGAGAGAGAAAATTAGGTATTTGCTTTGATATAGATGAAAATGGATGCAGTGAAAAAATTTCAGTAACACTAAAAGATCACTGTCTAACAAATATCCATCCTTATTAAATTTTTAATCTATATAAATGAAGAACTTCCGCAATGTTTATATGTTGCTACCTACTTGTAAGATTAAACCAAAAGCAACTGAAATTTAATTTAATGCTAAAGAGGTACATAGTATTAATAATTCTTACCTGACACTCGAAACACAAAGAGAGACAAGAAGTCGGGTAACAATTTAATCAAAATATTAGGTATATCTGTTTCGAAAAAATTATTGAACATCTAACATAGGTGAAACAGAGATCAGGACCACCAAAACATGAAGGAGCATTTATTCTTCTGTTATTGGCTGCACTACAATATTTAGCAATATTTTTTACTAGTGGGTAGAGCAAAAAAAAATGGTTCAAATGGCTCTGAGCACTATCGGACTTAACATCTGTGGTCATCAGTCCCCTAGAACTTAGAACTACTTAAACCTAACTAACCTATGGACAGCACACACATCCATACCCGAGGCAGGATTCGAACCTGCGACCGTAGCAGTCGCGCGGTTCTGGTCTGAGCGCCTAGAACCGCTAGACCACCGCGGCCGGCTGGGTGGAGCAGCAGATGTTGGAAATGCAGTTATGAATAAAGATAAGGTGAAAGAGAACAGGAAAAAACAAGAAGAAAACAATATTTTAATGGTCAAGAAAGGAAGTCGAGTTTTAAAAATCGCAAAATAATCTACATTTATTCTTATGGATTATTTAACTTTGGTGTACAAAAACTTGCTAAAGAATTGAAAGTCAAATACTTTCGAGATGTATTCATGACTGATGAATTACCTAATAACCACAAGATACTGAATCTAGAATAATATATTTAGATACAGATGAACATATTTGCACACACTGGATATTATAAGAATGAAAGTTAAAAGCTTGTACTTCATTCAATTGCTGAAACTATAACAAAACAACTGGATAATTATTTGGCAAAATATGAACTGTACTACAATAATTAGAGAAGTTAGATAGTTATAAGTTTAATGAAATTCTGAATCCAGTAAATGGACATTTAGGAAATAAGAGGCCGCCTAGAGGTGGAAAAATAAACTTAAGTGAAGTTCATCCAAAAAGAGTTTTAATTAAACGATTTCATAAAGAATTCTACTCAGGAAAAATCGAAATTGGATTTTTACTGATGAATGCAAGAGGGCATTTGATCAAATCAGAGAAGTACTGCTAAATGAGGAGAAATTGTACCATCCCAACATGTCACAAGATTTTTATCTTGCGACAGACCCATCATTTTGTGGGTTGTGATGTTGCCTTTTTTAAGTGGATAACAAACGGCAACAAACTGAAATTACAATAATAGAATTTGCAGACCATGTACTAAATTCCTGTAAGCGGTCATATTCCATAATAGAACTTGTAGCACTTGCAGTGATCTGGGCACTGAAGAAATTTCATTATTACGTCTACGGAGAAAGAGTAATAATATTTTGCGACCACCAGGCGCTTAGTTATGTGATTACGTGCCGTTCACTGCACGAACGTCTGACGAGGTGGATTTTGGCTTTGCAAGATTAAAACTTCCAAATCAGACACGTAAAGGAAATGGACAATGTGGTTGCCGACGCATTGTCTAGACTGCCTAGAGGATATCTCGATTTTGCGGGCTTAGTAGAACAGTCTATGGAGTTTAAAATCTGGCTGCATAGGGATCCCAGCAGACATAACATATATTTATGAATGTGTCGCGAGATCACAAATAATCAACGTGCCGATCCGTAATGGTACGGGATAATTGACTCACTAAATACTAATCGAAATGGAGAATTTAGCAAATGATATAAGATCCAAAATGACATTTCGTATCACAGAATGAAATAAACTTCGGAAAACTGGTGCATTTGCGTACCGACACAGTCGGTTAACAATCTGATATGGTACACTCACGATTGTTGGGGACATATTGGTGGCAAGAAGTGTGCCGATCTGTTAATTAGATACAGTTATTTTGTGAACTTGCACCAGAAGGTCAAGACACTGGTGAGGTCTTGCCCCATTTGCCAAAAACCAAAACCATCTACTCGAAGCACTAGGAATGAACCACACCGTATAGTTCCGACAGCACCACCACAGATCCTAGCTGTTGATGTAAGTGGACCCTTGCCGACACCAAGACGTGGGTAATATATATGTTAGCCGTATTTGATATTTTCTCCCAACATCTGAAACTTTACCCCGCAAGAACCACCACTACAAAAACTAAAGTCCGGAAAATTGTATCAGACTATATACCAGGCGTCGGGAAACCGATGACGTTGCTGACAGACAATGCTAGCTGTTTCAAAAGCCAGGACTGGAAATTGTTTCTACGGGAACACGCCATTAAACACATTTTTGTATCATTTTTTAATTCAAGCGCGA
Organism: Schistocerca americana; assembly: GCF_021461395.2. Taxonomy (NCBI): domain Eukaryota; kingdom Metazoa; phylum Arthropoda; class Insecta; order Orthoptera; family Acrididae; genus Schistocerca; species Schistocerca americana. Next base: position 583,612,409 of record NC_060119.1, on the reverse strand, counting down.
ATCCCGTGACACGCTGTTATCGCAATTTAAATCGATTTGTCCAGACGTATGCAGCAAACCAACAAATTATGTGGGTTGAGTTGGTCCCACATTTTGGGAGAATTCATAACAATGTGCCTCATGAATCTACAGGGTGTACTTGCTGTGGAATCATGATGCCGAATGTACCTGACGGTGAGTGGTTGAAGCCTCTGCAACGTATCCCAAAATTCATAATTAAAGAACAAACGTTACAACAAGCCTTGCTTGCACTGCAGCATCCTGTAGCAGTTAGAAAGGCAAAATATTAAAGGAGTTAGAACAGACTCTACACTTACAAAAGAGGAGACTTGGTGATGCTAAAGAACAATCCCAAGTCCTCGAGTATTAAAAAGATTAACAAAAATTGGCAACTCTCATAGTCAGGGCCACACAGGATCATGGATTCGCCTCATGACGGGTATTACCTTCTGGCACACCCAGGGACAGGAAAAGTAAGAGTATTATACCCTCATAAGGATCTAAAGCCATTCATACCCACGGATGCGCAAGCAGATGCTTGAATGAACAGGAAACTCATCTGAGTAATGTACAGAGATTAAGTATAAGATGTAAATACAGAGCTAGATAAGATACATTTCATTCATGTTGAATTTTGGGTGTATGCTCGTTATATATATATGTGGTAGTTTTGAAGTATGTGCGCAAGTAAGTTTCTTGTGAATGAGTCATTCATTTAAATGTGTGCATGTAAACAAAGTACTAGTAAATGAATCCGCTTAGTGGCACTTTGCACGAAATCGAAAAACAGGCACTATACATGGCTGCTGGAAACATATACTAGCCGTGGATCATTAACAGAATGTGTGAAATCTAACGATTTATCCTTTAAAGAGTATAATAACCGAAGGTATTGCAGATGATTAATGTCTGCATAGATTGCAGCTTGGAAGTGCTTGCAGTCACACCCAGACGAGCAGGGCAACTAGAAGCGCAACAATAATAAAAGAAGTGTGTTGAATGGTTATAAATACCATATGTAAAAACCTACTGAACTTATTGGTCCAGGAAGACCAATTGGTCGAAACTTTAAGTAAGTGGTGCTAGCTAGACCAATCACTTGATACATAGTGAAAAACTAATGTATGAATTATTACTATGTAATTTGAAACCCATATTTCTTATACAGCATAAGTAATAAGTGCTACTATGTTCCAATTTATAAATGAAACTATCAGGATTCTTAGATAGTGCAAAACGGATAAGGTGAATCTCTGATGGGAATGTGACTTGAAAAGTGAACACTAGACTGTGTGCTAACACAGTGTGTGTAGACTGTATTTCGTATTGTGTAACTGTTGTACAATTATAATGAGTTAACGTAAATAAAGTTAGCAGCATACATGGTGGTGCCTTCCGCAAGGTATATAATTTAATATGCAAATAGTACTGACTTTCATAGTGTGAAGAAATGTTTATGTGGACAAGATAAACTTCCTATGAACAGAATATCACAAGTGGACAGTGAAAGGATGCTATGGGCAGCGCACAACGATCTGCGGATTCCGTGGCCGACAAACGAACGCTAGAAGCGACGTAGTGCCAGCACAGCGAAGTGAATAGGTGTCAGAGCAATGTACTGACATGGATGTTTGCCACAGTGACAGTGTGTAGCTCAGAGTAGTGAACATTTAACAAAAAGCAATTATTAAGTTGAAATAGTGAAATGTGTGAGTTCGAGCCATAAACTTGTCTAAGGAACTGGATCTCGTATGTTCGTACATTACATCAATGCAGACAAAAACAGTAAACACGAATGACTGAGGAGTGCTTCACAGATTAATAACATTTCTTTCAGCACCTTTGATATGTGTATTTGTCCTGCTTTGCTGATGATTTGATGCTCGTTCGAATATTATCATGTTGGCTGCGAGGCGAGCGGTCAGCCGACATTCCTGACCGCCCAGCTGATGCGCGGCGCCTAACGACTGTCAGCCATCTGTGCGGACGTCACGGCGCCGGTCAACGAACTGTCGCTTCTTGTGGCAGGATGTCGTACACGCTTCTGTCGTCGCGCAGCAACGATTCGGCGACATCTCAACCACTACACCATCATCGACGACTCGTACTTCGGTGAAACTTCGAAAAGCATCTATTGATTACGACGAAATAATAGTTACTAAGTCCATTGTAAACTTGTAACAAGCATAGTGTGCAAAGAACACGGAAACTGAAAAACTGACTTCATATGTAATACCAAACGTGTATCACAATTTTGTAAACTTTGCGAATTGTGTGCCAAGACAGTTATGCATATTGCTTGCACCGACAAATATTTCTTCATGAAAATGAACTTTAATATTGCGAATCAAAAGTACTGTGTACGTAATATCAATTACTATCTATTTCCTGTTATGATGTATATGTGAATGTTACACAAAACGCGTGCTAAGACAGTTGCAACTAATGCAGGCACTGACAAACATTTTTTCGCAAAGACGAAGCTTGTTATTCTAAGATAAACGTAATGTGTACGTGATTTCAATTATTACCTATGTCTTGTTATGATATATATGTATATGTTTCTTTGTTGATTAATTAAATTGCTATACTATTAGCATAAAGGTAACTAAGAATATAAAAACTTGGATTTCAACAATCCGAAGGCTCTGGGCCGTTTTTCCTTACGCCTGTAACCCAAATGAAGGAGCGTAGGTAAATTCGTATCGGGTCTGTAGGATTCAGGATTGTTCACGTTCTTCCTAAAATGTAGTGTTAGACCTAGTACATATGCTAACCTGTAATAATGAGGAGAGATCGAAACATGTCTATAAGACATGAATTGTATATGACACGTATAACTGTCAATCGAATCCAAATGTACCTACCATACTCATGTCAACATGAACACTTAACTAATGCTGTCATATGGTAGCGAGACTGTACGAGAAAAGATAAACAATGTTAAGTACACCCTCACTAAGGGGCCAATGTGACGGAACGTCACATAAATTGTCATTTCGAGAAAAATTAAAAGGCTTTCTTTTGTGTTAAAAAATAGTGACGTGTGAATTATAAATTATTGAAAGACTGCATCTGTGTGTGCGATAAGTATCAAATATTAAAAAGTTGAGTTTATTATCTGTAAAACTCGCAAACACCAATGCATTTAAAAAATAGCCTTTTTATAGTATCTGTGTAATGTAGATGAAGAGGAACAGAGATATTTATTTGGCTTAGACTTTTTTTTAGCTTGTTTAGTCTAGCGGATGGCCGCCATTGTATCACAGTCTAATGCTTAATATCATTCTGTCTGTAAGTTATCGGAATATATGTCCAATTTTTACTAAAAAGTGTTGTTTATTGAAGTAGTTACCACCTCCCATAATAGCCACCACTAACTGTAATTGATAACTTTATTTCAGAACATCATGTTGCGGGGAGCCCTCTTTCCCCAGTATCATTTGGTCGGCCATAATGCTGAATATATTTTTTAGTTAGAAATTCGGTCTATAATATTAAATATAAATGTGGGAGACTTCTCTATTTTGACCTTTTAGTAGTTTCAAAGCTAGTTAAGTAAAGGCAAATTCCATTTATTAATGATTTCCTACTGAATGAGTTCAGTATGTTTGAGATTATCCGGAAAACGGCAGATGAGAATCTTCTCAGTTTTTGCATTGCATATAAAGATTAGTAAAAACAGAAAAATATTCCCTTTAATAATCAGAAAAAATATCTCAATTTATTTGTGAAAGTTGGTACATATGACCAGTAGCCTCTGAGAACCAAATTAATCATCAGAGTTTGCATAAAAGCATTCACATTATCTCCCTGTAATAGGAGCGCTCACACTAACTATCTGTTAGAAGGCGGAGAGACTCATGCTGTGTATAAAATATTATTTCGTGCATGCTTCGGAATAGTCGATGGCAGTATGTATGTTATCGTAGTACTCGGTTATTTCAGAGTCTCATGCTAGCCCACAGTATTTAACAGCGTAAATAATATTGCAGTACAGAGTAAACAATCTTGTAGTATTCAGTATTAATCACTGCATATACAGAATTTAGCAAAACTCCCAATCCTGAGTGCTGTGATAATAGTATCTGAGCATTATTACTGTGCCTAATTATGCTAGTCATGGAATGATCCCTGTGCACTGGTAATTTTCATAGACAACTGATCCTGAAATGGGAATATTTTACTTAGAAATGTGATTGCTTGGAAACATGGTGCTTTCTGCTCTCTGTGATCCAGCTTCACGTTTCTAACTTCAGTTGCTGAAATGCTCCAGACTGCTTTATACTCATCAGTGACTATGACAGACTTTAAATAAAAGTGACTTTGATCAAGGATGTGGGCAATAATTCCTTAACAAACAGTTTTAAAATTATTTGATATATTATTACTTGAATGACTTTAATCCTAGGACACTCGTTAATATTGAGAAATGCAACACTGATATCAAACTGTTACTCTCACAAATGTTAGACAAATAATTCATAAACATGAAAAATACCTAACAGTGAAAATTACTCAATCTGTCATGAAAAATCTGAAGTTACCTGATATAGATGTCTCATACAACAGTACTTCTCCTTCCTTGTCACATGGGTTTCTAATTGCATTATATCTCATTTCATTCTAAATCACTAATCGAAACTTTCTACTATTTTTCATGATTTTGAAACACCAGAAATTTTAATTAGACACAGATGCACATAACTTTATGTCAACATTGCAATGAGTCCTCTGGGTGGCATCTCTCTCACTACTCCTCTAACAATAGAGCTGAAGCGTTCCTCCCTGTCAAGTAGAAACGGCAAAACAACCACATTTTCCAGAGATATAGCTATCTGATCAAAGAGTGCCCATGAATAATAAGCCATTCAAAGTAATTTCTAAGCTTTTAAGACATCCATTTGTTGTACAAATTTAAGAAATGATACAACAAACTCCCAATATAACTGTTTCAACAGGTCTTGAAGTTTGATTGGAGGTTTCAGGTACCACATGTGGCAATAATCTGTACAGATATCTGTTTCTTTCATTTATTGTGTCTATGGCAATATAAATTGTCTCTCTCTAATTTTCTGCTCGTTTCTCCAGCAATTTCATTATTTCTCCATTATTTTTATTTATTTCTTATAATCTGTCTATAAAACAGTTTCCATGTTCAAGTTGGTTTCTGCAGGAATCTATAATTTCTTTTCTTATCTTATATTATCCTTATTCATGAATTGATGGCAAGACTTCCTCTACTACCTAAACTTGGAATGGTTCAGCAAGAGGCATTTTTGAACAATGAATACAAGCCAAGTTCATTGATACATATAGTGTTAGGTGGCATCTTTGAAGGAGGTAGCGAATCACTACTTTGTATATCTTTATAACTTTTCTTGAACACGATATAAGATTGTTTCATTTGTATTTTTATATTCGGCTACATCTTTAGTTTTAATAAAAAGACTATTATTCATTAATAATCATATATGTTATCTTACCATTGTATATAGGTTTGTTATTGACAAGGTCTGTTTGACCACATTTACATGGATTAAAACTATTTTAGACAAAATACCTTTAGGCAATTTTATAGCAGGCTCATTCACAATTTAATAACAATATTTTTCCTCTTCTCATTTATTTTGTCAGCAATATTACTGGATTGGTCGTATAATTTCTCAACAAAATAACACAGACTGTGGAAGTCAATATTGTATAGTTCTTTAGTTTTATCCACTCTGTGTACACCAAAAAATTAAGTGTATGTTCTGTTAATTAATCATCTGTACTTTCACATTTTCTGACATGAAATTCTTCATCTCCTTTAGGTCTTCCACTATTATAACCAGATATTCGTCCCTAAAGATGATACTTGGGCAATAAACCATCGACCTTAAAATAGCTTTTCTTTGCATACTGCTTAATGTACCAATATAAATGATTAGTCCATTCTTCATCTCTACCACATCATCAACTATATCTTTAAGCATAGACATTTCTTTTCCATTTGTTGTAGTTGTTGTAATTATTGATTTTCTTTATTTTTTACTTTATTCATTCTTGCAGTTTATATTCACCATATCTAATTTTACCCCACCTTTCGGTATACCTTCTCAGATTAAATAATTCCTCCCTCAACGTTGTTTGATCATTTGAAGACCAATTTTTGTCTTTAAACATACTTGCAAATCTTCAACCATTTAATCTCACCTAATTCAGCATTGCTCATAGATAAGTTCAAAATGGTTCAAATGGCTCTGAGCACTATGGGACTTAACATCTATTGTCATGAGTCCCCTAGAACTTAGAACTACTTAAACCTGACTAACTTAAGGACATCACAGAACACCCTGTCATCACGAGGCAGAGAAACATTGATAAGTGTCTCTGTCTCTAAATGACTTATTAATAATCATACACATCGGGCATCATCCCAAGAAGAAGAAGAAGGGAGAGCTCCCTTAAACGATTTTAAGAAAATTATAGGATGCACTGATCCCCTTGGCTTATATTTCGAAAAATGATTACTTATATTTTGAAGACCAAGAGTCCATAATCCTTCCAAGCGACACCAACTGTTGTCCTCTTTACATTTACTGCTTGCTTCATAATTTGACTCATTTAGTTTAGACCTTGCTGACTGCTATCTTTTGACCTTTGCTGCCTGAACTTACTGCACTTCGATTACACGGAGTGGATGTAGATTGCTCTCCAGTGATCTACTTTACGCACTGTCCACCTCAGTAGCGTAGTGATGGCGTTACTGCCTACCATGCAGTGGGCCCGGTTTCGATTCCCAGCAGGAGGCTGGATGTTGTGTGTCTTTCACCATCATTTTCGTCATTACTGAGTGGCAAGTCACCGATGTGGCGTCAACTAAAGAGGACTTGCAATACGGCGGCCGACCTCTCCTGAATGGGGCCTCCCAGCCAACAATGCCATACAATCATGTCATTACCATTTCCGCACTAATGTTCTCCTGTGGAAAACTGACACCAGACAATTTTATGGCTAAATCCATTATCTTTCTTGTCACCCAATCTTACGGTTTACTTAATTTCTGTAACATATCACCCTTCAGCCTTTGTAACTTGTTTTCCACCACTGGAGTCATGCCTCAAAATTTCTCAGTGACCTCCTCTGAATGTTTATTTAATTGAGCAATAACATCGTTAACCATTAAAGTAATATCTAGTTCGTGCTCTTCCCAAACCCTCTGGAATTCGTATAGCCAAATCATCCAAAACTTCTTCCACTGCTCCAAGCCCATTATTAAGTTCCCCAACCTTTTGAGTTAACATATTCACCTCTGTTCTTAAATTTTCACTAGCCTCTTTCATTTTTTAAAAAAAAATCCTTTTGATCCTCCTTCAGTTCTTGCATTAATTTCTCCCGACTCACTATCATTTGTCTCTTTAAATAATCCTGTTCTTCTTACATATCCTACTTCAAATTGTTCTGGCCCTCTTTCATTTCTTTCTCTAAATTACACTGTCATTCCTTCATTTCCTGCTTCAAATTATCCTGACTCTTTCATTTCTCCCGTTAATTTATCCTGTCCCTCTTTTATTTCCCTTAAACCATCTTTCACTTCCTTTACCATGTCTTCCACTTCGTTCATTAACTCGGCTAATAACCCTTTTATGTCCTCTGACATAATTGCGAATTAATCACTTAATATCCACAAATAAGAAATTTAATATTTGTATGAGTTTATTCTACCATTCCGTTTCCTGATTAAATTCACTTTCAGATATCTACTGACTCCACTTTATACAACAGACAACATATTACTGTCCCTTTACAGAAATGCGCGGGAATCTACCCATGCTAAGCTACAACTGAAGAACAACACCTCAAACAAAAAGAAGCATCTAAAGTTCGTGGTTTACTTAAGGTTTCCCTTCAGCGCCAACTTGTTAGTTTTGACGCCAAAGCAAATGATGTAGTTGCAGAAACTGCCTATGGAGCGGACTCTGTTTCTGGCAGCTAGCTTCGCAGAGTCCTACTACTTAAGTGCGATACCTTGATTAAGGTCAGCTAGCAGCAGGACTAACCTTATCACTACCTTAACCTACTGGTTGACAGTTAAACGTAAAACTAAATAACTCTAAGCATACAATTCGGATTCAAAAATCCGTATCTCTTTGTTAACTTAATACACTACAATGAACTTCACTTCTTCCCTCACAGTTACTACCGGTGGCTCAGTACTCCCGTCTCAGGACATGTATGTAATTAATACGTAGCCTGGACACCAGGACTGCCACCCTATTTTACTTTCGTGTGGACTCTGCTGGAGCTGCAGACACAGCTTAGCCCCGATAAGAAAACAAATCGAGGAAAATATTTTAAACAGTTTTCATAATTGTCGTTCATGATTTGAAATAGCTCATCGTCAACACTCTCACTACGCAGAGGTTGAGGTTCTGGGGTACTGCAATTGAGCCCCCAAACTTTAGCGATTTTGTTACCAATACAGTTTATAAATATCTTCACGTTATGTGTTATTATTATCTGAAGGTCAGTAGCAGTGACTTTCAGTTGGTAGTACCTCCTATATCTAACTCAACACACTAATGAAAAAATTCTATTGCGTATCGTTCACTGTCGAGCAATATCATAGATGAAGTAACATTAATTAATCAAAATTAATCTGAAATTATTTTGTCTAAACACGAATGTAAGAGGCAGCCCTCTAAACCGTTCCTATAACAGGAATAATGTAATTTTATTACTCGTCACCATAAAAAATAGCGAAGAATCATTACCAGCAATATATACGTCAGACCACCTGTTTACTTAAATCACAGACCTTAAATGCACTCACTTCCCTATTGAACTTTTAGCAAAATCATAGTAAAGGTAGATATATTGTCCTACCTTCTGATATATGGGCACTACTATCATCAACAATCCAAAATGTTTCAAAGAAATGAATTTTGACAGATAAAGTCAGCGATCTGTTTTGTTGCTACGGCAATGTCCAACAATAATATAAACAATGTGTGTCTTCATGTTACGAAACTATGTTCATAAACTTTCTGCTCTGGAACGAAAATACACCAACCCTTGGCATTTTATCTGTTTTTAAACAAATAACTAACTCTTACATTTTTTTAAGCACAAACCATAGCCCTAATTATTTTATCACGACTTTATCGATTAGATGATCTTGAAGAGGAGATTCTTGGAGATGTAAATACTTTGGATTACGTAACTTGCGATCATTTGTTACTCAAGAATCCCTGAATTTGACAGCTTTTTCCTCTTTGTTAATGTTCGACAGTTTAAGATCTCACTTTTTCTGTCATAAGGAATGATATCTCTCATACAGCAATTATTTAGTAACTTCGGGTTAAATGAGAATGAGGGGAGTAGGTTTTTACTTCTAACCTAACTGTTTATTTCATTCACTTTAATAACTACGTACAAAGACAAACAAAACTAAAATCCCACTTTAAACGAAATGAAGTAATACAAAAAATTCAAAAAGAAATCCTAAGTACTACCAACACTTTTTAACTGAAATTAACACACGAAATACAGAACTGCCAGCCGCTTCAGATGTTAACGATCCACGATCTTACTAACAAACCCTCAGTGAAAATGTCATTCCCCACAATTAACTTAAGGAATAATAGTTGCAGTGGAAATCCCATTCATTGTGCTTCAGCTATCATCTGGATCAACAAGAAACATTAATATGGCATCTCTGGTTGAGGTAAACATAATGAAAATTAATAAAAAGTAACAGCTCAGCGTGTTCCCGTAACAAGCTTCAACAAATCTCTTCAAAAATCAAGAACTCCTCTCAACAATAAATTAATTCAGTAGTGATCCCCCTTTAGTTTATATATAGTTCAATATCCACAAATTCCTATTTAAATGTCACTCCAAATACCAGATCTGTCCGATACACTAACGGCTGTTACTCTATGCTTCAGAGAACGCCCCCATCAATTTCACAATTAATCAGAGCACCGACTTTATAGGCGGAATCACAACTCAAACAGCTTCACTCCGACCGCTGAAATGAAAAAAAAAAAAAAAACCTTCTCCGATTCACGATTCAACAACCTCATTTAACTCGGAACCTCATTACAAGTACAAACTTAAAACTTCACAAAACTGTTTGGAGAATGCGTAACTGCGATAATTCTTCAGTTTAAATCGATGAGCGCAAAAAAAATTAAACGATCTTCAGTCTTTAACAATCAGTCCCATATCCGCTGTTACAATCATTCACCGAAATACTGATACTTTCAGTCACATTTATAAAAGTACGGAAACTTACCACCAGCAACATGAATCGATACAACCATCCGATTAATTAAAATCGATAGCTAACAGCTTAAGTTAGAGAACTAACAGCAGATACATACCTGGATCATCCGTCCCTCCACACGCTAACTTAGAAGCTCCTGTGTCTTCTCTCACTGCTTCCCTATAGCAGCTGCTATTTCTCTGGCATATAATCATAGCTGGACCATTTCGTTGACAAATGTAAGGAACCAGCATTAGTCCTTAAGAATTGTCTTCTAGTGGTCAGCCTGTGCACGATGGTCTCTAGCTAGCGCTCTGCGGTAGTCTCTCGGCTGACGAATGATCTTTCCTGCCATCTCCTGTACATGCTGTGAAAGGTACTCTATTATCTGCACAATTACACAAGTCGTATGTTGCGTACAGAATGATTTAAAATTTTTACATGTTCCTTTTATTGTTCTGCTGCATTTTAATTAGAGTGAAACGAAACTTAAAAGAATTACATCGCCAAAACTTGCCAAATTTTTGTGTCCTGACACAGCTTTTCCCCTTATTAAATGATCTCCATCACAGCTCGTCCGGTAAATGATGCTGCGGCACTATTCCTCACATTTGGCTAACCATTCAGAATCAGTTAACACCCGCAAGATTAAGGTATGTACACCGTCCGTCAAAAAGTTTCCGAATCTGATTTTATTGCTGGCGTGGAAACGACATAAGCTCATCAACTGCATGCCAGCGTGAACTAATGACTATATAACGATAGCTGTTCATTCGAAAAAACAGTTACCCCGAGCAGGTGGTATTAAGCAGTGAACGTGCTGCTGTACCGTGTCAACGCTATTGTGTCAAAAATCAGAATAGAACAAATTTCTAAATACAGTGTTCAAGGCATTCTCGAGAAGGTTTTCAAGAAGAGGAGAATGCGTTCTCAATTTCTCCTGCTGACCTTGACTCCCGAACAAAACCAACGACGCCGAAACATGGCTGAAATGCTAAATTCGGACAGTTCTTTTCTGGAAAAAGTCAACAAAGTTGACGAGAACTAATGTTTTCCATACGAGCCTATCAGATATCAGATTGCTAGAAGTCACAAGGAAGATCAACGCCTTGGCGACCTAACCGACAGTCAAGCCAAGGTGATGTGTGAGTTGAACAATACCCAATGAAGGACTTATCTGACAGTTTCACACTACTGTACGAACATTCTGTCCCTTCTGCTCAAGAGGGAGAGACTATGTTGGACGCCTGAAGCATTAAAACCACCATCTGAACGTTCTTCTGCTTTCTGATTAATCCTATCTGCGAACTTATCGAGAATGACAGGACGTCTATTGAGTATCACAGAAAGAACGCCGAACATTAAAACCCCGTTGTTCCTATTTCATTTTTGGCAACATTGTTTTTCCATGTTTCTTTTCAGTGATCACTGAGGTTAAGTTCAGATAGCGCGCTTTTGTTTTCCATGTTAGTGTCAGTGTCGGAGTGGAAAGATACAGTACGGAACAACGAGTGTTGATTGTGAAAACTCACTGCAAGAATGGCGAATCTTTCAAGGAAACTGGTAGCAAACTCCGTGCTATTCTTGCACACAAGAATGCAGCAAATGAATCCACTGTTCCTATGTAGATCAAGAAATATAAAAATAACTGGCTGGACAGCAGCCTTCCATGTCCTAGACGGCCATGAAATGGCCGTAGCGAGGCAAATGTTGTTCCAGTGCATGATTCTGTTACTGTGAGTGCAAGAAAATCAAGTCACCATCATGCTCAAGAATTGTGCCTGTGTCCAGCAACAACGCAAAGAGTCTTAAGAACGGTAAATAGTTAATTGAGAAACTAACTTACAGCAGGGTATCATAGGAAACGACGGCAATTTTGCAATAGATCCCGGAAAAGGAGCAAGAGAACCATGGTTTCACAAAGCGCATCTTTTCTTAAATAAAGCTCGCTTGCATTTGAAAGACTTTTTGAACAACAATAATTGTCTATTATGGGATCAGAGAGTCAGAGAGTAATTCAAGGAAAAGACGTGCATCCTCAGCGAGTTCCGGCTTGTTGTCGCATCTGGGGTGATGTCTTAATTTGTCCTTACCTTTATGAAGATGAATGGTGAATGGCTTTTAGGGGGAATGGAGTTATCGTGCCATGCTCATTGCTCTCCTTTGGTTTCGTTTACATCGAATGAACATAGAGGATTGATTGTTCCATCAAGGCAGCGCACCTTGCCACATTTCGGGAGCAACAGTCGCTCTGTTGTGTGCAAAATTTCCGGACAGAAACCTGCCCACTTCGATCTTGTTTCCTGACGCCGTGTGACGTTTTCATGCGGCCGTATGCTAAATCACGAATTTATTAGAACAAACACCGTGATCTGTTGCCACTGAAACAAGAAAGTCTACGTGTGCTCGACGAAGATGACGGAGAAATGTATGAGTATTTGATGGTTAATTTCTTCGACCGAACTATGACATGTGGGGACCGTAGGCTGTGGGGGGTTGATGTTTATGTTCCCGATATTGTGTTTGACGTTTAAACCCTAACTTTTATTGAAGAAAATGTTCTTTTTAGCCTTTTTTGGTTCAAATGGTTCAAGTGGCTCTGAGAACTTTGCGACTTAACTTCTGAGGTCATCAGTCGCCTAGAACTAAGAACTAATTCAACCTAACTAACCTAAAGACATCACACACATCCATGCTCAAGGCAGGATTCGAACCTGCGACCGTAGCGGACGCTCGATTCCAGACTGTAGCGCCCAGAACCGCACGGCCACCCCGGCCGGCTTTTTGGCTTCTTTCAAATAAATAAATTCATTTAGAGTAGCTTCGAATTTGGCCTTCTTTTTGAGGCTTCCTTTATCCCATCAGTCCATCTGACGAAGAAACGTTCATCATCGTGGTCTGCACTGCATTAGACAAATGGTGGCAGTGGGAAAGGAGGCAAGGTTCTCGACAAGATAAGTGCCAAAAGTTACCGCTAGAAGCCGCTCGGTAGCCTCGCGGTTATCGCCAGACCATGGTACGCAGCCGGGCTCCTAGATGTGAAGTGGGCCGCATCTGGTGTCTCATCTTCGGGGAGACGTGCGGTGTGTTCAAGATGCTGCTCTGGAACGTGATACCCTGGCCGTTCACGTCTACGGAGGATACCAGAGGCAAGATGCTCATCGCTGTCTACGTGACAAGGTGGACAGCCTGAAGAGGCAGGGTCGCGTTCTCTACTAGTACAACGGCTAACTTGCTGTCGTTTGGGAATCTAACGACGACACAAAGGAAGGAAAAATCTTACAAGCAACTCGCTATTTGATCATTAAATCGCAATCGTTAATGGAAAACAGAATACTGCATCGGCTTCTTACCAATTTGTATGAAGAGATTTAGTGATTTATCCTACAAAATCGTTTGACTTGGTTAACAAATAGGATTCCAAAAAGAGGTTTTTCTAACAGATTTCAAACTGCTTGATTCAGAAGCAATAGTCATTAATCTAAGGAAACTACATAATTTAACTTGATCCATTGTAGCTGCTCCTGCCACATACTCATTGCGTAGACTTAAGCCTGGATCGTATTCTTTTTTTTTCATTTAACGACTAGAAAGGAAGAAAACGTATTCTTCTTCTTTAGATACAATCATATTGGTATAAGATCATTACTGGTTTCTGCGTTACATTGGCCATTGTAGAAAAAGATAAAACATTATACGGTACAAATCTGCAAATTTTTATCAGTTGAAAATCTAAATAATGGTCGTTCATATGTGTATGGTGTTTAGTGAGCAAAACATTGTCATACTAAATCGAAGAATCTCAAGGAACCCAAGGAATACATACATACAATGAATTACACCTAAAATTCTTGTACTATATTACGTCATGCTTACATTTGTACCTGATTATGTATAAATAGTCATTTGGTAAGTTATTAGTGATAAAAACGTGAAAAAACATTATGTACATAGATTAGTATGCAATCTATTTTTGTAAATTGCTTTATATTTTATCCCAGAAATCATTAAATAAATTTAAAAAACCGAATGGGAGCTTCGTTTTTAACAGAAGGAAGTGAAAGATCTGCTTAATTAAACATGTTGCCGACTACCGACAGGCTGTACTCTCAGAAGAGACGAACTGGCTCCGAAGGCACAGGGTAGCGTTCTGTTTCAGAATCCAAAGATGGCCAGTGCACACCCGACATTCCCAACAATTATTATCATGATATAAATATGATAGTGTGAAACGTAAAGAAGTTTCTAATACATAAATAGCACTTCTCGCATACACAGAATGTTGCTTCCTCAGGGAATGAAACGTTTGTGATAGGTAAAAGATAAATTGTAGAGAATGTACTTATATAAATGAGTAAAGGTAGTTTAAATTTGTGTAACTATCAATATTTGCGTATTAAACTTATAATTTTACGGGTAATTTGCTTTTATATGGAACATATTGATTCAGAGATACATTTTTCATTGATTTTATGACTACGTGACGACCGTTCTTATAACTGGTCTTTACAGAAAGTTTTAATGCACAATTACATTCTGCAACTACTGGTACTGATAAATTCATCTATGGAGTAGGAAAAGTTTTCTGGCGAATATGGGCCAAGTTTGAATGAATAATTATATAACTGTCTATAACCACCTCTTGCCGACAGCATTAATGTAAGAGTAACAAGGACTGTGAAGAAACGGGAGAAGAAGAGTCTTGAGACACGAGGATATCAGTTAAGACATCAGGGAATAATTTCCTTGGTAGAGGAAGCTGTAAACTGTAAAAATTGTAGAGGAAGACAGAGATTGGTATATATCCATGAAATAATTAAGGATGTACTGTGCAAGTGCTATTTCGAGAAGTCGCGGACCACATCAAGCCAGTCGGATGACTGATGATAAAGAAAGACTTTTGTTTCTCAATTGACGTGGCCAGATAACTTCTTCCATTCTACAGACGTCATTTACGTTTGTCGTGAAACGTTTATGAACGGCAGTGTCATTAGATGTTGTTATCTGTTCGTACACAAAAGAACTAATTTATTTTGTGCCACAGCATATCAGTTTCCTAAGCATTTAGTTGCTTGAATTTCATCGATGTAGAATAGACATTAAACTTACAGAATAACTGAGTCCTAGTAATAAAAAAATATTTAAGTCTGGAATTTACCAGACTATTGTTCCTTATGGCGATCGGCATTTTACATAAGCAAATGAAGTGATGGTCTCATGTATTCCTCATATATATCATTGACCTAACACCCAGTATATGCTTCTAAAATTATTTTAACTTACAGATATATCCACAGGCATGGAGTTTAAGCATTCAGCTTTATCTTCTGTTATTACAGTTGATGCTGTATTGCATCCCGGACAAAAGTGAATAAACTATGTTTTCCTTTAAGTAAAGTGACAGAACATTAATGAAAAACCAGTCACTAATATTTGTATAAATTTCGTTTGTCCCTCCCACTTTTTGAGCCCTTGTCTTGAGTTTTATTATTATGATTGCAACATTAGACTTCATTGGTGTATGATGTGAGCTACTTAAATATAGTGGGCACAAAATAAAATGAAATTAAAACTTACCACCTTGTAGACGACAAGCTCATGCGAGACTGGCAACAAGAATATTTGTAGCTGGAATATTGAAAGCTGTAGAATACCGTAGTTTGCCGTCCAATCTTTCTTAAAAGTGAACTTAATGATGGCATACTACATTTAAATTGAAAAGATACCTAGTGAAAGTGATGGTTTACATATAATTCTGGCTAAAAGTGACAGTTATGCCAGAAGAACATGCTTTTAATATAATACATAATTTACATTTGAGAAAGTTAATTATTATCTTTATCTTCTTGGAAGAAAGTAGAGTAACATCAATGTGATGAAAGGTGACTCATACTGACATCAGTGAATACTGAAGGGCTATTTCTTTCCAGTTGACTGCACGAAGTTTTTCTAGTGCTTTTAACAAGCGATTAATACAGACTATTACTGTTTCTTTTTATGTCCATTAATTTAGGAATACATTTAATTATGAACCTCCATTGTGACACATTTCCATACAGGGGAAGATGAAAAACGGCATTACACCAATAAATATTGATTATTTACAGAAAACGTTTTTTGAAAAAATTAATTGTTTCTCTTTTAATTACTCGATATCATTTTTCCAATTTAATTTCAGGATTGTTAATTCTCAACGTAACAAGAATTAATTTAAATTTCTAGTGGCTATTCTCAATCATAAAAGTATTAGGTTCCAAAACATGAAAGGATTTGCGAATACTTCCTTATTGTGAGTGTTTAAGACGGTTCTCTTCAGTTCATACATGATGCATATTTGCCTTTTGTCCAGATGCATTGTTTCACAGTGATATTTATTAATAAAGCATGTAAAATTAAACACTTTGCACCCATCAAGTTTCAAAACTTATTTTATTTGTCAACCAGTTACAGCGTTTTACTACGCCGTCTTCAGGAGGGTGATGGCTGAAGTGATCACTAAAGGAAAAAATCTATTAATGCCAGTATTACTGTCCCTGTTTTGATCACAACCGACGTAATTCGTCCTACACGTCGGTCAGGGGCTTGAAGACGGGGTAGTAAAACACTGAAACTGCTTGCCAAATAAAGTAATGTTGGAAACTTGACAGCTGAAAGGTGTTTAATTCTACATCTTCTATCGAACAGCCGAGTCCCGTAACCATCTCTAAGAAGATGGACGTACAGAGACTTCATTAACAAAATTCTCTTGATTTTTCCAGCAGCAACAAACGGTTAAAAATTTACGAGCTTTCTTAGCAATACCCTCAACAGTGACAACTGTTTACGACTAAGCAGACATCGGAGGACCGAAGGGGGCGCAGTGCTCTTAAAACCAAATCGTTTCCTTATATGGCACTGGAGTAGGCACCCGTGACGTCACAGCCTGTATAAGGACGGCAGCAGAATCCACACTACACAAGCCAACTGACAGTGGCTGAGAATACTCAGCCGAAAGCTTGTGGGCTTCTAACCACTTGATGCAACTGGAAGCTCGAGAAAATTTTGTTACGAACTCCTTTTGTTGCTATAGGCTTCGATGATACATCACCGTTGCCACATTTCACAGTTTAGTACTGAAACCGTACTTTGTCAGTGTTGGAATGTGGTATGGAATCTGCGACTGTAAGACCTGAAAACGAGATTTGAAAAGTTATTTGTATCAGTCGCTTTTATTTTTTTCCAGGGTACATTTAAGTTGCTATAGGCTTCGATGATACATCACCGTTGCCACATTTCACAGTTTAGTACTGAAACCGTACTTTGTCAGTGTTGGAATGTGGTATGGAATCTGCGACTGTAAGACCTGAAAACGAAATTTGAAAAGTTATTTGTATCAGTCGCTTTTATTTTTTTCCAGGGTACATTTAGAGGGCTTAGATCCTCTCTTCGATGTATCAAAGAAGTACATCACAAACTCATTTTCTGAGTAAAGCGAGTTGTCTGTTTTGAACTTCATTTCGGAGAAATTCATATGAAGAGATATAGATATACATATACCTTTCCATCATTTAATGACATTAAAGGAAACAACAATGCAAAAACCACAGACTAAGAAAAACATCTCAATATCAGTAGTTTCTAGTTTATGGGATGAGCTTTTACCCTATACTAGGAAGTTTTCGTGACTGTGAGCTTCCTATTGAACAAATACAGAACTAAAAACACTCTACCTACCGTGAGTGCCAAGTGACCTGGAAAATTTTAATTGACTTTAACCATACATTATATGATAAAGAAAATGTGTAATGGGAATCTAACTATTAGAATTAAGATGGTCTGGTCAGGGCCTAAACTTCACGTAACGCTTCTTCGTATCTTTCCATACAGAGTGCATGATGTTAATGATAGCAGCACGGAGGGTGGTTTCCTGGTATACACTGTGGATGAAAGTTTAACGAACTAAACTGATAATGAACAGTTATTCAAAACACGGAGCGTACTCCTGAACATCTTCAAACATGTAACGCGTATAAAATCTCAACTCCACATCCGTAGAGCAAATTGTGTTCTTCATCGGAAAGTAGCCAGGGGTAGGGACGCAATATGGACCCCCATATGAGAACTTCATAGCGCATCCAGCAGATGACTTTAAGGCTACAGCAAGTTGCTACTCGTAAAATCTGTGCTAATTCCTAATTCGTACCCCAAATTGACGTCTATATACGCACAGGAGTGGCATGTCATACTCGCCACACAACGATTCAGCGGCCCTTGTACGGCACTGACCAGTTTCGTACCTAATACCACGTGAGTCGCCTCCTTACATGTAACAACAACAATTCTTCAGTACTGCCAGTGTCTCCTCCAATCAGAAGACATGAGAGACGACACCTGTTTACTTGTCTTCAAAGCTTTCCACCGGCCTCACGTCTTAAAATTTTAAGAAACTCGTCCTTCTTATGGGTCTGAAGCAGGCAGCAGATAGGTCCCACATTATAAAAATCCGGACAGTTAACCCTCCGAGACTTAGCCTGTGTATCGCATAATGCCAGCTTTTTAACGTTAAATTCAACTGCCGCTCGCACGTCTCTCCTGCAAAGCTAAAGCAAGAAACCAAGTTGTATGTGTGTGCAATTACACCCGCAATCAATGAATCCAGCGACCATTCACGCTTAGCACAAGTAGTAAAAGCTACATGTGTTACAGGTACATGGTATGCTGAATATCAAATGTATTTGAAATGAAAATAAAACACATACAGTTTCAGTTCAAAGCGTGATCATCCTCCCTGGCATGGAAGAAAAAAAAAAAAAAATGGAAAAGGACAGGTTGAGAAAAGACGCTGTGCAGAAATTGAAACAGCGACAAAATTGTATCAAAGGTGCATTGACTCATATCTTGCAACAGACGACTGTCTACATCGAGCAAACATCGTAAAATAATCCACTCATTCACCTGATGATGAGGCTGTAACCCCTATAAAAAGCTTAGCGGAAGAAAGTGTAAGTAACTGACACAGGTAATTGCTCTAATTTACATTTTATTTTTAGTGAGGAATTCCTGTTAAATCTAGAGCGACAATAACGTGACGATGAGTTGAATTTAGAGTGTACATCCGCTTCTCTAAATACGTCTTTCAAGCTAGTTCGCTGCAGGTCCCCTCTAGTTTTTACGTAAAGGCAACATAATCTATTCTGCGTTCACAGAGAATACAAATCTTTGATGCATCCTGTTGTCTGTCGTTGTTAAAGGGCCATCATGGGCACAGAGGACATTCAAAACCGGGTAAATATTAACTTCGCAGACTGGTGAAAAAAAAAAGAATGGTTCAAATGGCTCTGAGCACTATGGGACTTAACATCTGAGGTCATCAGTTCCCTAGAACTTAGAACTACTTAAACTCTTAAATTTAAATAACCTAAGGACATCACACACATCCATGCCCGAGGCAGGATTCGAACCAGTGACTGTAGCTGGTCACGCGGTTCCAGACTATAGGGCCGAGAACCGCTCGGCCACTCCGGCCGGCAGCAGACTGGTAAAAATTTTTACGATTGGCATTAGATCGCAAGTGTCACTGCTAGTTCAGAATCCTTTAAAATAATCTAGTTGAACCCACGAGAAATAACTAATTCATTTTTGTCACATTACTGACACCACAGTGGCTACTAGTTTCTCTTTTAAAGTGACGATAATATTCTCATGGGGAGACACACACGGTGCGGGCAAAAGTATCCGGACACCTGGCTGAAAATTACTTACAAGTTAAATGATTTACAAGTTCGTGGCGCCCTCCCTCGGTAATGGTGGAATTCAGTATGGTATTGGCCCACCCTTAGCCTGTACGACAGCTTCCACTCTAGCAGGCGCACGTTCAGTCTGGCGCAGGAAGATTTCTTGGGGAATGGCAGCCCTTTATTGACCGAGTGCTGCGGTGAGGAGAGGTATCAATGTCGGTCGGTAAGGCCTGGCACTTAGCAGGCGTTCCAAAACATCCCTAAGGTGATCTATAGGATTCAAGTCAGAACTCTGTGCACGTAGCCCATTAGAGACATGTATTAGTTGTGTAACCACTCCGCCATAAGCCGTGCGTTATGAACAAATGCATTCTCCATCCCCGAATTGCTCTTCAACAGCGGGAAGCAAGAAGGTGCTTCAAACATCAATGTAGGCCAGTGCTATGATAGTACCACGCAAAGCAATAAGGGGTGCAAGCCGCCTCCATGAAAAACACGACCACACTATGACACGACCGCCTACTAATTTTACTGTTGGCACTGCGCACGCTGGCAGATGACATTCACCGGGCATTCGCCATACCAATACCCTGTCATCGGATCACCTCATTATGTACCGTGATTCGTCACTCCACACAACGTTTTTCCACTGTGCAATCGTCCAATGTTTACGCTCCTTACACCAAGCGAGGCATCGTTTGGAATTTACCGGCGTGAAGTGTTGCTTATGAGCAGCCGCTCGACCATGAATTGCAATTTTTCTCACCTCCCACCTAACTGCCATAGTACTTGCAGTGGATCTTGATGCAGTTTGGAATTCCTGTGTGATGGTCTGGATAGATGTCTGCCTATTACACATTACGACCCTCCTCAACTGTCGGCGGTCTCTGTCAGTCAACAGACGAGATCGATCGGAACGCTTTTGTGCTCTACGTGTTCCTTCACGTTTCGACTTCACTGTAATACCGAAAAAAGTGGACCTAGGGATGTTTAGGAGGGTGCAAGTTTCACGTACAGAGGTATGACACAAGTGACACCCAATCACCTGACCACGTTCGAAGTCCATGAGTTCCTCGGAGAGCCTCATTGTGCTCTCTCACGATGTGTAATGACTGCTAAGGTCGCTGATATGGATTACCTGGCAGTAGTTGGCAGCACAATGCACCGAATATGAAAAACGTATGTTCTTCAGAGTGCCCGGATACTTTTTATCACATAGTGTATGTCTGCTTGTAGGCAGCAGGACATCACATAATGATAGTGGCTTCAATTTGTTCTTTTATAAAAGAGTATTCGTTTCTGTAGACTTCCGATTAACTGACTGACTTACACGTGGCCAAGTTGTAGCGTGCTAGACCACTAATCAAAACGTCCTGGGTGTCGTGTTCGAACTCAACTAATGATTCAGTTTTGATTGAAAAACATCATCAATGGCGGCCTAATACTTCTGACATAAAAAGTGTCCCTCTTTCTGATATCACCCTTGTCAGAGAGGGCACCGGAGCGGACAGAGGTTCAGCACACTCTCTTGTTTTTGGGGTGGGAAACTGCCCTCAAAATGCGGAAGAATGAGTAATGGTCCACGGCATGAGGATGAAGAAGCTAACGGAAACCAGTGAATTTGTTTCGGCGTAAAGTCAGCGCTGGCACGCTGGTCGGGAATGACAGGGAAGAGAAGGGCGTGAGAAAAGGTCAGACAATCTCACGCAGACCTAACTCCCTCCAGGACGACAACGCGACAGCAGCGGCACCTAGGTGAAGAGGACGTAAGCGCCGCTTCCGACTGGTGGCAGAGCACTTCGATAGCAGCTTACACGTTAGCCACTTCGTCAGCCGACAAACTGTAGCATCTATCATTAGCTATCTCCACGTTGCACTGACTTGTGTTTGTCTGTTTTTAGAAGACTGATTGTTTTGTCCGACGCCCTTTGCTGCGACACATCTGTCAAAGATAAGTAATTGTTCTTGTCTTTTTGTAATAAAACTCATTAATCCGAGTTGTTTGTTTGTCTAGCGAACCGAGTATGCAGGATTCCTAGACACAATATCATTAAAGACACATAAGTTGTATCCACTATATGTGTGGATGACGCGTCATTATGATCTCTCTACTGTCAAACGATTACGGATTAGTCCACCATTCGTATCTGTGGAGGGACCCTGCAGAGGTGAAGGGACACCGCAGAGATCAGATGACCCTAAGAGAAATATGGAATAACCAACGAAGGGATAAAATTTTAAGCGTCATTGCATGGAATGGCAGAAAATTGAACTTAACGAGAAAACTAGAAAATTGGGAAATGGAGACGCAAATGCTCATTCAAGATGTAGCTGTGACAGCAAGGTGAAATGGAAAGAAGATAAGGACTTCTGGTCAGACGAATAGAGGGTAATATCAACACAAGAGGATATGGCGCAAGGGGAGTGGAACTCTCTATGAATAGCAAAGTACGGCAGAGACTGAGCTACTGTGAACAACTAGGATTATTTTCATCAGGTGCACAGCAAACCAACAATGACAACAATAATTCAATTCTACCTGCCAACGTCCAAGTAAACGATAAGACGGAGGAAGTATATGACGATATTGACCGCAAAATGCAGTGTGTAAACGGAGATGAATCTCTAATAACCATGGAAGATTGGACCGCGGTTGTTGGGGAAGAATAGCAGAACAGGTCACAATAGAATATGGGCTTGGCAGTAGGAATGAGGAAGGAGAAAGACTAATGAGTTCAGCAGTGAACATCGAATACTGCGTTGAAGAATCACAAGAAGGTGGGGCACACTTGGAAAAGACTCGGAGACAAGGGAAGACTCCAGCTGCATTGCATCGTGGTCAGACAGAGATTCCTAAATCACGTATTGCATTATGAGGCGTTACCTGGCCCAGATATAGACTGAGATGAGAATTTAGCAAAGGGGAAGAATAGAATGAAGTTAAAGAGAATCGGTCGGAAGAATCAGTGTGGCCTGCCTTAGTGGCCGAGTGGTTCTAGGCGCTACAGTCTGGAACTGCGTGACCACTACGGTCGCAGGTTTGAATCCTGCCTCGGGCATGGATGTGTGTGCTATCCTTAGGTTAGTTCTAAGTTTTAGGGGAGTGATGACCTCAGAAGTTAAGTCCCATAGTGCTCAGAGCCACATGAACCATTTTGATTCAGTGTGGACATACTGGTGCACTAAGGATTCATGTGATGGGTTTGAAGTTCACTATTGATACGGATACTGTGATGTGGAACACCACAGTAGCTAGTTCATTTGAGGGGGAGTGGTCATCTTTAAAAAGGGGAATGACAGGTATTGGTGAGACAAACATAGACACAAGGAATGTAAGTGCAAGGATACTTTAGGCAACTTCAGTGATCGACGGAAGAAGGCAGTACTGAGATATTCAGGGAAAGACAACTATTCCTGGTGAAGAAAAGTCTACAACGGTGCGCTAAATCAACCTTGAGCTAGTTTTAATGAGTGTTAACAATTTAACCAGTAATGGGACACATGTGCTATTTTGGGAGGCGATAACGTACAATTTGGAGACAACGTACATACAAACAAAATTCCTCAAGACAAGTGATGGAATTGTCCCCCTTTGCCCTCTCTCTCTCTTTCTCTCTCTCTCTCTCTCCATCTCTCTCCCCCCCCCCCCCCCCCCCTCTCACCCGAGCATCGAAGTAAAACTGTACTCATTCCACTACATTTCGCGACTTCATGTGAATTGTACGATTGTCATTGTTCCTTATTTCGTGTGTAACAGCTTCACGGAGTTCTGCAGTTGTCCGTGGTCTATTCTTTTAGACTCGTCCTTGAAGATACCAACAGAAGAAAAAAATCCGGGACCAGCAGGTCAGGGGTGTGTGTTTGCGTGTGTGTGGGGTGGTTCACACATTTTTTGACATTATTGGATCCCGAAGGGAGCTGGTTACAAGTTGCGGGAAATAGTTAAGACATGTGACACGTTTTCCATCTTATTGGCAATAAACTCCTGTAAGTTTGACGTCATCCAGCGGCTCTACAATTGTATTGAAGATTCCCGTCCAAACTATAAAGTCTACAGTCGTATCTAAGAAAAATTGGCCAACAATCGTGGATGTTGACACCGCGCACCACACTACAACCTTACGATCATGCAGTGATGTTTCGTGGATGATGTGGGATTTACATCAGCCAAATATCTGTTGTTGTGCGTGTTGATATAATTTTGCAGATAGCTCCCTGACTCATCTGTACATCAAGGTATGGAGAGACTGTCTGGACGTTAAGTATGAAACCCCTGAAACCAAGAGAGTAACGCTTTTCTTTCTCATGATCTGTTTCTCGCTATGCTCGCATCATGTGCGGTCTGTATGGCCGAAATGAAAATTTTTTTCTTAGTTCTCAGACATATGGCGTAAGAAATGCCTGTATCCTGTGTCAAACGACGCAAAGATTTCCTTGGAGAATTCTCCAACCCTCTTAGAACCTTATAAGTTACCTTTCCACTCAGCGGTGCTCCACGTTTACCACTGCCCTGTTCAGTACACCAGTTGCGCCCTGCTTCCTGATAATCTATAAAATTGTTGTCTTTGTTGGAAAACCGTACACACTGAATTCTCTCCGGAATACCGTTTGTGTCATAACCAGTGAGTCTGTCTTCTAGTATGTTTTCACAATAAACTCATTCTCTATAACTGTGTATTGCATGTTTCTCCCAGCTAACGACTGTGAATGAATCTCTGATTTGCTCGTTATTGTCACGCAGCCGGAACTACACTCTCACAGACTTCACAAACCGCGACCGACAACGAAGTAACACGAACCGAGCAAGCGTGGCACTACAACGGGCAAGGGACCTCATACGCAGAAATAACAATCAACTTGCTAACAATGGGGGGTTCTTCTGATTCTCCCAGAGCTACTCAGATAATTGAAACCCACTTTCTCGTTTCTACGAGGCTTCGGACGAAATTTCATCTCATTGAATTATTTCAGGTTTTAACGGATTACCCTGCTCAGTTAGGATATGGATACTGCGATGGGTAATACCACAGCACGCAGTTCATTTGAAGAGGAATGGTCATCTCTGAAAACAGCAATCACAGATTTAGGAAAGGCAAACATCGATACATGGAATGTAAATACGAAGAAACTTTAGGTCACAGAAGATATGCATCAGCTGATCGACTCCTGTAATCAGAAGTAGAAGAAATGAGAGCAGCAGGAAACTTTTTATAAGAATTGAGGATCAAGGAGTAAAAGAAGTTAGGGAATACTACTGCCTAGGCAGCAAGAATCAACCATGAAGCACGGGACAAGGAGGATGTGGAAAGCAGAGTAGCACGGGCTAGGGCATTCTTAACCAAGAGAAGAACATAGAACTGATAGTTAATGTCTGGAACACTGCATTGTGTGTTAGTGTGTCGTGGACAGTTTAAGATGTGGCGCTACCAAAGAATATTGAAACTTAAGTGGGCAGATAGGCTATATGAAACAGAAGGATGGTTGATTGGTGAGTAGTTAAGTGCTGTATCGAATTAATAGATGCAATTTGAATTGGTTAACGTAACAATGAAATCAAATATCAAGAACAAGGAGAAGTTTTAGCTCTCTTAATGTTCCAAGATGTCACTTTAGAAAAACCGTTTGCAGGCTATTAAATTTACCCTTGTTGTAAACACTCAGACTAATAAGGGCCCAAACAATAAAATACGAAAGAGAATTACAACCATTAGCTGCCTTAAACGTCAATAGACTAAATAAACACATTGATTAACTGACCATCTTCATGACGACGTCTAGACTTATCAATCCACATAAGCAAAATTAAAAAAAAAGAATAACATTTTGCCACTAGCCTTGACAGCAGTCATATTAAATTACCGAGGCAAAGAACATCAAAATGTATGTGTCCAAGTCATCTACATTTCAGAAGAGTTACCAAAACTTAGATTTCGGTTCTTGAACGTAAACATTAGGATATATGGCCCTTCAATGCGCTATATTTTAAGATTTGAAATTCCTTAGAGTGTCAAAGCCTATAAACAGTAAGAGGTTGCCTAAATCCGTCAGAACTCTTTAAGCGTTTAGATGTTACTTCGAGAAGCACACAAAATTAACAGTGAATTTAAAACACACAAATCAAATAAAATACTTAGTCTGCAGGCAGTAAAACATGATAAGAAAAAGTACACCAAAATAGGAATTACGAAGCAGCCACCAAGGTGAGAGACGATAAGAATGAAAATATAAATACCAATTAATGCGGAAGTGGCACAGAAAAAGCCTAAGGCCAAGTGTTAATAAACGTAAGTAGTTTTTCTGTCAGCGCCACTGGCGGCACTAAACAGTTTTATATACATTGTAAACACAAACAAAATAGATTACGAAAGGACAACGACCGTTTGTCAACCTACTGAATGTATGCTGCCAAGAAGACATTCTTCGAAATAGGAAGCAGAATTACACAAGGAATTTAAGAAGAAGCAACACACTTGCTTATTACAAGAGTAGAACGTAACCACTTTGCACACATTGGGAGGGACCGCACAATATTACAGCTCAATGTTTCCGAAAACCAGGCTAGCGGATTCCTACGACAGAACACGGGAATTTCCCAAATAACATCTCCCCGGGTTGTAAAGCAGATGCTCACCGTAGTTTCCACGTTGTCCCTAGATGAATTCAAAAGCACCAAATGCCCCCTGCCCAGCAGGAAAAGCAGCGCATTCAGGGACTCTGACTGCAACCGGCGACTCGCAGCTGAACAAGCAGAAAGCAAACAGCCACTTCCAACAGCGCGGCCGTCCTGTTAACGGTCTACACGTCTGCCTCGATACTCCAATCGGACCGAGCTGTAGAAGCCATTCCCTCGGCCGTTACAAGGAGCCGTCAGCAAAATGTCCCCCACAAAACACCATGGTCACAGTTCTGGAGTGGAAGCTCTACCAACTTCCTTGGCGTAGCTCGAGCACGAGCTTTTATCCCCGCGGAACACCACTTGGCTATCCCCTAGCGGGACGCCCGCGTCAGTTCCCAGGCAACGGGCCAAGGACACTGCGCAGACCTACAGAGAAGTTGAAGGTGCTAGGTCAGCTCAGTAAGTAATGAGCAAGTTCGCCGGAGAATCAGCGAGCAAAGGAACATACGGAAAAAAGTGACAAGAAAAAGGGACAGGATGATAGGACATGGCTGAAGACAACAGTACTGGCCCTAGACGGAGTTGCAGAGGGTAAGAACTGTAGGGCAATACATTCAACACATGACTGAGGATTTAGGGTGCAAGTGCCACTATGAAAAATGGGGTTAGTTCAGGAGACGTATTTGTAGTTGGCTACATTAGACTACTCAGATGACTCATAACTTATATAAAAGACTTCAGTATTGTCTATAATTTACAGTCGCTGGTGAACACCAGCTTCTTTCTCAGTCGAAAGAAACGTTTACAGCTATTCACAAGGTGCTTCAGAACGGCAGGAAAATATGTTTCTATCCTGATGTCGAGCTGTTGTGATTCAAAACGTGACTGGCGATTTTCTACCATGGACGATCACTTCCATAAGCTTTTTCGACTTGATGCTGATATCGTTCTAAATGTTTCTCAAACCGGCAGCATAAGTACATGTAGTGGCTGTACTAAAGTATGAAACGGTGATGGAATCCCAGTGGCTTGCAGACATCACGGAATGGATGAATACTGTTCCAGCATGGTTTCCAGGGGACTCTAGTAACTTTATTCCTACAACATTTTGGCTAAGTTACCTAACGATGATGGTGCGCAATGATCATGCAAATTTGTTTCGAAAGTAGACCTCGAAGGTACAATTAAATTGAGGTATGGTGTCTAGGGTGGCCAGAAGAGATGAGGAAGCTCATCCTGCTCGCGGAACCAGCTACGCGGTCAGGGACCCTGTCGTCTTAGGACACAGCATCACAATAGGGAAACAAACATTCTAATATGGAATGGATGCAAACAGCCAAAATGGTCACATAAACCCTGGCAGTCACATGACCTTGCAGTGTAACTGTGGGGCCCACTGAATACCGGGTGTGGCTTCCTAAATCATTACCGAAACTCTCGCAATATTTGACTCTTGTGACAAACTCAGGTAGATTGAAACCAGTGCAAAAGTAGACTCATCCAACCAAATGACTTTCCTCCACAACTTCGTAGTACAGGTTTTATTGGTAAGGCACCACGTTTTCCTTTTATGGGCATTTGTATGTATTAGTGGATTTTGAATTCCAGCTCGCCCGCAGGTCTATGCTTCCCCTCTTCCTTCGTGTTGTTTTGATGTCGACAGGTTTCACCAGTGCGACACTCAGTTCTACAGTGGTTTTGGCAGCTTTTAACCCTGTGTTTATGTTAGAATCCTCTTCAATAGCCGTTCGTCGCGATCACTGAACGCATATTTTCGTCCTCTTTTGTGACTTAGCCGATGACGTTTTTCCACTTTCGATGTATGCAGTATAAAAAAAATTTGATGCCGTTGCCTCTAATAACAACAAACACTTCGCCCCCCTTGGCCGCCAAAGAACACAGCACCATACGAGCACCAACAATATGAACCTGTAGCCTTGCTTAGCATTTGCATCTGTATTCAGTCATGCATTTCTCACGGTGCTTCCGTAGTTTTGTCCAACTCTTGTATGTACCACTAATGAATACGACCAAAAAGTTTTCTACACAATTGAGATAGAACAGATCATTCAAATAAATGCTTATTATAATTTGCAAAGGCTTTTGACTTTTTATTAGATTTAACTGTCGTGTAGCTACATTTTAGATGTTAATTACCAATTAGAGCATCGTAGGTAAGACCTATGTTAAAAAAAGACGTGAAACACAGGGTTTGGTGTACGGCAATGCGCATAGTGTTTGCGAACAGGGTATGTGAGGGATGAATAATAAGCCGTGCACATTACGGCTCCTCTCTCCAGCTACATCGGATCTTTATAGCCGTTGACTGCGGCGCAGCATCAGTTAGTGACCTTCCCCATTTTGATTACTCTCAGAACTTTCGCCCTCCAAAGTTAATCGCAGCGAAAGACAAAGTTGCTTCATTAACCTCTCTGACGCTAGGACTGGTTAGAGGCCCAGGTGCATTCATCACATCGACAACAACATGGCACATAAAGTTAAACACAAATACGTCTAACAAACATTTTTTTTCCATTACTGGTTCTTAAGGATTACTGTTAATCACATTTAACATTAATTTATAATTAACGTAACAAACAGAAGTTGATTTCATGATTGTTCTCAGGGAAATTGATGATACAATGTCATAGTGGTGACAATTTGCGTTTAGAATAAAGGATGAGTTATCGTTGTTCGTATTCTTCACTCATTACGGGCAAGTTATGCGGAAAAAATTGTATATTGGAAAACAGAAGATCACACAAAAATGCAACTGATGAACAAGGAAAAGCTGAATGCAGAAGACTAAGGAATTCAGTTAATAGAGAAGCTAGGAAAGCAAAAGAAAATTTTCTTGAGGAAATTTGGAGGGAAGTGGAAGAAAATATGCAATACTGAAGAACAGATTTAGTTTGCAAAACAGCAGATCAAATTTTTAACAAACGTAAAACAACAGTCTCAGGCACAATAGAAAATAAAGAGCGGAAATTGCTGTTATAATGGTGACAGCATGCTGACTATACTTAACAGATTTATCTATCACACAGGAGAGATACCGACAGACTTCCAGAAATACTTTAGTGTTCCTATATCAAAGATGGCAGTAGCTACAAAATGTGAACAGTACCGAAATTTAATCCTAATACCACGTGCATAAAAAATTCTCATAAAGGTAGTTCTGAAGAGAATTGAAGAGAAGGTGGAGGATTGCTGAGTGAAGGACAGTTTGGTTTCAGAAGGGGATTGGTAACAAGAGAAGTGATTCTGGCACTGAGACTCCTTATCGAAAAGCAACTACAGGAAAGTAAACCAACCTATATTGCCTTTGTAGACCTGGGAAAGAGATGTTCAGACTGCTGAGAAAAAGTGGAATGTAGTACAAAGACATCCATGTGATACTCGGTATCTATAAGAATGTGGTGATAGTGATTAGGAAGTGCCACCAGGAACAAGAAGAAAGTATTAGAAAAGGGGCAAGACAAGGATGAGCCCTCTCTCCTCTTATATTCAATGTTTACATCCAGGCAGCTATAGGCCAAGTTCGAGAAACCACTGACTTGCGGATCAAAATTAATGGGCAGAAGACAGATATGCTAGGTTACGCAAATGATACTGCTATAGTCACGGAGACAAAAGAAGATTTAGATTAAGACGTCAGAACAATGGAAAGGATTCTATGCAATCAGTGTGAAATGAGAAAAACAAGAAAAGACTAAAGTGATTCTATTCAGTGCAGGAGGAAAATATGAATCTCTGAGAATGAGAATTGGAAGAGAGGAGCTGGAAGTGATAGACGAATTTACTTACCTGCGAAGTAAAATCACAAGGGATGGTAGAAGCCGGAGAGAAATTACGAGTAGAATACAAAAGGCCGAAACTGCATTTAATCGGAGGAGGAACTTACTCACCAGCAATGACATCAGTCTGAAAATAAGAAAACGTATCATGAAAGCTTTCGTCTATAGTGCGGCCCTACACGGATGTGGAACTTGGACAGCTGGAAGAGATGAGAGAAGACGGCTAGAGGCCTTGGAGATGTGGTGCTATAGACGGATGATGAAAATCAGCCGAAGAGACAAAGTAACAAATGAAGAGCTGCTTAGAAGAGTACAGAAAACTAGATCTCTGTGGAAGCTCATCCAGACAAAAGAAACAAACTTGTAGGGCACATCCTACTACACATCAACATCATTGGTACAATAGCAGAAGGAGCTATTGAGGGAAGTAATCGACAGGGGCCACCAAGGATATCATATATGCGACAAATCATGAATGACGATGGATTTAACACATATGTGGAAATGGAGAGGGAGGCAGACGCAAGAGAGGAATGGCGTTCTGCTGCAATCAAACCTCAGGGTTGAACACTAAAGAAAAAAGAGTTTTGTATCACCTCGATTTAGAGAATTTCGGAACCTGTACAGAAAATTGGAATACGGATCTACATAAACATCATTTCCGTCCTTTTTACTACTCATGAAAACCATACATTGCATGTTGTACCATCATACAGCAATACCTTCATATTTGTCCACTCCTCAACGGCGATTCGGCGTAGATCCCTAAGAGTGATTGGTAGGTCACGTCGTCCATAAACAGCCATTTTCAATCTATCCCAGGCATTTGCGATTGGGTTCATGTCTGGAGAACGTGCTGGCCACTCTAGTCGAGCGATGTCATTATCCTGAAGGAAGTCACTCACAAGATTTGCACAGTCGGGGCGCGAATTGTTGTTCATGAAGAGGAATGCCTCGCCAATATGCTGCCGATATAGTTGCACTATCGGTCGGAGGATAGCATAGACATATTGTACAGTCGTTATGGCGCCTTCCATGACCAGCAGCAGCATACGTCAGCCCCACATAATACCACCCCAAAACAACAGCGAACCTCCAACTTGCTGCACTCGCTGGACAGTGTGTCTACGGCATTCATCTCCGACGATTGTCTGGTTGAAGGCATATGTGACACACAACGGTGAAGAGAACGTGATGCCAGTCCTGAGCGGTCCATTCGGCATGTTGTTGGGCCCATCTTTACTGCGCTGCATGGTGTCGTGGTTGCAAAGATGGACCTCGCCATCGACGTCGGTACGGACGTTCAGCATCATGCAGCCTATTGCGCTCAGTTTGAGTCGTAACACGACGTCCTGTGGCTACACGAAAAGCATTATTTAACATGGTGGCGTTGCTGTCAGGGTTCCTCCGAGCCATATTCAGTAGGTAGCGGTCATCCACTACATTTGTAGGCCTTGGGCAGCCTGAGCGAGGCATGTCATCGACAGTTCCTGCCTCTCTGTATCTCCTCCATGTCCGAACAACATCACTTTTAGTTCACTCTGAGACACCTGGATACTTCCCTTTTTCAGAGCCCTTCCTGGCACGATGTAACAATGCGGACGCTGTTGAATCGAGGTATTGACCGTCTACGCATGGTTGAACTGCAGACAACACGAACCGTATACCTCCTTCCTGGTGGAATAACTGGAGCTGATCGGCTGTCGGACCCTCTCCGTCTAATAGGCGCTGCTCATGCATGGTTGTTTACAACATTGTGAGGGTTTAGTGACACCTCTGAACAGTCAACGGAACTGTGTCTGTCTTCAGGAGTTCTGGGAATCTGGGTGATGCAAAACGTTTTTTGATTGGTGTATAATTAACTGGTGTCACTCAGTAGTTTTATATCATAAATACTGACAATGAGAGGATACCCCACATGAATACGAACAATCAACCATAGTTTATTGTATAACTAGTAATAGATTATGAAACTAACTCTGTGAATATATTTTCCTCAACTACAATATGAATTTACCTAAAAAATTGAATTTTAATAAATTCTATACAATATTAAGCTATAGCACAAATAGTTGCCATCCAATGTGATCAAGTAGATTGATGTTTTCAATAGTTTCCTTAAACGAACTATGCGGTATATCGGAATGACAATTCCATGTACAATTACTAGCCCCTTTCATTATATATTCCATCTTTCCTTTCGCTTCTGAATCTCCAATGACAACTAAGATATATATGAAAATCCAAGATTACAACGACTGTCTTCTCATAAAATACCAATGACTTTGACCTAGACAATTGTATATTTGTTAAACGCAAATAATCTTCTAAGGACCGACATATTCTGAAATAAGAGTCCAACAGCTTTCAAATATCGCTTTTATTAATAGACAGAGAAGATACATCTACATCTACATCTACATTGATACTCCGCAAGCCACCCAACGGTGTGTGGCGGAGGGCACTTTACGTGCCACTGTCATTACCCCCCTTTCCTGTTCCAGTCGCGTATGGTTCGCGGGAAGAACGACTGTCTGAAAGCCTCCGTGCGCGCTCTAATCTCTCTAATTTTACATTCGTGATCTCCTCGGGAGGTATAAGTAGGGGGAAGCAATATATTCGATACCTCATCCAGAAACGCACCCTCTCGAAACCTGGCGAGCAAGCTACACCGCGATGCAGAGCGCCTCTCTTGCAGAGTCTGCCACTTGAGTTTATTAAACATCTCCGTAAAGCTATCACGGTTATCAAATAACCCTGTGACGAAACGCGCCGCTCTTCTTTGGATCTTCTCTATCTCCTCCGTCAGACCGATCTGGTACGGATCCCACACTGATGAGCAATACTCAAGTATAGGTCGAACGAGTGTTTTGTAAGCCACCTCCTTTGTTGATGGACTACATTTTCTAAGCACTCTCCCAATGAATCTCAACCTGGTGCCCGCCTTACCAACAATTAATTTTATATGATCATTCCACTTCAAATCGTTCCGCACGCATACTCCCAGATTATTTACAGAAGTAACTGCTACCAGTGTTTGTTCCGCTATCATATAATCATACAATAAAGGATCCTTCTTTCTATGTATTCGCAATACATTACATTTGTCTATGTTAAGGGTCAGTTGCCACTCCCTGCACCAAGTGCCTATCCGCTGCAGATCTTCCTGCATTTCGCTACAATTTTCTAATGCTGCAACTTCTCTGTATACTAAAGCATCATCCGCGAAAAGCCGCATGGAACTTACGACACTATCTACTAAGTCGTTTACATATATTGTGAAAAGCAATGGTCCCATAACACTCCCCTGTGGCACGCCAGAGGTTACTTTAACGTCTGTAGACGTCTCTCCAGTGATAACAACATGCTGTGTACTGTTTGCTAAAAACTCTTCAATCCAGCCACACAGCTGGTCTGATATTCCGTAGGCTCTTACTTTGTTTATCAGGCGACAGTGCGGAACTGTATCGAACGCCTTCCGGAAGTCAAGAAAGATAGCATCTACCTGGGAGCCTGTATCTAATATTTTCTGGGTCTCATGAACAAATAAGGCGAGTTGGATCTCACACGATCGCTGTTTCCGGAATCCACGTTGATTCCTACATAGTAGATTCTAGGTTTCCAGAAATGACATGATACGCGAGCAAAAAACATGTTCTAAAATTCTACAAGAGATCGACGTAAGAGATATAGGTCTATAGTTTTGCGCATCTGCTCGACGACCCTTCTTGAAGACTGGGACTATCTGTGCTCTTTTCCAATCATTTGGAACCCTCCGTTCCTCTAGAGACTTGCGGTACACGGCTGTTAGAAGGGGGCCAAGTTCTTTCGCGTACTCTGTGTAGAATCGAATTGCTATCCCGTCAGGTCCAGTGGACTTTCCTCTATTGAGTGATTCCAGTTGCTTTTCTATTGCTTGGACACTTATTTTGATGTCAGCCATTTTTTCGTTTGTGCGAGGATTTAGAGAAGGAACTGCAGTGCGGTCTTCCTCTGTGAAACAGCTTTGGAAAAAGGTGTTTAGTATTTCAGCTTTACGCGTGTCATCCTCTGTTTCAATGCCATCATCATCCCGTAGTGTCTGGATATGCTGTTTCGAGCAACTTACTGATTTAACGTAAGACCAGAACTTCCTAGGATTTTCTGTCAAGTCGGTACATAGAATTTCACTTTCGAATTCAATGAACGCTTCACGCATAGCCCTCCTTACGCTAACTTTGACATCGTTTAGCTTCTGTTTGTCTGAGAGGTTTTGGCTGCGTTTAAACTTGGAGTGGAGCTCTCTTTGCTTTCGCAGTAGTTTCCTAACTTTGTTATTGTACCACGGTGGGTTTTTCCCGTCCCTCACAGTTTTACTCGGCACGTACCTGTCTAAAACGCATTTTACGATTGCCTTGAACTTTTTTCATAAACACTCAACATTGTCAGTGTCGGAACAGAAATTTTCGTTTTGATCTGTTAGGTAGTCTGAAATCTGCCTTCTATTACTCTTGCTAAACAGATAAACCTTCCTCCCTTTTTTTATATTCCTATTAACTTCCATATTCAGGGATGCTGCAACGGCCTTATGATCACTGATTCCCTGTTCTGTACATACAGAGTCGAAAAGTTCGGGTCTGTTTGTTATCAGTAGGTCCAAGATGTTATCTCCACGAGTCGGTTCTCTGTTTAATTGCTCGAGGTAATTTTCGGATAGTGCACTCAGTATAATGTCACTCGATGCTCTGTCCCTACCACCCGTCCTAAACATCTGAGTGTCCCAGTCTATATCTGGTAAATTGAAATCTCCACCTAAGACTATAACATGCTGAGAAAATTTATGTGAAATGTATTCCAAATTTTCTCTCAGTTGTTCTGCCACTAATGCTGCTGAGTCGGGAGGTCGGTAAAAGGAGCCAATTATTAACCTAGTTCGGTTGTTTAGTGTAACCTCCACCCATAATAATTCACAGGAACTATCCACTTCTACTTCACTACAGGATAAACTACTACTAACAGCGACGAACACTCCACCACCGGTTGCATGCAATCTATCCTTTCTAAACACCGTCTGTACCTTTGTAAAAATTTCGGCAGAATTTATCTCTGACTTAAGACAGCTTTCTGTACCTATAACGATTTCAGCTTCGGTGCTTTCTATCAGCGCTTGAAGTTCCGGTACTTTACCAGCGCAGCTTCGACAGTTGACAATTACAATACCGATTGCTGCTTGGTCCCCGCATGTCCTGACTTTGCCCCGCACCCGTTGAGGCTGTTGCCCTTTCTGTACTTGCCCAAGGCCATCTAACCTAAAAAACCGCCCAGCCCACGCCACACAACCCCTGCTACCCGTGTAGCCGCATGTTGCGTGTAGTGGACTCCTGACCTATCCAGCGGAACCCGAAACCCCACCACCCTATGGCGCAAGTCGAGGAATCTGCAGCCCACCCGGTCGCAGAACCGTCTCAGCCTCTGATTCAGACCCTCCACTCGGCTCTGTACCAAAGGTCCGCAGTCAGTCCTGTCGACGATGCTGCATATGGTGAGCTCTGCTTTCATCCCGCTAGCGAGACTGGCAGTCTTCACCAAATCAGATAGCCGCCAGAAGCCCGAGAGGATTTCCTCCGATCCATAGCGACACACATCATTGGTGCCGACATGAGCGACCACCTGCAGATGGGTGCACCCTGTACCCTTCATGGCATCCGGAAGGACCCTTTCCACATCTGGAATGACCCCCCCGGTATGCACACGGAGTGCACATTGGTTTTCTTCCCCTCTCTTGCTGCCATTTCCCTAAGGGGCCCCATTACGCGCCTGACGTTGGAGCTCCAAACTACCAGTAAGCCCACCCTCTGCAACTGCCCGGATCTTGCAGACTGAGGGGCAACCTCTGGAACAGGACAAGCAGCCATGTCAGGCCGAATATCATTATCAGCCTGAGACAGAGCCTGAAACCGGTTCGTCAGACAAACTGGAGAGGCTTTCCGTTCAGCC
This sequence comes from Schistocerca americana, assembly GCF_021461395.2. Lineage (NCBI taxonomy): Eukaryota > Metazoa > Arthropoda > Insecta > Orthoptera > Acrididae > Schistocerca > Schistocerca americana. Next base: position 583,576,049 of record NC_060119.1, on the reverse strand, counting down.
CTCCGGAATGTCTTTCGCCCTTGCCACACCATGAAACGACCTCCCACTCTACCACAGGTGAGGGATCAGCCTCAATGCGGGCAGTATCCCGGGCATCCACAGTCGTAGTCCAATCAGGGGATGCGTGGGACGAGCTGGCCGTCCCCGACAAACCCCCATCCGGACCCCCACAGTGATGCCCATTGGCAACAGCCTCAAGCTGTGTGACCGAAGCCCACACTGCCTGAAGCTGGGAGCGAAGGGATGCCAACTAGGCCTGCATCCGAACACAGCAGTTGCAGTCCCTATCCATGTTAAAACTGTTTTGCAAAGAACGTCTGAACTAATCTACAGAGAGCGCAAACAAATCGACAAAATTTAAACGGTTATTAAAATACAAGATTGCCTAGCAAATGCAGTAATGCTGCTACTTGCGCACTGCTGACACTGCTCGGCGGCGGAAGGAGACTAAGCGAAATTACACTATTCAGGTACTAAAGCGCGATGCTACACTCTCAAATACTATAATACGCCCGAAATTTATGAATTAAACAATGCAAGTGCCAAAAACACGCAAAGAAATTAAGAATTAAACTATGTAACAAATGAGTGAGCTAGGAGTATACGACTTGCTGCTCAGCTGCTTATCCAACGGCGGCAGGGAGCACACTGACTGTGACCAACCGACACTGGCCGTTCAAAACAAAAACAGTAGACAAACGACTACTCGAATTTACACTATTCAGGTACTAAAACGCGATGCTACAACTCTCAAATACTATAATGCGCCCGAAATTTATGAATTAAACAATGCAAGTACCAAAAACACGCAAAGAAATTAAGAATTAAACTATGTAACAAATGAGTGAGCTAGGAGTATACGACTTGCTGCTCAGCTGCTTATCCAACGGCGGCAGGGAGCACACTGACTGTGACCAACCGACACTGGCCGTTCAAAACAAAAACAGTAGACAAACGACTACTCGAATTTACACTATTCAGGTACTAAAACGCGATGCTACAACTCTCAAATACTATAATGCGCCCGAAATTTATGAATTAAACAATGCAAGTACCAAAAACACGCAAAGAAATTAAGAATTAAACTATGTAACAAACGAGTGAGCTAGGAGTATACGACTTGCTGCTCAGCTGCTTATCCAACGGCGGCAGGGAGCACACTGACTGTGACCAACCGACACTGGCCGTTCAAAACAAAAACAGTAGACAAACGACTACGCGAATTTACACTATTCAGGTACTAAAACGCGATGCTACAACTCTCAAATACTATAATACGCCCGAAATTTATGAATTAAACAATGCAAGTACCAAAAACACGCAAAGAAGTTAAGAATTAAACTATGTAACAAACGAGTGAGCTAGGAGTATACGACTTGCTGCTCAGCTGCTTATCCAACGGCGGCAGGGAGCACACTGACTGTGACCAACCGACACTGGCCGTTCAAAACAAAAACAGTAGACAAACAACTACGCGAATTTACACTATTCAGGTACTAAAACGCGATGCTACAACTCTCAAATATTATAATACGCCCGAACATTATGAATTAATGAATGCAAGTACCAAAAACACGCAAAGAAATTAAGAATTAAACTATGTAACAAACGAGTGAGCTAGGAGTATACGACTTGCTGCTCAGCTGCTTATCCAACGGCGTCACATTCCAACCTCATTCTTTTATTTCACTCCACAACACATTACTTGAAATCAGCGACGATGCGACTAACTCAGTTGGGAAGGTGGGCTTAATTAATATAAATAGAATCTATGAAATAAAGTAAACTTTATCTACCAGTGGATGAAATTAAAGCCGGAGCTTTCATATCTTCATTATCTGTTGACTTACAGCGTAACAGCTTCAGAGTGATTATGTAAGTGGCTACGTTAATGCTAATGTGATTTATAGAAAAAGGAACATGGAGAAACACATTGACATCTTCACGCTAGGGAAGTCTGATACAGGCTACAACGTATAAGTATTACTAGGGTCTCATTGACGTCATGCATGTCTGTTGCTTATGTGATCAGATTGTGACAGGTAATGCAATCTAATCAACAAGTATACTTTTTGAAACTTCCTGGCAGATTAAAACTGTGTGCCCGACCGAGACTCGAACTCGGGCACACAGTTTTAATCTGCCAGGAAGTTTCATATCAGCGCACACTCCGCTGCAGAGTGAAAATCTCATTCTGGAAGTATACTTTTTGTTGAGTTTTGCTTGGATGCGTTTGCGTTGAATATGGGTTACACTTACTCAAATTACTTCTCTTTCCATTAAGATTTAACTAATAATTTTCAGTTGAAAACTTTCTACGTACGTAACCTTAGCAAATGTTGCTCATCTTTTCAATATAAGTGTCTGAATTCTGAATAGTTAATAGAACCTCACATATATCAAGTATTAGCAAAATAAATACGCACATACCTCTCCGTCAGAGTTCACTGCTGTTTGTAGCCATACTTGTCACACAACACTTGCTCCCTTCTCATACTCACCACATACTGCAGTCTGACAACCTGAGGAAACAGCGGCAGTATGATTTCCTTTACATGAGCTACGAATTACACACTTCACTCTCTTTATTACCCGCTATGGTCCATCCATAATGTTTGCATGACCGTGGTCCGGCTCTTTATATTTTGTTTCTATATACTGCTCTCGAATCTCTTCTCACAAATCGAAAGCATACTTCCACCCACTAAGGCACTCACTTCCTTGTATAGCACCAAAAATTTGTGGCTTTCAAATCAAGAATGCTGTGGGATACATGCACTGGCCAACGCCTCGTGCCGCCTTTGGTGAAGTGCATTCTTGCCTTTTGATCCACAACGTCGACCCTACATTTTGATTAGCTGTAAACTCTTACTATTGTGGGAGCCTCCGTCTACACTGCAGGAGGCATCTCACTTCGATTACGGTCCCATGTATCTGACGACCACACGCGGGGTTGAGTTTGGTAGTCACCGGAGCCGCGCACGCTGGTCGAACGAGACCAGCGTCTCCCTGTTACCGACGAACGCACTAAGTGCCTTTTCCGCCAGTTTCATTATAATTGTGATATAAACATCACGAGTGCAAAAGTGAAGCCGGCGAACGCAACAATGGTAAGACCAAATTTTTCATTCCACAATACGTTTTTATTTACTATTCGTATGTCCCTACAGAGTCTGTAAAGTAACAAATCGTATTACGAACCCTCCCAAGAACGCCATGTGCAGTGATGTGCATGAGGGTGTCATGCTGTGGCGGAAACAAAGGATGAGTCGAGAGTAATTAATGAATTTGAGATCATGTGACGGATTCTGAACAGTTTGCTTAGGAACAAACCGCTACTCTATCATTACTGTGGATATCAGTTTCATTTGATAGTGTCTGAAAATTCACCCGCGAATTAAAGCATTAAAACAATTTCACAAACGAAAGAAACCTTGTAGTAATAATTTCCTACGTCCAGAGGAAGCGAGGTCTGTACACAGATTTCCGATGCCGTCATATTGAGAGGCTTTAATAAAATGACAATGGCGGCAGGTATGGAAAGATTCAAATTTAAACGGAGTGTCATCTTCGTCCTGACGTGTGCACGAACACAGAACAAGCCTCCGTCCTAACGAGTGGGAGTGCAGCAGGTTAGGAAACTTCTGTGACAGAAACGATGCAGCCACATCTGTGGCCCAGGAGGTGACAGCTAGCCGCTTGACCACCCAGCAGGTTGGCTCCGGAACTGTTGTCTTCAGCTGTAGATACGGTAGCATGAGGCGCCGACCAGTTATCAAAAGTCCAAAGTATCGAAGCGCCAGCCCATTCTTGAACGTCGTCTTGGAAAGTCCACCATCTGCTGTCCCACCCATGACGTCTATCGCCATGCAACAGTAGAGCTTCACGGTTTGTGACATGGGGCACAGTGTAATAATGATGCTCGAATTCGAATTGCATTTAGCAACGTTTGACGATCACAGACGTCTCGCGGTACTACAGGAGAGCAGTAACACCTGCCATGTGATTAAGTCAGTAGAGGGACAATGGTCATTTGACGTCAGTCTACATTGTTGCTCAAGTTATTCAAGGTGGTGGCTCTTTCTGGGTGATCCTCCACCACCGTTATGTGGGGCATAGATGTTGCAATGTCCTATTGTGATGACACTACCACCACTCCTCCCCCTCTCCCACTTTCCCTTCCCTTTCACACTTCTCCCACTACTCCCCCCCCCCCCCCCCCCATTCTCTTTGCCTTGGAACTTGGTGGGAAAAAGACAGAATCTGTGGTGCACTGATGAAGAGACAGGATGTGAGGTCTTTATTTATTTATTTTTAAGGGTGCTATCCTGCAGGAAGGATTTCCTAAAATTTGGCAGGGAAACGGAGTTGAAAAATACCCTGCAGGCAAGCTGTTGGAAATTCAAATAAACACAACTGCTCAAAATTGGTGGGACAACAGAAAATCGCTCTCTGAAGAAAGGGATCTCATGACACGAGATGGGCTGTAAATTAGGGACATATATTGTTTATTCATTTAAAATATTAATTAAATTATTTAATTAAATTGGTGGTAAATGTGTTCAGCTGACAAGATGTTGGTATTGGACGGAGAAGTGTTTAAGAAAGTGGTAAATGAGTTTTGCTATTTGGGAAGCAAAATAATTGATGATGGTCGACGTAGGGAGGGCATAAAATTTAAACTGGCAATGGCAAGGAAAGAATTTCTGAAGAAGAAATTTCTTAACATCAAGTATTGATTTAAGTGTCAGGAAATCCTCTGTGAAAGAATTTGTATGCAGGATAGCCATGTATGGAACTGAAACATGGATAATAAACACTTTAGACAAGAAGAGAACAGAAGCATTTGAAATGTAATGTTACAGAAGAATGTTGAAAATTAGATGGGTAGATCATGTAACTAATGAGGAGGTACTGACCAGAACTGCAGAGAAGAAAAATTTGTGGCACAACCTGACCAAAAGAAGGGATCGGTTGTTAGGACACATTCTGAGGCATCAAGGGATCACCAATGTAGTACTGGAGGGAAGCGTGTGGGATAAAAATCGTAGAGGAAGACCAAGAGAGGAATACAGTAAGCAGATTCCGAGGGATGTAGGTATTCAGAGCAGAAAAGGCTTGCGCACTATAGAGTAGCATCGAGAGCTGCATCAAACCAATCATTGGACTGAAGTCCACAACAACATTACCTGCAAGCATACAGCTGAGAACTGTGTCCATATCCTTCTACCTGAGGAATGTAAGGAACTGATAGAAAATAGAAGTAAAACTTCTCAGGAAATAATGGCGATGTAGCAGGATGTTCTCTGCAGGCGTTGGGGCTACTGCCTCTGCTGGAACTGGTTGTGGGAGGTGGTCGCCTTGGTGTATGGAGCTTGACTGAGGATGCTCGAAATGGGATTTCTCCCTTTTCCGATCGTGTGTGCGCAGATGTTCTCCCTTCTGTGCGTTCTAGTCCCAAATACCACTCAAAATTGGCTGGGAACTGTCCTACAGCCACTGTTGGAAAAATTGCCTCCTACCTATCTACTTGTGGATACCTGTTGAGGAGCTTTTACACACACACACACACACATGTATACAAAGTAAGAAGGATCAGGGCAGTTAAGTATAACTGAACTGCAGGCAGGCAAATGCAGGCTACCGCAACTGACAGAAAATGCCTCATGGCCCAAATTACACATCGAAATTGTCGTGTAAAAACTACCAGTCGTAAACATAAGATCATAATGCAACACATGCGCTGGGAATTGAGAAAAATCATTGTAAAAATGTACCTGCCTCAAAAATTGGGCCAAAAACATCTCTCCATGCTAGTATGGCGTCAGCGGCACTTGTGTGAACGTCGATTTATGGATAGAGACTAAGTAGCTTAGAGTCAGTCTTATCTCCCTTTCTACCTTCCCTCCTCCCTCACTCTCCACCACTTGTAGAGGAATACCAGTTTTACAGGCATTTTCTAATCTGTGGCTGGTGCTGCACAAAGAGATCCATCTGCTGATAGTGATATACTGTTTTCAGTATGCAGAAATCAGTCACAGTCGGACAAAAGATTCAAGAACAGGACGCTTCCTGCTAGCCGCTCAACGTGTTTCTGAGAAAGACTGGCCGCACGTGAACATTTTTTGGAGAGACTGGGCTTCCTGAAACATTAGTGAAATACCCCATTATTTGTCATGCATAAAGAATTAAACAGTCATGTTTCGTATGTGCTGTCTCTGCTCGAAGATGGTCGTTAGCTACATAAAATCAGTGTCACGTAGAAAAAACTTTGAATTATACATCCTGCATAGGTGAAATGTGCACGTATCTTTATACTGATGTCTCACTTTGCACAAATGTGCCTGCTCAGCCCCCCTCCCACCTCCACCCCCCCCCCCCCCCCCCCCTGGTAGCTGCGAAGCACTTGCACTCGCTCTTGCTAGCCTCCAATGCTGGTTGTAGATATAACCTGTCATTACTCGCATTAGTATTACTTCTTCAGATAACCTGTTCGAAGACTGTCTGGTAAGGTTTCAGATGCATCCCTCAGCCGAATAACAGTTTTTCGTGCGGGTGTGTGTTAGCTTGTGTGTGTGTGTGTCTGTGTGTGTGTGTGTGTGTGTGTGTGTGTGTGTGTGCGTGCGTGCGTGCGCGCGCGCGTCGTCAAATACTGAAGGAGGACGAGATTCATGCTGCACAGATGGTGGAGAAATAAATTTTGGAGGAATTTTACACAGCTCACTTCCTCTTTGTGGAGTAACATACTGCGTGTCTGCCTGAAATGTAGCTATTCTTAGCAGTCCAACTGCTATTATATCAGCTAATGCATTTAAAAAACGCGACTATATAAACACAGATACTCATTTAATGCAAGAAGTATCTTCAATGTATCAATGCGTATTCTCCAACTGTATTCTTAAGCTTGCTGCAATGCATGTTGAACCGAGAACGTCGATTATTGAGTTGAATGCACTACAAAATAGGCACTTAACACAATCCAGCAACCCTCCCGTAAACATACATTTAGACGTACGGTAACTTGCCGTGCTGGGTAGCCGCGCGGTGTCAGGCGCTTTGTCCCAGTTCGCGTGGCTCCCTCCGGCGGAGGTTCGATTCCTCCCTCGGGCATGGGTGTGTCTGTTGTCCGTGGAGTAAGTTAGTTTAAGTTAGATGAAGTAGTGTGTAAGCTTAGGGGCCGATGACATAAGCAGTTTGGTCATAGGAACTTACCACAAATCTCCAAAGTCAAGTGACTTCACCAGTAACGTAATTCTGGCAGACCCAAAGAACGAAACGATACTGAGCGAACATTCCAGGAGCAATGGACGTATTTTTCTTGTGAGTTGCATCAGTGCGTCTTTGAAATTTTAATATTGGTGTTTCTAAATAAATTTGCAATTTTTTGTGATGTTGTTCCTAAATAGGGAATGTTCGTGAACATATGTCCAATGTCAGATGTTTCTCCTGTAGTGTTTCTGTTACTGATGTTGCCCTGTACTTCACTGGATATTTTGTCAACTGATTTTTCAGAGTACCAATTATTTCTAGGAATTGTTATGATGATAATTTCTTGTGTAAGTGTTTTGGGGTTTAATGGTAATATGTGTGCCCTGTTCAGCATAGATCTAAATGCTGCGTACTTATAACCCAAAGGACTAACACAAGAAACTCATACCATAGAAACACTTGGAAGAAACCATTTATATTTTGAAAAATCAGTTGACGAACTCTCAAACAAAATACAGATCAACATCAGCAATAGCAGCACTGCAAGAAGAACCTCTGACACTGGACGTATATTCACAAACATTCCCTATTATAGCAAAGCATCACAAAAAATTGCTAACTTATTTAGAAATCTCAAAATTAAATTTTTTTTCCACGAACAGTAAACTGGGACACGTCTTACCTCAAACATAAATATAAAAACTCCAATAACAGAAAAAAGTGGAATATATAAATTACAGTGTAACAGCTGCTCTGCATTTTACACATGCAACACAGGAAGAACTTTCCATACACATTACAAAGAACACACTGATGCCTTCAGACTTAACCAGTTTGACATATCTGCAATAGCTAACAACATGTACCTCAACAAACACACACTATGTGACATTCATAACAATTTAACCATACTTCATACAGAAATCAATGGTAGAAAACTTGCTATGCTCGAGTAATTAGAAACGACATTACATTAAGAAAAAGCTTCTGAAAACCTGTTGAATTAACAAACAGAGTTAGGCAGTCACAATTTTTTCAGTAATTTTAAAAGATTGTTCTTTCGCACAGAAGCAAGTATTTAATAATATAACTATATCATAAAATATAGGCACATTTACCACATTCACAACTATTTCCATTTGTTCTTTCGCACAGAAGCAAGTATTTAATAATGTAACTATATCATAAAATATAGGGACATTTACCACATTCACAACTATTTCCATTAATTAGGACGTCTGTGTAAATAATTATGTAATACTTTGTAAATAGTATCCGTGTATTTGGAAAAATGCAGCATCTTCGTGGCCGAAATTGTTTGACTTGTTTTGAACTGTGCTCGAAAATATGCTGTTTGATAGAAAGTGTGCATTTGTGCTCAAAAATTCACCAGAACCATACACCTACTGCTAGAAACATTAAGTTACTCTTCGATTTATCATAGTTTCATTAACTTATACTTCATGACGTGGCATTCTGTAACATAACAACGTGATCTTGCCAGGCCTGGAATTAAACGAAATGTAAAGCATCCGAAGATTAGCTCCCAGGGCTTGAAATACTTCGTTCATTTTAATAAAATCACTATTAGAAGAAAATCTGTCTATTCCCCCGTACAACTCTGCACAAGATCCCTCACCTGCAGCCCTGTTATCTCTTCCCACAGCGGAATAAAGCCGAGTGGTGTAGAATGCTGTTGGTCGTTCTTAATCAGATGAGTTTACCATGAGGAACAGTCAAGTATTTCTCTGTTGTTCCAGGGATCAGCATTTCGTAGAAATAGATTTGATTTCTGTACATCTGAAAATAGTTTATCATTGTCATCGCAGCACCGACCAAGACAGAGTTTCGGCAGCAGGTGCATATCTTTGAGTAGCATCACCTAGAGGGCAGAACAGGACTGGGAAAATGGAACGAAGACATATAGTTGAGTCCAGCTGTACACTGGAGACAGAATATCTTTGTCAGCCCAAAACCGACCAACCCAGAGCACCTCAGTGCATGGACCTCTTTATGTACCATCAGTGACAGGATAGAACAGGTCTGGAAATCCTACGTCTATGTGTTGGGGAGGAGAGAGAGAGTGGAAGGGAGGTAGGAGAGAGAATTGTTTCTAAGCTGCTTAGTCTGCATCCACACATCCAGGTGAGGACACATGCACTGTTCGGGTACAAGGTTTTTTCCTATTGTTGTGTGATGTTACGACAGTGTTTCTTCTTCCTGTAGAAAAAGTTATTGGGTGACGTTGTTGGCCTGGAGGTCCCAATGAAGGAATTTCGGCCGCTGGGTGCAGGTCCTATTTCAGTCGACGCCACACTAGGTGACTTGCACGTCCGTGATGATGGATGAAAGCATGACGAGAACAACACAACACCCACTCTACGGGCGGAGCAAATCTCTAATCTGGCCAAAATCTAACCCAGGCCAGCGGCATGGTAGGCAAACACATGATCATTTAGCTAAGCAGGCGGACTCTTCCTGTACAACTCATTGCTGTGTCTTATTTTTTAATAATTACTCCATTATAAGAGGAGTACGTATCCCTCCTCCTCAGGCACATTGGTATCACTCCCAAAGAAAATACGCCTATGCATCCTGGAATGTTCGTTCAATATTGGCTAATATGTTGTTTGGTCTGCCCACATGACATTATTAGTGAAGTCTTCTACTCACAATACTGTGCAGAAAAAGCTAGGTAAATGTATTTCTGAGGCTGTTGGATGGTGTTAAGCGCTTATTTTGTAGTATAGACAGCGCTAGATGCCACTTTCTAAGTTCAGTATTCATTGTAGCAGCATAAGTTCATACCGCAAGTGTGAGTTTACACTTATTTAGTTGGAGATTTCATAGATTTTAGGACTATAATCGCTATTAGCACTGCTGCTGTCCTATACTCGATAAAAAGCGTAGGACTACACCTTTAACACAACGCGAGGGGAGGTCTGTCAGTACAACAATCTCTGTAGCAAGCATAAGAATCAAAGCTGAGCAATACCCAATGGTGATACTTCACACAGCAAATGAGTGTTCGTGTATAGTCACTTTTTAAAAATAAACTAGCTGATATTATAGCAGTTAATATGCTATGAACACCGTCACTTGAGACAGTCACACCGTCTGTTACTTCACAGGGACCAAGTGGGCTGAGTCAATTCCTCAACATCTATTCCTCAGCCATTTACGCAGCATGAATTACATCTTTCCACAGTATACGACAACACAGACAACACACACACACACACACACACACACACACACACACACACACACACACAACGCAGTGGTGCGTTTGACACCCCTACCAGACAGTCTTTGGATAGAAGAAGAATAAATTAGAGTGATGACAGTCTATAAAAACATACAATGGCAGAGGCTAGCAAGTACAGGGCACTGCCCTCCATGTGTCATGAGCTGAGCAGTCAGATTAGTGCATAGCGAGATGATTAGCATAAAGTTCTGTGAGTTTCCTATTTATGGAGGACATGTTATTTCAATGTTTTTCCTATATGAGACAGATTTTACTTACCCAAGGACCATTTTCAGACAAGGCCGGCACATCCAGTAAGTTTGAAAGCACACTGTTGTTTACCATTCAGTTCAGTTTTTCATCCATGATATATAGTCAGGAAAGCCCATCTTTTCCGCATAACTCTTTCAGGGAACCAGTATTACCGAGAAATATACTTAATAGCTTGCAGGGTGCATCCTGTTCTTGAGTATTTTGTCCATCTGTGAAATAATTCTGTAGACTAGGAACAGTATATCACTACCAGTAGATGGATCTCTTTGAATGCCACCAGGGACAGGATGAGACAGGTGTGGAAAATTGGTATCCGTAAATGTGAGGAGAAGGGAGGGAGAGAGGATGGGAGGTAGGAGAGGTAGATTCGTGTTTAACTACTTAATCTCTATCCACACATCGAGGTGACCACCCTATCCTGATGAGGTCTCCTGGGCTCGGTTTTTATGTTAGTTGTTTATTACAATGATTCTTCTCCATTCCCAATGTGTATTTTGAATTATGAGACACTGTTTACAAGTGGTGTTTATTTTTTAATTTTAGATGTGTAATTAAAGCAGTGAAGCATTTTCCATCAGTTGTGGTAGCATGTATTTCCCTTCCAACACTTAGTGGCAGTTTGCTGCCTCTTGCCATGTATGTCTGTGTCTACACACGTTCCTCAGAGACTACACACTTACAGATTGGTGGGAGGAACTTCTGTCAGCCGCAGCAGGACGGGTCCCCACCAATGTCGAGTGGTATTTCTGACTAGAGCTTGCATGTAATTTGTAAGTGTAACAAAATCCGTTTCAAGTGTCCTCAGTCAAGCCCCATATACCAAATCGAGCACCTCTGGTTCATTCACTCTACGGTAGTTTAATAGGAACAAGAATTTTCCTGCAATGTGGGTTGACTGGCCAATTCAAAAAACATGAACAGCTCCAGAAGAGACAGTAGTCTCAATGAGTTATGAAATGCATCACCATTACTTCCTCAGAATTATTTTCTCTATGCTCATCCATTAACACTTCCTTATTTTCTTCATGTAGAAGGCTGTGGACACAGCTAATACATTTCTTAAACTTCTCTCTGTCCAGTGCCAACATCTTATCATTTGAACATATTTACCAATAATTTGAATTAATGTTTAAGTGAAAAACCACATATGGCTCGAATTTACAGCCCATTTCATGTCATGAGATCCGTGTTTTCACGACATCGTTTTTCTATCATCCTACCAATTTTAAGCACTTGTGTATATTTGCATTTCAAGCAGCTAAGCTGTAGGGTAACTGTCAGTTTAATTTATCACCAAAATTTAGAAAATTGTTCCTCAGAAATAAATAATGTCTCTAAATAAATGTAAAACCTTACGTCCTTCTCTAGCAGCTCAATGCAGGCAGCCTTTTTCCCACCAATTCCCAAGTGGAGGGGGAGTGTGGGAGAGGAGTAGGGGAAGTGTGGGAGGTAAGAGGGAGTGGGGGAGGGGGAAGTGGAGGTACTGGTTGACGTTTACTCCCACAGAGAGGAGGTGGGGGCCCTCTGAAGAAGAATCAGCCGGAATAAATTAGACAACAGTGCAGACTGGCGTCAAATGATCTTTGTTCCTCTACTAGGGTTCGCCGAATCCTCCCATGTGGCTATGGGTGAGTGCTATTTCTATATGTTATTCTGTGAATGTGTCTCTGCAGGCTGCCCTCAGTTAAGAGTAAGTTGCTTTGCGGTAATTTCAGAATAGATCCGTTTGTGTCAATTTCTAAATCTTTTAATTGTCTTGTGATTCTTACCATCTTCCCCCAGTACCCATTCTAATTAGTGGCTCCCTGCAAATAGGATCGTAGACCATGCCTTCCCATAGTGTGACATTGGGTAGAATAGTGAGATCCCGATGACCTATCGATATTTTTCTCGCCCACCAACTGGGACCAGGTATTTTTTATTCAGGCCACCTGACATACGAAACCAGTGGCAGTCAGTTTAGGTGTGGTAGTCCCAAGTCCACTCGTGTTATGTAAAGATTGTTTGAACAAATGTTTACAGGTGTTCGAATTCAGGGTCGTGATGCAATCCGCGAATTTATGAATAAATTTCTTGAAACTAGAAGTGTCTACTACAAGAAGTGTAAACGATGACGTAAAATGCTCACAGAAGTTCATTTCGATGACCTTCCATACCGGTTGGAAAATTCCCATAAAAAGTCTCTTAGACATCTTTCTCAGCAAACGCTAATTTTGTTCACCTCTGTATAAAGAGCTTCGAAGTAACTTGCGCTGAATTCCTTTTGAGGAAGAATAGTTCAAGAACTCAATAATTGTGACCTTCTGAAATGGATCCTTCCCTCATTCTGTTTCTGTCGAAGCTTGGTTCCAATTACCCAGGTAAGTTATTTCCAAGAACCGTCGACACTGGACCGCCGACAGATCTACTCTGCTTCATGAGGAATATCTCCATGGTCAGAAAATAGGAGGGTGGTGCGCAATTGGTAGTGACAGAATAACTGACCTAATTTTGTTATTGACACCGTTAACAGTGAAAGATATGTGTAAAATATTTTGAAACTGTTTTCTAACTATTCGAGTGAAAGAGAACAAATCTTCGCGCTTTCTACAACAGGATTCGGCAAGGATTCATGCTGCCAGTATTTGTATGTGTGCAGTTCACGTGTCCGGTGACAGAGTCCTCACCACCAGTGTCTGGCCCACTCGAAGTCGGAATTTAACTCTGCGCGATTTCTGTTAGTGGGTGGGGCACTAGAATGTATAGTGTGCGCAGCAGATCTGCACACGATGGAAGAAAGGTAACAACTGTAAGTGACTTAAATAAGTTTCTCAAAGAGAATTACAAAATGTGATGAGTAATAGTTGAGACATGTCACTAACGCGTGGAAAAAAAAAGGCAGGAATTTCCAGCATCTCCTTGCGTGATATGAGTGAGTACAAAATTAATTTGCACATACTTTGTGTATAGTACTGTGGTAGTAGACGGGCGACCCGGCGCTGATTCGCCGGGCAACGGAGCGTTTACTGCCCGCACCTACTGAGCCGAGCGAGCGGTCATCAGATAAACGGCACACCCTGTACCTGTTACAGTTGTGGATGCTGCCCTCAGACAGTTTGAAAGGCTTAGCGCAGAAGTTATCAGTAGTGCTATACACACTTTGGCTCGGTATCGCTCCATAAGCCAATGAATGTCATTTTCACCTGCAGCTTGGTCAGCTGGTTGAAGGGACTCAGAACCATTATATGGGAATCCATTCACTATATATTTGCTAGAAACATATACAAGTCACCTAAATTTTGTACCACACTTGTCTAGCTTCATTGTAATATATTACGGGAATCGGCATATTGTTTTACATAACTAGATAGCTTGTTCGTCAGCTGTAAGATAAGGATTTGCTTTACAGCAGGATACACTGCTGTCTGTGAAAATATTCCAAATAGCTAGGGCAACAGCAAATTTGTCAGTTTTCAGGCATTCAGATCCAGTGGATTTGGTGTCAAACCTAATAAACTTCATTATTTGCATGATTCTGTTTCACCTTATGCTGTCGAACACAAGCTTTTTAGAGGGAAATTCTTTGCCCCATACACTGCTCTTACATACGTTAAGGGTCTGCAGCTCGCGGCCTTATAGGCCTATGTAATGTACTGGTATAACACAAACATAATTCTTCACACATTTTGTGATATCGCATTATGTTACGCAAGCTATACTTAGTTTTTATTGCTAGTATATTTCATTTATTACACGTTTTACGCCGTACTAGTGTTCACCACAGTTTAAGAAAGTATAACTCCACACAAGGGGCACACATATTACTAACACTGGAACTCACTGGTAAAATGTACCGCACAATCCCATATTTTGCTATTTCTTTTTCGTCAGTAATTTGTTGTTGTTCAGTGTCAGTTTTTGATTGATTTTCAGGGAAAGAAGCTGTTCTGCGCGTTGTTGACCTTATAGAGTAAGAATGTGTAACATTAGAAGGGATGCTGGATGAAGAACCTTCATTTTCCCTTAAAACTGGGTGAAAAATTATCCCGATTTATATTATAATTTTCAGTGCATGAATTACTTTCTTCATCTGCAGATAGTGGAACTACTACATTTTATTCATTGTGCTGATCGCTATTATTATCTTGTATTTTTGTGTGTACTTCTAGTATTTCTGCATCTGTTAGACGTTTCTTGTATTTTTAGCTCGTGTTTGCGGAAACGACTATCACATACTGTCATAACAGACAATAACTTAAATCCTTGATTCAGTCAACCAAAAATCAGTGCAGGAATCAATGGAATTGTGGTCGCGTATTTGAACACCAAAAACATAGCTGTTGGCTTGAGTTCATAAACTGTACTGCGAAGAAGTAACTTTAAAAAAAGTTGTGAAGGGCCAAATGGACCTTGCGGCCGTTCTAGGTAGTAATCGTTATATTTTACGACCTAATAAAAATAGGACATTGCAAAAAAGTTTAGTTAATATGTCATAACTGACGAAAAGTCACAAATTATCACGTCAGTCCATTTTATGGTTTGCGCAGAACACAAGTGAAAAGTTTGTAATGGGGCCAATGTGGCTCCTCTGTCGTTCTAGTGTTAAGTAAAGGTTATATACAATTAAGGAGGGGTGTATGAACGCAGTGCTCAGTGACTGAACAGAGAACTAACAAATCCGATGTAAGTGATCAGCGGATTATTTCGTACGCAAAATATATGCGTTAGCAATGGAGAATAGAAATGGATGGCAGAGAGGTGGTTCAACAACAACACAGTCAACGAATTAATCTGAATTACCCAATTGGAATTCTGAAACAGATTTCATGCAACAATGACAAACATATTCTTTAATGAAACATGACACAATTGGAAGACACCATACGACTGTAGAATGTAGTAGCTCACATAGCATTTGCAAATATCACTCATATCGTTAATATAAGAGACACAGAGCAAAGACCAATATTACGAGACCGGCCAACTGCCCAGTAATGACCAAAATTGGACTTTGCTTAAGAAACCGTATTAGCTGCACTTGTCACTAACGTGGCGAAACGTAGAATAACAATCTGAGTTATTTAACGGATGCAGGCTTAGTTCGAAAACGATGCATTATCAGGTAGAATTCTTGAAGAAATAACTGTCATACGTACACACGCAGAATGAGGGCCCGCTCCTTCCCAGCCACTGCAAAATATTCACGCATTTACAGAACATATTCTCTGATTCTGTTAAATTGCAGGTTTACCATTTCCTTGCACAACGGAAAATATTCCGGTATTAGGATTACTGGATACCTTTTATTTTTGTATTTACAAATCATGTTGTTTTCTAGGTTTAGGGTCAATGCTGCAGCTGTCCTGGAGGCACGATACATGTGAACCATAGCAAAACAGAGCCATAGAATGAAACTTCCTGAGAGAATAAAACTGCGTGCCGGACCGGGACTCGGACTCGGGACCTTTGCCTTTCGCGGGCAAGTGCTCTGCCATCTGAGCTACCCAAGCACGACTCACGACCCATCCTAACAGCTTCAATTCTGCCAGTACCTCGTCTCCTACCTTCGAAATTAACGCAAACTCTTCTGCGAACCTTGCAGAACTGGCACTCCTGGAAGAAAGGATATTGAGGAGATATGCATAGCCACAGCCTGTTGGATGTTTCCATTCTCGAAACATCCTCAAGGCTGAGGCTGGCCACGTCAGTGTAGCTGAGGCTGCTCGGAGGTGTTCTGTATGCCTGACAAAGAGTACGTAGTGTTCTGTTCACACACGCACATCGGTATTACCGCCAGTGGTGATTTCACATCCGATTAAGAACAATGTCCCACAATTTCTTCTGTACAGGACCGACTTAAGTGTAAACGTTGTCTTTGAAGAAAAATGTCATGTCTGATCGCCTCTCTGCATATTTCCTTCAGTTATCTTCTGCACTGCACTTTAGCTGTTCTTTGTATGAATGACGCATGTTTAACTGTGCTATGTTACTTGGTAGTAACAGATCATGCGGAACCTATTTCCGTCCTAGTGTATTTCGCACCAGCGTATATTTCTTTGAAAAGTGAGGAAAAAGAAGTATGGTGTTTCAAGATCGAATAGATGTCCACTTCAGGAATGAGGACTTCTCCAAACTCTATCCAGTGAAGTTTAGCGCTACCAGCAGTCACAGAACTGCAAAACGTGCGTTCCAGATGGCATGGCCATATAATAGTATCTCAAAAAAATGGTTCAAATGGCTTTGAGCATTATGGGATTTAACTGCTGAGGTCATCAGTCCACTAGAACTTAGAACTACTTGAACGTAACTAACCTAAGGACGTCACACACATCCATACCCGAGGCAGGATTCGAACCTGCGACCGTAGCGGTCGCGTGGCTCCAGACTGTAGCGCCTAAAACC
This sequence comes from Schistocerca americana, assembly GCF_021461395.2. Classification (NCBI taxonomy): domain Eukaryota; kingdom Metazoa; phylum Arthropoda; class Insecta; order Orthoptera; family Acrididae; genus Schistocerca; species Schistocerca americana. The sequence continues at coordinate 583,558,939 of NC_060119.1, read as the reverse complement.
GCTCGGCCACCTCGGCCGGCATTAGTATCTCAGAGTAGAGGAACTGCCCTCTTAGGCTATTGAAAGTGAATCCTGGTGGCTAATTTCAGAATGGTAATTGGAGGTTTTCTCCATTCATCTAGTCGAATACTCACTCTGTCGAAAATAGTAAAACGCATTGTGTTCAACAGTAATCATATCAGCCAGCACAAAATAACTGAAGACATAGAAACAGCCGCAATAAACATGTTAGCGCAGTCAGAGCTGAAATTTTGGAAAGGAAAAACTTTTACACGTAGTATCGGTGTTAAGCGTTATCTTAAAGTTTATTTCCTGTTTCTCAGCGTTGATATTTATTAATGTGGCTTGCTTACAAGTTAGATTTGATCGTATCCAGTGCCATATTCTCAGACTGACTTACTTTTCTGTTTCTGATTTTCAGTTTTCCTTGTCGAACTGACATTAATGGTATATGAACAAAAATACTTTTTGTGAACAGCTTGTATGGTACCCTAGATATTATCATACAAACCATGTGATTTCAGGTATTTCAATGAAGAAGTGTCATTCATGTTTGTATGAATTAGATAACATAATTTCCCTTACGTATTTGAGAACTTGGACTCGTGGTCTAGAATTGCCGGCGCGGTAGCACAGCGTGTTCTGTCAGAGGGCTGCTCGCCTTTTGGAATAAAAAACTGAGTAACAGAATCAACGATCAACTTGTACGGATGTCTTGTGAGGTCCGCTGAGACCAAACATAACGAATTATACCGAACCAAATGGAAAAAAGGGTTAGGCGTCTTTGATTAATGATCAGAACGATTTCAGTCCTGGGTCCCGCTACTGCATAAATTTTGACTAATAATCAGCATTGGCGGCCGAAGACTTCCAGGAATAAGAAGTCATCTCTCGCTACCGCTTACTGAGGTGATTTTGTTATTTGAACTGGTTTGCGAATGTAGTATACGTTTGTGTTGCCATTTTGCAGTTCTTTAGGTGTTTAGAGCATCTTATTTTAAACATTATGCGTTGTCAAAGAGGGCGGAGGAGCGGACAGAGGTTCAGGGCACTCTCTTTTCCTAGGGATGGGAAACTGCCCCTAAAGGCGGAAGAATCACTGTAAGCATAACTTCGCCTGCTGATGGTATGGTCTTGAACTTTTTAGGCGTCGTTGATCCTTTGTGGCGGAAATCCACTGATGCTCTCTTGTTAATGGGGGTCAAAGTGGTAAACCAGCTTCCGTCACCCACCACAGTGTTGTTAAAGAGCCCATCACCACCACGCTGCCAGCCGTGGTGGCCAAGTGGTTCTAAGCGCTTCAGTCCGGAACCGCGCAACTGCTACGGTCGCAGATTCGAATCCTGCCTCGGACATGTATGTGTGTGATGTCCCTAGGTTTGTTAGGTTTAAGTATTCTAAGTTCTAGGGGACTGATGACGTCAGATGTTAAGTCCCATAGTCGTCAGAACCATTTGAACCATTTGAACCCCCACGCTCAAAACGCAAAAGGAATTGTGTACAGATATCAGATCCCATCAGTTTCGTGTCGAGAGTGAGCACTCGGGGCACCCGCCATGCACACAGTATTCTGTAACTCATTTCTGCAATGGTGACCTGTACACGTTCTTGTGATATGCCACATTTGTCCGAGAGCCGTGACTGTGTTCTTCTACGATTTTCTCCAGTGAGTCTCGTCGGTTGTCGTACGCAGTCGCCCACTCCGAGGCCTTTCACACGCGCTGAGGGTAACACCAACGTTTCCTTCAGTATGGGCACGAGGAACCCAACGTCGCACATTGCTTATGCCAATACTGTCTTCGCCGTACGCTGCTATCATTCCTCTATTGATTTTCAGTTGGAGGCGCGATTTCTGTATTATTTATTTATTAATTTTAATGTGAGCCATCTTTCTTCTCTGATTGGTTTAATGCCGCTCACAACGAATCTCTCTCCTGCGCCAACATTTTCAACTCAGAGTAGCACTTGCAACTTATATCCTCAATTATATGCTGCATGTATCTCGATCTTTATCCTCCTCTACATTTTTTACCCACGATATCTCCCTCTAGTACTGTGGAAGTCATTCAGTCACGTTTTAGCAGCTCTCCTACTATCATGTTTCATCAATTGTCAATGTTTTTCATATACTCCTTTCCTAACCGATTGCAGCACGCTGTTGCTCACGCACCGACGTAGTTTCATTACACTCGGGGCCAACGAGATGTATGGGCCCTGCAACGGACATGTGACGTCACACTATTCGGCTTGTCCGTCACATTCGCACACGTACGTTCGGCTCCCTACAGGGCCCTCGAGAAATCAATATGCAACTGAGAACTTACCCACTATAGGTCTTGATTTTGTCGTGTGCTGCCGCGAACTTGCGTGCATTTAAAGTAGCAGTCAAGAATTATTAAACTCGTCTGAAATAATTACTCACTCCCCGCCGAAGACGGCTGATCGCACTCGAAACACCTGTAGTGTCACGCGCTGTGACGCACACGTCACTGGCTGTTTTCCTCGTCGGACTCAGTTACACACCACTAAGTTGCACGCCACAATTCGGAGCCCTCTAGCGGCAGAGGGTTGCAATTTGCGCCAGCGAAACGGGAAAGACGACCGAGAAACATGCATGAGGTGTAATACCTCAATCGATATTGAGAACGGAACAAAAAAGTTCGGAAGCATTACTTTTTCATAGGCTATTGCACTAATGAAATATTCTTACCATTTACGTAATAAATAATCTTCCTAATATACATTGAAAGGGTACTTACCAGCTGTTGAGGAGGATTCTATTTTCTGTAAAAAAAAAAAAAAAAAATACGGTAAATGATCGTATGACATTGTTGGCCGGGAGGCCATATTCGGGGAACTTCGGCCGCCAAGTGCAAGTCTTATTTCATTCGACGCCACATTGGGCGACTTGCGCGCCGGTCACGAGGGTGAAATGATGATGAGGGCAACACTACACCCAGTCCATGACCGGGGAAAATCTCCTACCCGATCGGGAATCGAACCCGGGCCTGCTCGCATGGGTGGCACGCACGTTACCACACAGCTAGGCGGGCGAATCTATTTTCTGTAACTTTCATTTTAATAATTAATGAAAACCACCTTAGTTGCCTTATTTCGCATTTATTATATTACTATTTGTTTCGTCCTTAGAACATCTTCAGGTTGACACATTGTGATGTCATGACAAAAAAGTTGAAGACAGACTCCAGAAACAATGATCACAAACATCCTGGTGAACATCAGGTGGAAAGTATGGCGAGCAGACACAGAATGCTGCGTACAGAAGACTACTAATACACCCTAGTGTAAGAATTCTGTTTAGTGCAGCTTGTGATGTCTGCTCGCCGTACTTAGGCCAGGCGGTAGGCACAATATTTGTCATCATTGTTTTTGGATTTCGATTTGAATATTGGGTACAACAACGTGACACTTTATACAGGGTAACTATTACTGAACTATTAATTACAAATTACGGATTTCAGACTTCATTCAACAAGTAAATGTCACTACAGACATGTTCGATATGCTTGCTGTCATTGGCGATGACGTGGCTCAGACTAATAGCGAAATTCTGCATGACCCGCTGAAGTATCGGAATATCGACGCTGTCGAGACCTTTTGAATGGCTGTTTTCAGCTCAGCAATGGTTTTAGGGTTATTACTGTACACCTCGTCTTTTATATAGCTCCACAAAAATGAGTCACATGCTTTCAGATTCGGAGAACGCGTATTCTTGTTGTGAAAAGAATCTTCACCACATCGTTCCAACAGCCATTGATAAAACTGCGTTCCGACAGGAGGATCTTGTAGCCAAAGGATAGGAACACGCAGTACATGTTACGGCAACTGTTCACGAAGGACCACCGAGACTGCGCAGTACATGTTACGGCAACTGTTCACGAAGGACCACCGAGACTGCGCAGTACATGCTACGGCAACTGTTCACGAAGGATCGCCGAGACTGGACCCTGACCAGCTCCGACAGGTGTTGCAATTCTACGTATACTACTTCCAGGATCTTGATCCATTCCTTGCAGTGCTCGCTCCTCCACTACGGAAGTACGAGTGGCGCGAGGTCTGCCACGACCCGCCGTTGCTGGAACTATAGAGCCAAAGTCTGCTAGTCGGTGGAAAAGACGAATTTATTATTATGCAGTTGTTAACCTGAGTTCTTGATATTCTTCAGAGTACGGGACCCGAAACCGACGACCTCTGCCATTTGCCTGAGCGTAACAGAACATTACTGGAGAGAAGCTGAACTTCTTAGCCAAAATGGCTTGCAGACAAACCTTATTGTTGACTGCAGGTACCGATAAGCATAGCTACAGCTGTGTCGTTCGAACAAGACGCAGCCATGGAAAAAGCACCACCTGCGCAAAGATGTGAGCTGGTGCCGGTGCCATGGAGACTCGCCACTTAAGCGAGTTCCAACAGCGGCACGGGCGACGCTGAGGATGAAGATATCCACCTCGTCTGGAGAAATTGCCGGGAGAGTACAATCCGCTAATGACGGGACGACAACGGACAGAAGCTTACTCGGAAGACAGAAGAGCAGCTCTCGCACTTGGTTATACATCGTCGTCCATGGCTGACTTAGAGAGGGAAAGTCGTTTAGTGAACTCTAAGAAGTAGAGTGTTGTTGTAAATTGCACTTCTATGTAGTGTGAAGTTTAGCTACGATTATTTGCACTTAGCCATGAAGGACCCTTGTTTGCATTATATTTCAAGCAGTGTTGTAGACTTCATTATTCAGCTAGTCACAAAGATAAGTAAACATTTTAACTCATTTGTGTGACTTTATTACTAATATTTTGGAGTGTCGTAGAGCCTTCTTTCTCCTACCCTGTCGCCTGACCCTGGGGGATAGTTGTGTAATAATGTCAGGGATAAATTGTCTTAGCGGAGTACTTAATCAGAAGCAGTTTCACGAACTCACAGACTCAGCCTACCGTAACAATAGTGACAACACGGCCTCCACAGCAGTAACGATGAGATCTTTATGAAACTGGCGACGAGGATCTACCAAAGTTACGATCTTCAGATCACGATAAAAAGGTTATTACATGTCTTTTTTACGAGTTGTACGATTACTGTTTCTAAGACATTACCAGGTATGTCAGAAAGTGTACTTGTACAGACCGTGTAGGGGACATAATAAACTAATGTCCAGGTTTGAAGACGGTAACTGTGCTTACCAAAACCGGTAATCAATAATATAAATTGTTTCCAAGCGATCTAGGCTAAGACCTTCTCTCACGTAATCAGATCGCCCCCTTGAACTCGAGATGAGTAAACTAATTAATGGAACATGCTTGCTGTTCCCCGTGTGTAATAATAGACTTTCATTAAGCTAATAAGTGGAAATATGAAACTACAGTCTAAAATCTCACCTAAACACAGACCGGTTGCATTAGAATTAATGTATGCCCTGCCTTTACCCAGAACTCTGAATACTGGTCTCAGTAACAACACTGACACGGAGGAGGGATTTGTAGATCATCTACAGATTCGGCCACTTCACGAGCTCAGGAATATCGGCGATGCCTCCATCGTGCTCTACAGAAACGCAGAGGGCAGGGCATAGCTTCCGGCGAGTGGCGGTCTCAAAGAGAAGCCGAACTGAGGAAACAATCCTCGGGAAATAGAAGCACAGACAAGCTATCAAAAGATTGTGAAATAAACTGCGAAAGCAAACCTACGAGAACACTGACACATCAGCATGCAATATCCAAGAACAGTAATACAGGAATGTGTCATTGTTTACCGCAATGTATAGGTGGTTCGTAACAGCAAAGACAATGTAGCAGAACAGATTTGTTTCACAGTATCAAACATCTTACGGTATACTGTTTACTGGAAATCTTCTGTCTTGTTATCCTACATGGCAAAATTATGGAATGATTTTTTTTATATGCTGGAGAGGGTCAACCTTCTGAAGGTATGTTGAACACCGTAGCGACTTAAGCAAAATTCCAACTTACCTGCATTCATTATTTCGTAATATTTCATGCTTTAACAACATATAAACGATTTTATCTTTTATGGGTTTTACAGAATTGGATAGGAAGCTTTCTGCGTGGAGAATCTGTTGCCGTAGAACTGAGATGCAAATGGAAGAGTTGCGAATTCTCGTTTATACTAGGTTAGGACAAGGCAATTACAGTTTTCTCTCACTTCAAACCGTTATGGTCCTCACCCGCAATCACGGTAGTGTGCTTATGGTAATTCAAGGATTTTCTATAGATTGACTGGGTTTTGAAGTACCAGTGTTGGATAGCATACGTACATGGTCGGCTTACATTCGCCAAATCTAAAAGTAGACTGACTGTGCAAGATACTAGGGGTGCAACGACTATGTGTAAACTGCTCTTTCCTGTAGGTGGGTGTGAAATCTCAAAGAAGAAAGACTAAGACTTTATGGCTAACAGCATTGTTATTACAGACGTTCCACAAGCTAAGATTCGGGAAAGAATTAGGCAACGCCAATTTCTAAGTAATCATTCCTGAAATAGCTTTAAACCACTGAGAGAAACCTATGGGTATTTGAAGTGTTACGTCTCCGAGTGTGGGTTCAGTGCCTAACCACAACACCACCTTGCTAGGTAAATCCTGGGAACCATGAGCACCCATACCTGACGAGAACAACCGCTAAAAAAGCTTAAGTCAACAACCTACAGCGTAGGAGCCACGGAAGTGTCTCTGTTTGTAAGCGTTACTCACTGTTTGTGCTCCAATTACACCAGGATTACGGGACTACGTCAGCCAGAAGGCTGATTTCAAAGAATTGTACTACCTGTCTTCTAGCATTAAATCTCGCAACGACTCATGAGCTTCCTACTCCTTTTTCACCTTAATCTCAGCATGTACAAGTGTCACCTCAGTATTGCATTATTGTTGTGGTCTTCAGTGCGAAGACTGGTTTGATGCAGCTTCCCCTGTTACACTGCCCTTCGGTCGTCTCTCCATCTCCGAATAATTACTGCACCCTACACCCTTCTGAATCTGCTTATTGTGTTCATATATTGAATTCCCTCTACGAGTTTTACTTCAAACAAGTAGCAAAGTGGTGATCTCTTGATGTGTGTGAGTGCGTCCTATCAAACGATACCTTCTTGTCGTCAAGTTGTGCCACAAACAAACTGTCTCGAAAATTATATTCAGTACCTCCACAGCAGTTACGTGATCTATCTGCATGATTTTCAGCATTCTTATGTAGCATCGCATTTCAAGAGCTTCGTCGAAACTGTCTACGTTTTACTTCCATATATGACTACACTCTAGACAAATACCTCCATAAAACGATAAAAGTGAAAAAAATTCTCTGCTTCAGTAACATCTTTCTTGTCATTGGCACTCTGCATTTAATATCCTCTCTGATTCGTCCATTATCAGGTATTTTGTTGCCCTAATACCAAAACTCATCTAGTGATTTAAACGCCTCGTTTCCTAATCTGATTTAGTTTGAATACGTTTCATTATCTTGTTTTGCTTTGTTGACGTTCATCTTATATCCTCCTGTCGAGACACTGTAGATTCCATTCTACAGCTCTTCCAAGTCCTTTGCTCTCTCTCACAGAATGGCAGTGACATCTACTAGCATAAAAATTTTTATTTCCTCTCCTTAACGTTAGCCCTTATGCTTAATGTTTCCTTGGTTGCATTTACTAATTGCTCAATGTACAAACTGAAAAAAAAAACCGTCTGATGGTCGGAACTCTGTCTTACTCTCTTAACCTCTGCTTCCCTTTCATGCTCTCGACTCTTATAACAGCCGTCTGGTTCCTGTAAAAGTTGTAAGTAGCCTTTCACACAGCTCCTCTACTTTACCCCTGCTACCTCCATAATTTCAGTCAATATTGTGAGAAACTTCTTCTCTAAGTGTACGACTGCTTTGATTTCCTAAGCCTTTCTTCTAAGGTAAGTCGTACGGTCAGCATTGCCTCGGGCCGGCCGGTGTGGCCGAACGGTTTTAGGCGCTTCAGTCTGGAACCGCGCGACCGCCACAGTCGCAGGTTCGAATCCTGCCTCGGGCATGGATGTGTGTGATGTCCTTAGGTTAGTTAGGTTTAAGTGGTTCTAAGTTCTAGGGGACTGATGAGTTCAGATGTTGAGTCCCATAGAGCTCAGAGCCATATGAACCTAGTATTGCCTCGCATGTTAATACCTCTCTCCAGAATCAAAACTCATCTTCCCCAATGGTCAGCTACTACCGGTTTTTCCCTTCTTCTGTGGAGAATTCGTTTTAGTGTTCTGCATTCATGATTTATTACATATATAGTTCAGTAATTTTCACACCTGTTAGCATCTGCTTTATTTGTAATTGGAATTACTACATTCTTCTTGAGGTCTGAGGGTGTATCGCCTGTCTCACATATCTTGGACAACAGACGGTAGAGTTCCGTCAGGGATGGCTCTTTCAAGGCTATCAGAGGTTCTCACTGAATGTTATCTACACTCGGTGCCTTGTTTCGGCGCATGACTTCCTGTATCCTGTCAAATTCTTCTCGAATTTTCATATTTCCGATCTCATCTTCATCTACGTCCTCTTCAATTTCTATAATATTACCTTCAAGTTCACCACCCTTGTACAGATCCTCTACACACTCATTCCCCCATTCAACTATCCCTTCTTTGCTTAGAACTGGTTTTCCACTTGAGCTCTTGATGTTCATACAGCCCCTTCTCTTATCTTCACAATCCTCTTTAACTTTTTTGTAGGAGGTATCTATCTTTCCCCTAATGAAACTTGCTCCTAAATCCTTACGTTTATTCTCTATCCATTGCTGTTTAGTTATTTTGCACTTCTATCAGTCTCGTTTTTAAGACATTTGTATTTCCTTTCATGTGCTTCATTTTCTGCATTTGTATACTGTGTCCTTTCATCAATTAAATTCAATATCTCTTGTGTTTTCCAAATATTTCTTGCAGGCCTTGTCTTTTTCCCGTTTTCAATCTTTGTTAACTTCACTATTTCACCTCTCAAAGCTACCCATTTGTCTTCTACTGCATTTCTTTCCCCGTTGGCTAATGCTCCCTTTTAAACTCTCAGCAGTCTCTCGTTCTTTCAAGTTGTCCAGGTCCCATCTCCATAATTTTCAAAGTTTTTTAAAGTTCTTCAGTTTTAATTTACAGTTCATAACCAATAAACTTTCGTTAGAATACTTATCTGCCCCTGGAAATGTTTTACAGCTTAAGATCTGGTTTCTAAACCTCAGTCCTAGAATTATGTAATCAATCTGACACGTTCTTAAACCAGATGTTAGCTGTGATTAATTTATGCCAAGTGCAAAATTCTACCAAGCGGCTTCGTCTTCCATTTCTGTACATCAGCCCATACACAACTACCATTTTTTCTGATTCTCGTTTCCCTCCTATCGAATTCCAGTCCCCAAGCACAATTACATTTTATTCTCCATTAACTATCTTAATAATGACCTAAAATATTCGCATTCGTATACAAAGTTTTGACACACTAGTAACTATTAACGCAATTTCACTTATATTAACCAAACCTGTTAAACAACACGTAAGTACATTGCAACCTCTTCTATAGAGACAGTACGCGCAGTTGAGATGTACAGTCCACATTGCGTAGCCAAACACCTACTTACAAGAAGGATTAGTCATTCTCAGGATCAGCCCATGTCTAGATGTTCCCAGCACATAAAACATCACTAGTACTTCTTGTAATATGTTTGTAATCTTCCAATGACAGTTTATCAGAATAGCGATTCAACTGGAGGCAGAACTCATACAGTGAAGTGAACCTGCCTCAAATGACGACTTCAGGAGAAGGATAAGTAAGCACATTGGAAATGGTCATGAAAAAGAATAAGTAAGCATATGGGAACTTATCATTCCAATATGAGAAGTTGCTTCGGGGTAGAAGACACGTGAAGGCAATTCGGAATCACTTTTGATTTTTATTCAAGAAATATACACGAAAAACGAATGTAACGATATTATGTATGCCGTCTGTGACACTAAGCGGAATACAAGTCCACAAAGCATCAAAAATAGAACAAAAGGAACTCCTTACACTGCCTTATCGTCATAGTGATATTGGAGAAGTTGTAAGATGGCAAGAACTATGCCCCTTACATGAAGTCATTAAAGATCACCTAACTCACATTGAGAGAACAGTAGGGCTGAACAAAAAACAAATGACTGACAAGGCACAATGCTTCATGTAGAGGGTATAGTATGGACGTATTGGAATAATTAATGTCGGGTGATGGTTTTAAAGTAATTCACACGACATGAAAACTTTGTGGAAATGAGTCGATTTACTGGACGCTAGTTTACCCCAGGTAAGCATTTAGAGTTGACCGTAGCCGGCGGGGAACGGTGAAGGGAAGCGACAATAGGCTGCTTAGGGCGGCTCAAGCTCTGAGAAAGTGATAACGCAGCGTGGCCTCCAGCCGCCTTAAGATGAGTGACAGTGTGTGGGTGGTTGACCCTGACTCCATGATGGTGTACCGGGAAAAAGACGGAGAACTTGTACGCCTGTTGATAAATGTCCGTCGTTCCGTTTTCTGTGAAACATGCAAGAAAGCCACGCAAAGCTATGGGAGAGCGGTCAACAGAGGTCAAAATATGCGTGTTCATGACTATAGCAACTTCACGCTGAATTCACGGTCCACAGAGTCTGAAGCAAATCAGGGGAAGAGCAACAGAATGAAATATGCCGGCCTCCAATGGGAATGTAGGACCAAGGAATTTGAAGTACTCTCCTGGGAGTCAGAATTCCGGGAAACTTTGTGTTTGTGCACACACTAACCTTGATGGGTGGCCTGGGAGGAGCTATATAGCAGAAGTTGAGAGGAAGGGAAATTTTGTTGGAAACTGTTCACTTCCCAGAGCAGTCATTGGTCGGCGCTGGGAAGCGACACATAATTAACGCGACTTGCGCTGCGATTGGCGTAAGTGATTTTGCTGGAGGGGAAACCGAGGTGAAGAGTGGACTGTGAGAAGTCTCCGTAGAGGTCTTCCATTCCCAGCTTGCCTAGAGTGCGGACATGGCGTTCTTTACTCAGCTTGCCTGAGAAAGAGTGAGCATCTCTGCAGTTTATGACTTAGCAAATGGAACGATTGAGCTTGCAGATAGGTTCCGCTATGTACTGAGCAAGATAGCTAGGAGTGAATAGACGAGCGCAGCCTTGCAGCACCATGAGGTCGGCCGACGTCTGCACAACGATGCTTCTCTGCCACGCTGTATCCGGTGATATTACGCCCGCTTCGGCCACTGATTAATTTGTTGGATCACGTCGGCAAAGTTTCCATAAGGGTTTCATGGGCCGTGTATCGTAGAATTCTTCTCGTGCTTCGCATTATGCCTGGGTCAGTCGTTAGGAATTACTTTTGATTTATCGCGCTTTACTCCATGCAAACGCAATCTATTACCACTGCCTGTTAGGAGAGTCATGTAATGTGATGATTGAATGTCGTGCATTAAAATAAATCTGTGCTAATCGACTGCATCTGTTTACAATCAAGTAGTTGAAATCTCATGTCACTTTCGTAATTAATTTTATGTTCAACATTTGCATCTGGTGTTCAATAGCTGGATATAACATCAATGTGCACCACTTTTTAATTAAAAGGGATCAATTCTGAATCAATGAATGTCAACACTGCCACTGCAGTTCAATCAGAAGTCACAGGGCTTTATTACTTTCTTTGCGTTATCAGACATTGCGGCAGTTTTGCACTCTCTGTTGATCTGTTAGTCAAATGCCTGGGGTGAACACACACCAAAACCAGATAAGTGACGGGTGGGGTGTTACAAAGTAGTACAGTAATATGAGCCATGACTTGTAGTCACTGGTGAGTTAATAACGATAGACAATATTGATCTTTGGACGTTGAACGTCTCTGGCCAAGAACATCAAATTTACACTGGTTCGCAAAGAAAGCACATTTGTAAAGGTGAAAATCCATGTGAAAGAAACGACGTGAAAGCACGTTAGCAAGCAATGTTCTCACCAAAAATTCCAATAAATTGCAGCGTAGAAATGGCCTTCGAAGTAAAGCATTAGACGAAATGGTCGTATCTGAACAAACAGAACCATATATATATTATATGCAGAGTCAACACGATGTGACTACCCCTGGCGATTGCGGAACCACAAGGGCGCAATGTCTGTCCGTTCACATGGGCCCCCAGACTGGTCAGTTATATACTCTTTCAATCAGCGGATACAGATATGTGTTCGCTAAGCAGCCAGAGATTGTGACATCCTAGCAGATGAAAACAGTTCTTAGAGCGTCTTTACAGCTGATAACAACTGACAACTCACGTAATGATAAATGAGACGAGAGACTTTTTCTGATAGGTGACTGCCAGTGTCACGAGTCTCGAGTAAATCTCGCAACGTGGCACCTGCCATGTACACTAGAAGCTGTCATCGGTTGCACGGTGCTGCCATTACGTAAGGCTTAATATTCGACGTCTATCTTTTGGGAAAGAAGATCTTCAAAAACGTAGCCAACTATGAACTGTAATGCAACACAGTTGAACTGTATGGTCTTAAGTATTACTTCTGTCTCACATATACAGCTGATGCAGCTGATCACTGGACTAAGTAGTAGACAGTTGGATGTTGACGATTCATCCATATACTCTTCGGGATTCATTACGTTACGTGCCCTGACCTTCTTTACCCAAAAACTACATCTTTAATCTATCTTCGTAGTTATTATGTCACTAAATTTTCTGTTGTGTTGACATTCTGTCTCAGCCATTTCAGATATTCGTCCATAAACATAAAACGTTCTGTACAAATGAAGATTACGAAGTATCATAATAGTTTCACCCATGCATAAATGTGTGATAGGTGATGAAATTTTACACCCGAGGAAAACAGGACTACTATGGTTTGAAATGTTAGTGGTACCAAAGTAAAAGGGAAAATATGTCTTTGCAGATCAAGAATTATCAGACCAACATTTCAGACTCACTGCTTCTGATTGTTCCAGAATAAGTGCAACAAACTTGGACTAATACCACAACAAACGTCCTTATTAGGTTAAATTTACCACTACTGGCTTTTTGCATCTTGTAGAAACACTCTTTATTCTGAATGGATGAAAAAAAACTGATGTTCTTCTTGTCCTGTGTTTTGCAATACCGCATCATTGATAAGGTGAAATGATTAACTAATCTGCCTAGAAACTTAATTACACACTGAACTACCAGTATATGACTCTCATAAGTTTCAGTATTCAGAATTTTTAGTTAATTTCGTGGTAGCTGCGAACATTTTCATCACTGTTCTTTTAAAGTGTTCGATAATACAAGATTTATATCACAAAAACATGAAACTCTTCCATTGCCACTCAGAGAGCACTACCACCGCAAATTGCTGTAGGCGATCAAAGGTAGCATGAAACCATATGCTGCCCAACAGAAAAGGAGCTCAAACAACAGGATTATAAATACGTAGTGCAAGTCAAAGAGGTTAACACTCAGTTTAGTGATTATTCCTTGACAAGTTCTCTACAAACCGGATGTTGCACTCATTTGTACTTATTAAGCCAACCGATTAAATTCTTTAAATTGCTTCTTTCGCCGTACAACATGGACTTGGTTAACACTCGGATCTCTCGGTAGACGAGGAATAAAGTTGATTATCTCACTTGCTCTCACCGACCGTCACTCACTGTGTCTGCAGTTTCTCGTGAAGCCGTGCTGAAGTTACCAAGCTTGTCAAACTGATAGTCTAAGATTTCAGATGCACAAAGGAAGTCGCTACGCTTCAACACGAGTATACAGTGACGATGGATTTTTTGAGGGTTCGTTATACACAGCAGAGCAACTAGCCCTTCCTTAAATACACGTAACAAGAAAATCTATTGGGAGTCTGTTGGTTTTGACCACTGAATTTCCAGAAACTGCGATGGAAAACAGAGCACGAGAGATAGTAAAGCGAACAGCAGGTCATAAACTATCTTATGGACATTTATTCCAATGATGCTCCTCTACGATACCCAACACAGAAGGCACGTCATACGATACAAACTAATTCTATACAGTCCTTTGAGGACACGCGCGGACTAGTCCGAGCACATGCGGACAAGCGCACAAGCGCGCACGCGCACTGCTCTACAGGTCTCATTGACCTAGAGCCGGCCGAAGTGGCCGTGCGGTTAAAGGCGCTGCAGTCTGGAACCGCAAGACCGCTACGGTCGCAGGTTCGAATCCTGCCTCGGGCATGGATGTTTGTGATGTCCTTAGGTTAGTTAGGTTTAATTAGTTCTAAGTTCTAGGGGACTAATGACCTCAGAAGTTAAGTCCCATAGTTCTCAGAGCCATTTGAACCATTTTCTCATTGACCTAGGCACCTCACGAATTATCCAGTTAGATCCCATATTATGGGTGGTATTTGCTACTGGCATGCTTTTTGGCCGTTTCCCAGTCATGTAAACGTAACACTGCCGCAATGGCACAAACCGAACAGTCCATTATTAACGACAGCTTCATTCGGTTTACGTACAGCAATGCACTAAAATGCTACGTAGAGGGCATACAGCACTTTGATAAAGTCAGGGTAGTGGCTTTACTTTCAGCAGCTCATACACATCAATATGTGGCCGATCGTTACATGCCACTCAAAGAGGTGTGTCTAAGTTGTGGAGAAAGCACAAAGAGGCGGCAAATGTGAACTACAGACTTCACAGTGGTCCTCGTATGACAACACCTATGCAGAATCGTTTCCGCCAAGTGTCGGCTCGCTAGTGCCCAATATAAACTGCCAGAGGTATTGTAAATGACTTCTCCTGCGCAACAGGGAATCGTTTGTCAGACAAAACAGTGCATATAAGATTGTAACAAAGTGGTCTTCATACCAGAAGACCACTGAGAAGTTTAGGATTGAATCAGCGGATTCAACGCAGAACCAGGGCACTTGCTCATAAGCACTGGACCACTGCAGATTGGGTTAATGTCATGGTTTGCTGACGAGACCAGGACTGGTTTCATATCAGACAGTAGAAGTGTTTGGGTTTGGAGTAGCGCTAGACGACGCAAGGAAGGCCGATATGTTTAGGAAGTCAACCGTTTGCAGGCAGAAGTGTGACGTTCTGGGAGGCAGTTGAATGTGGACATTTGGACGTCGGACCCCTCTAATCCCTATGTAAGGCTATACGACTGGTCCCCGATACGTCCAAGAGATCCTACTAACAACTGTCAAGGCTCAGAAGACCTGAAGTCGGTGAGAACTCCTAGCCCTTTTATTTTCCAAATGAACACACCACCATTTGACTGCATTGCTGTTTATTTAATTACGATCCACGTTTCGGTCTTTTATGCCATTTTAAAGTGGGCGAGTTTATGTCATTAACATATATTGCACGACATTAACCTCAAAATTGGCCATATATTATGAAAAATATTCCATCTCCACGTATCCTAGTTGATGACAATGCAAGACAACACCGTGTTGTAGCAGCGTTCGGTGTCTTTAAAGATGCAGCATCAACCGAATGCATTGGCCAGCACAGTCCCCAGACCTGAATGCAACCAAGCTTGCATGGGGCCTGTTGAATGTGGACATTACACGGCGTACACATGACAATCTTCAGGACCACTGATCCTGCCACTGAGGAGTGGAACCTCATCCCCGAAGATAAACTTGAAGGTCTCATCCAGAGCATGCGGGGGAGAATGGAAGAACTCATCCTTGTGTGAGAAGGACACATGTACTACTAAGGCCTTATAATCATCATCACAAAGATTTTCACTGTTTCTATTTTCTAAAGATGTCATTGTATATATGGGGAAAGGAAATATTAATGAGATTCCTTAGTATAATATATGCAGCTCGGTAGAGGAATAGGATACAAATACTGGGAATGGCTGAGGAATGAGTAATTTTGTACGACCTCTCGAGTGACCACCCACACGGCAGGAATCTAAGGAAAGTTCCTACACACTACACCAAGAAAGCCCTTGAATCATATGGAGACACAAAGGATGGAAAACGGAGTCAATTACACGCGATCTAAACGCGTCAATGCTCATAGATCTCGATGCACAGGCACAGGACTTCGTTTTGTTCACAACAGTTAGTAGTACGTGGTCACTGAGGATGAGTGAAGTTGGACATCGAATTCTCACTGAAGATGAGACAAGTTGGACATCGAGTTCCGAGTGAACCCGCAACAAATCATTTCGATAGAACAGTACTTATATAAATACGACCACGTTTATAGGGTTGCCTTTTATTCCGTAAATTTGGCCAAATCTAGTCAGAATGTTTTCTCAGTTACATATTGTAGCTGGTATCACAAAAGGGACCAATTCACCCTAGAGGGCAAATGATACGGAAAATACGGGAAACCAATGGACACTGTGTGCTAATGTTATGTATAAAATGCTGAAGGCGATTAATTAGAAGCGTGATTAGGAAACGTTGCACTCCCGGAAACGAGTACAGTCGCTAATCACAATACGCAAATACTCTCATTTCCAAAACCTTAATTGATAATGCACCCTCCAGCAAAAGCAGCACTCCGTGAAAGACCACACGGGGGAAAACGTAGGAAGTACTCAAAGATGTGCTGAGGACACGTGATCTGACGTGTATTATCAACAAAGCACACTCACAGATTCATGCATTATACACCAGTTTTATTTAAACCAACTCTGTCTCCAGCCTGATAGCTAAAGCGATGTAAACGCCTTGGTTCGCTCATCGCAAACTTTGTTTTAAACTACACAAAACCATATAAACTTATATGGATATGGTGTCTGTTCTTTCGGACATGTCCGAAAGAACAGACACCAGTGATGACCTGCAGCTGTCTAGAACGAAATTAGAATGAAATCAATACCTTCAGCTGTTGACGGGATTTCATATATATCACCGGGGACAGGTAAAAATGTGGGCCCCGACCGGGACCCAAAGCCGAGATCTCCTCCTTACATGGCAGATTCTCTATCCATCTGAGCGACTGAGGGCACAGAGGATAGTGCGACTCCAGGGACTTATCCCGTGCACGTACCCCGTGAGACCAACATTATCACCTTATGTGCCCACAAATACATTCGTAGTGTCCCTACCCAACACACTAATTACTCGTGGAAGACATTCTTACGAAGTCCCGTAAGAGTTCGGGTAGTATGTGTGCATCCGCACAAAAGAAGATCATGGCCGGTATCGCCAGAACTATATACTTTTATGGATATAGTGTCTTCTTTCGAACGTAAACTTACAGTAGACCAAACCTATCCAGTCGGTCGAACGAAAAAAGCTGGGAAACTGTAGGACTACAGCACGCGATGATACTGGATACCTGAGGGAGCGACCCAGTGATATTCATACTACGTTACTGTAAGAAAATGAAACTGCTCTGACCACAGTTGATACATTTGAAATCTATCACCCATGCATCCACATACCGCAGAAATTGTTCAAGGCTCATTCGAAAAGAGAGGAAACGAGATCGCATCAATTCTTTTCCAATGTATGTGGCCAATACTTCACTAGACAGTAGCGACATGGGGCTAAAAAAGACCCCTACCACAAAGAACTGTGCAGAACATTAACAAAAAGCTGTTTCAAGACAGTTATTTGTTTCAAAGCTTTAGGAAACAGGAAGTAAATCTGAAATAATTGCTATGTCACTGAGAGTCAAAGTCGTGCTTGAGTGTCCTGATTGCTCAAACAGACTAATGAAAAGTAGCATGCAAACGTTAGTGTTCAATTCACTATGCGTGCAAAATGTATTTCAGGTATTGTCAGTATCCAGCCTGATTAAATTACATGTTTGTAAAACTGCACTGGAACATGGAGAAAGAGATAGACATTTGAAGACTAAATTGATTAAGATCAACATTTTCGAAAACTTTCACAAACGCTGGGCACAGATGGCATTCTGCTGCGTGTGCCATGTTACACTTTTAAGTAAGGTGGAATTACTGCAAATTCACCAACGTTTCCTATCTCTCTAGGGAATGAGGAGCAACAGGTTGTCCTCCAGTGTCGCCGAACAGGAAACCTATTTTAATCTGACTGTGTTTCTAAGAAGCGGAGAGTGCCACAGAGCAACTTTTCTCGTGTCCTGCTTTCCATGATATGTATCAACGATCAAACTAAAAAGAATACATAATTATGAAATTTTTAATTTTAACCATTTAGTTCTTTATCAGCAGTCTATGAATTATTTTGTTACTTATTCCACTTCCATGTAGCTCAAATAATCCAACAGTCTCTGAGGAAAAATTTAATACAAATTATTAGAGTGCACAATAACACTTTTTCAGTTGCGTACCAGCAGCAGATAGGATATTCGTAACCTAGGCTTTATGCATTAATACTCCTGAATGACAGACAAAACGTTTTCTTGTGTGATGATTATGTTTTGCCAATGACCATCGCCCGGAAGCTAGTCAGTTGAAAGGGTAAAAGAACTGTACTTTTTGTTTTGAAAATGACTTGGAATTAGGTGTATAAAAGTAAGTGATCGGCACTGGGGAAAAAATCGTAATTCCAAAAAAAGTTAATGCACATTAATGAAATTTAGGGAATAGATTTGTTTGAGCAAAATATTTCAGTAATGATAAAAGTGGAGGCAATGTGCTTTCCAGGAGCCGTATATTAGTTTGTCTCGTGGAGTTCAGTGCCTGTTACAATTTGTCGGTAAATACAGGGACGATTAATGCTGTTTGTGAATGATGCTGGATTTTTCCAATGATTTACCTCATGTGTTCGATTGGAGACAGATCTGGTGATTGAGCAGGCCAAGGCGACATTTAGACTGTCCGTAGAGCATGTTGGGCTACAATAGTGGTGTGTAGGCGAGCGTTATACGTACTATTGAAAAACACCCCCTGGAATGCTGTTCGTGAATGGAAGCACGACAGCTCTAGTCACGAGATTTACGTTCAGATTGGCAGTCAGAATGCGTGGGATAAGCGCGAGAATACTCCAGCCGTCATACGAAATCGTATCCCAGACCATAACTAATGTGTCTATGTAGCAGACAGGTTGGTTCCAGACGCAAACCTGGCCTCGTAACCAACACATGGACATGCACTGGCACTGAGGAAAACCGGGTTTCTTCGCAAAACGCAAGAGCCCTCCAAGCCGCCCTCAACTATCTTTCGCTTGACGCCATTGACGTTGCAACTGACGGTGATTTGGGGGTGAGTGGAAGGCAAGCCACATGGCGTCTGGCTCGTAACTGTCTTTGAAATAACGGGTTTTTAACAGTTCGTAGTTCCACTGTGGATCCAGCTGCTGCTAAAATTGCTAAAATAGGTACAGTACGATGCGTCAAAGCCATACGCTGAACACGATAGTCTTGTCTTTTAGTGCCAGCTCGGAGGCCTTTCTTCTTATGACCGTACACTCTCGTGACCACTACTGCCAGTTATCATGTATAGTCTCTATATTCCTGAGAACTTTTCCGACAATATCGTAACAAGGAACATCGGCCTATTCGCCGCCCAATTACACGACTGCGTTCAATGTTATTGAGGCGTTGTTAATTGTGTCACTGTCGCCTTAAAGCCATTCTTGACTAACATCAACTCACCTCGTCCGGTCTCTAAGGTAACTGATGCTATCGACCATTAAATGATGAGTTTAAAGCAAACCTGATTCGGCCGGACGATGTGGCCGAGCGGTTCTAGGCGCTACAGTTTGGAACCGCGCGACCGCTATGGTCGCAGGTTCGAACCTTGCCTCGGGAATGTGTACTGTCCGTAGGTTAGTTAGGTTTAAGTAGTTCTAAGTTTTAGGGGACTGATGACCTCAGCAGTTAAGCCCCACAGTGCTCAGAGCCATTTGAGCGAGGCAAACCATATTCGCATCCTAATTGAGATCCTATTATCGCCTATGCTGTGTGACTGATACGAAATCTCAATAGATATCTACTTTCAGATGTAGAAATACGCGTACAAACTTTCGTTTATGCCGCAGTAGTTTTTGGTGTTGCGATTTTTTTCCGTCAGTGTACTTACATTTTTAAGACGCATTTAAGTGATTAATTATTATTCTTAACCACTTTATTTTTCAGATACTGTTATTACACTTACCTTAGGTTTCGTGGTATTTATTTACTTCACAGAAAAAGCCACTGCTGAAAGATTCAGTTCTTTAATCAGTGTGATTTCTTTGGTCTTGAAATGTAAAAGATGGCCTCATAATTTGACCAGGAAGCAAAACGAGAAAAGAGGATAGACCAACAGCGATTTGGCCCAGTTCATTCGTTGGTACAACATTCAAATTTATTTTGCAAGGACTTAATTACATTAAACCCAATTACGTATTTAATTAAACAACAACTGATTTGGATACTGAACAATAAGTCATGGCAGAAAGTGTCAATTATAGCTCGCTTGCAATCGCTTTTTGACAGACTGTAAGACCAATGATACAAACTTCAAACCAAATTTTAACAGCCATAAAAATTACCAAAACTGCATGATCAGAGGACACCACTAAAAATTTTAATAAAACTGAACTGGCCACATAAATGGCAACTGGCAAATTTTTATTGTACTAAAATACACTCCTGGAAATGGAAAAAAGAACACATTGACACCGGTGTGTCAGACCCACCATACTTGCTCCGGACACTGCGAGAGGGCTGTACAAGCAATGATCACACGCACGGCACAGCGGACACACCAGGAACCGCGGTGTTGGCCGTCGAATGGCGCTAGCTGCGCAGCATTTGTGCACCGCCGCCGTCAGTGTCAGCCAGTTTGCCGTGGCATACGGAGCTCCATCGCAGTCTTTAACACTGGTAGCATGCCGCGACAGCGTGGACGTGAACCGTATGTGCAGTTGACGGACTTTGAGCGAGGGCGTATAGTGGGCATGCGGGAGGCCGGGTGGACGTACCGCCGAATTGCTCAACACGTGGGGCGTGAGGTCTCCACAGTACATCGATGTTGTCGCCAGTGGTCGGCGGAAGGTGCACGTGCCCGTCGACCTGGGACCGGACCGCAGCGACGCACGGATGCACGCCAAGACCGTAGGATCCTACGCAGTGCCGTAGGGGACCGCACCGCCACTTCCTTGCAAATTAGGGACACTGTTACTCCTGGGGTATCGGCGAGGACCATTCGCAACCGTCTCCATGAAGCTGGGCTACGGTCCCGCACACCGTTAGGCCGTCTTCCGCTCACGCCCCAACATCGTGCAGCCCGCCTCCAGTGGTGTCGCGACAGGCGTGAATGGAGGGACGAATGGAGACGTGTCGTCTTCAGCGATGAGAGTCGCTTCTGCCTTGGTGCCAATGATGGTCGTATGCGTGTTTGGCGCCGCTGCAGGTGAGCACCACAATCAGGACTGCATACGACCGAGGCACACAGGGCCAACACCCGGCATCATGGTGTGGGGAGCGATCTCCTACACTGGCCGTACACCACTGGTGATCGTCGAGGGGACACTGAATAGTGCACGGTACATCCAAACCGTCATAGAACCCATCGTTCTACCATTCCTAGACCGGCAAGGGAACTTGCTGTTCCAACAGGACAATGCACGTCCGCATGTATCCCGTGCCACCCAACGTGCTCTAGAAGGTGTAAGTCAACTACCCTGGCCAGCAAGATCTCCGGATCTGTCCCCCATTGAGCAAGTTT